>NW_027491414.1:0-450295 GCF_021521415.1 Bidens hawaiensis
GCTCATGCTGACATGCGCGCTAATTTTTCGTTATTTCTTTTTCACGCGCTGGTGTCACGCGGTATGGAAGTATGAGTTTAGCCATTACATGTCAGCTTGTGTTACTCAGATATCCACTATGGTTCCGCGCGCGGCCTCGACCTGAGACCTTAACATGATATGGCATGTACTTTGCCTTAGTTTTGTTTAAGGATTTTTATGATCAGGCTGCGCGGGGTGTAAGATGGATGTATGTGAGTGTTTTGAGCTAAGGCTCTTTGTTTTGGGCTAAGGCCCTGACGATTTTAGAGTTAAGACTCATTAACGTGCTTGAGCTAAGGCTCGTAATTTTGGGCTAAGGCCCTGACGTTTTAGAGTTAAGACTCGTTAACGCGTTTGAGCTAAGGCTCGCGCATGTATGTTTTACTTCGCTTTATTTTGTCTTGAAGTCAATATAATGTTGTCATATTGTTCCAATTTAATAAAGGAAGTGTGAAACATGTATGCAAAGGTAATAGAACCAATATTGAAAGATAGCGCGACAAATATTGAAAGATAGCGCGAATCATCATTAATGATGGCTTAAAAGCCTTGATTACAAATTTGAACTTTTTACATGAAGCATTTTCTAAGCTGTGCCGCGTTCCACGCGCGCGGTATCTTTTTTCCGTTCAAATCTTTTAAAGCATACGCGCCTTTCCCCAGGTCTTCTGAAATTTGATAAGGTCCCTCCCAATTGGGGGACATTTTTCCTGGGGGTATTGCGCGACTAGCTTCATTGTTTCGAAGGACAAAATCATTTTTCTTGAAGTGGCACTCTTTAACGCGCTGATTATAATATTTTTCCAGCTTTTTCTTGTATCTGGCTTCATTAATGATAGCCGCTTCTCTGCGCCCTTCAAGCAAGTTAAGATCTAATCTTCTTTCGCGGTCGTTATCAGTTTTGCTCATCATGAGTACCCTATGGGATGGGCATCCAATTTCCGCTGGGATCATAGCCTCTGTCCCATAGGTTAGGCTGAACGGGGATTCGCCATTGCTAGTTTTGCTTAATGTCCTGTGCGCCCACAAGACATTAGGTAACTCTTCGACCCAAGAATGGGATTCTCCCTCCAATCTTTTCTTCAGCCCATTTAGTAAACTTTGATTCGCGCGCTCCACTTGGCCATTCCCTTGAGGATGGTAAACGGACGTGAAGATTTGGTTGATGTGCAATTCTTTGAGCCAGCTTGACATCTTCCTGTCAGTGAATTGTTTGCCATTGTCGCTCACAATTTCCATAGGAAGGCCAAAACGGCAAATGATGTGGCTCCAGATAAATTGCTTCATCGCCTCAGCTGTGATTTTTGCTAGTGGCTTAGCTTCAACCCATTTTGTGAAATAGTCTATCGCCACTACCAAAAATTTCACTCGGCCTTGCGCTTGCGGCAGGGGCCCCACAATATCAATGGCCCATTTGTGAAAAGGCCATGCTGAGGTGACTGGAATCAAGTTGTTTTTTGGACGCATGGTGTTTGGCGCGTAGCTCTGACATGCCTTGCATTTTTGGATTTCTTTTAGCGCATCCAAGTACATGCCTGGCCAATAGTAGCCTGAGCTCATCGCCTTGGCAACCACCATGCGCGGACCAGCGTGAATTCCACAGATTCCCTCATGAATCTCCCTAATCACATAGCTTGCTTCTTCCGCATCCAGGCATTTCATGAGCGGTCCAAGATAAGAGCGCCGGTACACTGTACCATCAAGCAGTTCATAGTTCTGCGCCTTGTGTCTTATCTTTCTCGCCTGTGCGCGATCATCCGGTAACTTCCCCTCTTTCAGGAATTCCATTATTGGAGTTATCCAGGATGAAGGAGTTGTATGAATTACCAGGACCGATTGCGTTTGCACTGACGGGCTGCTCATTATTTCCACCCTGACATCTTTGCCAAAGTGATCAAAATTAGTTGATGCCATTTTACTCAACGCGTCTGCGGACTTGTTTTCGCTTCGCGAGATGTGTATGATTCTGAAGAAGTCAAACTGCTCAACGAGCTTTTTTGCCTGCTCTAGATACAGAGGCATTGTGTTCTCCTTGGCGTCATATAGGCCGTTGACCTGAGCAGCTACCAAGTAAGAATCAACATGCGCCTCTAGTCTTTTAACCCCAAACTTGCGCGCGATGCGCAGACCAGCCAGCAGGGCTTCATACTCAGCCTCATTGTTGGTACTCTTGAAGTCCAACCTGATAGCATAAGTATATTCATGATTATCAGGGTCTACCAGTTTGAGACCTGCGCCAGACCCTTCGCTGTTGGAGGCTCCATCAGTGAATAGCCTCCAAACATCTTCTTCATCATTTGCTCGCGGAGGGTCTACCTCGCGCTGAGCTTCTTGAATCTGTCCCTCTGGGATTTCCGTGATGAAATCCGCCAAAACTTGACCCTTTATTGCTGGACGGGGCTTATAAGTGATCGTGTGTTCACCTAATTCCAGCGCCCACTTTGTCAGCCTTCCGGAGAGCGCGGGACGTCGCAAGACTTGCTGGATGTTGTAACCAGTCAGTACTTCAATAGGATGACCATTGAAGTATCTATGGAGCTTGCGCGACGCGTGTGTTAGCGACAAAACTAACTTTTCCATGATGGAATAGCGCGTCTCAGGGTCTGTGAGCACTCGACTCACATAGTATATTGGCGTTTGGATCCCCTTGCGATCCACCAATAATACTGCGCCAATGGCGCGATCTCCAGCTGACAAGTACAATGTAAGGGTTTCGCCAGGAAGTGGAGCTGTGAGCGCGGGCAGCTTTATGAGACATTCTTTTATCTCATTGAAAGCTTGCTCAGCCTCAGGCGTCCACTTGAATTGGCTCTTCTTCAAACAATTCCTCAAGGTGTTAACGAATGGAGTAGATTTGCTGGCGTGGTTCGCTAGGAACCTGTTGATTGACACCAATCTACCATTCAGCTTCTGAACCTCTTTCATGGTGGCTGGTGAAGGCATGTCAAGGATGGCTTCCACCTTCTCAGGATTCACCTTGAAACCATCCTTAGTGACCATTACACCAAGAAATTTCCCCTCTTCCGCGCCGAAAGTACATTTGCTCGGGTTGAGCTTCATGTTAACTTCCGTTAGGCGCTGAAGAGTTTCCTCGATGTCGTTGAGCATTTGTCTCTCCTCCCTGCTCTTTATCACCAAATCATCAACGTAGACTTCTAGATTCCTTCCGATTTGTTCATTGAAAACAGAATCCATAAGTCTCTGATAGGTGGCGCCCGCATTCTTTAAACCAAAGGGCATTTTTGTGTAACAAAAAACACCCTTGTTGGTTCTGAAGGCCGTCTTGTCTTCATCCTGTGGTGCCATTTGAATCTGGTGATAGCCTTTGTAGGCATCCAGGAAACATTTGAGCTTGAATGGCGCCACGGAGTCCACCTTTGCGTCGATGTTTGGTAGTGGGTAACAGTCTTTCGGACATGCTTTGTTGAGGTCCTTGAAGTCAATACACATCCTCCATGACCCGTTGCTTTTCTTTACCATCACAGGATTGGCTACCCACGTCTGGTATCGGATCGGGCGGATAATGTTTGCGCGCAACAAGTCCTCAACTTGCTCATTCATGGCCTTCGCCTTTTCATCCCCCATGATTCTCTTCTTCTGAGCAATTGGCTCCACCGACTTGAACGTGTTAAGAGAGTGTTGCGCCAAGTCTCGCGGGACCCCAGTCATATCGGAGTGTTGCCACGCGAAGACCGTCATGTATTTTGTGAGCAACCTTTTCACTCTCAATCTGGTGTCGTCTGAAATGGTAGCGCCAATTGTGACCGTTTGGTCGGGGAATTTTGGGTTTAAAATCCACTTCTCTGGCGCATTGTCCGCCGTTGGAAGTTTTATTCTCCCTTCCCGCGGCGTGGTTGTCACTGCGCACAAATGATCGCGGTAAACAAATGCTACGCCTGTTGGTGTAGGGATCCCCAATGCGCCGTGCGCTGGCGATGGTACAGCATTAAATTGGGCAATTGTTCCCCTACCCAGGATCATATTGTGGCATGACGTGGTGGGCAAGACCAAGAAGTTGACCACTTCGGCTCGCTTGTGCTCATCATCCCCCATAGTTAGTTCAAACTGAATCTGGCCTAGGGGATGTATGATTTCATTTGAGACACCACAGATTGGTGCGTTCACAATTTCGAGCCGAGCTTGGTCTGCCGGGTCTAACTTTCTGAAACACTGCTCATACATAATGTCAGATTCGCTTCCAGTGTCCACCAGGACCTTTGACACTTCGTAATGAGCAATGTGTGTGGTAATGACGAGAGGACTGCTTATTGAAGGGCCTCCCCTGATTCTTGGGAAGATGACTTGCTGCTCGCGCCAATCTCCGTGAATTTGCGCGCTTCTCTTTCTTGACGTCTGCCCTTGTCGTCCCCCCTCAGCCACACAGATTCTTTTGTACTTCTTGCTGGCAGAGGCTCCCTCCGGTTGCTCATCTTCTATTCTTTGGTTTTTTACCAAGTGAGCCAGCCTGCCAGACTTTACATCCTTCTCGATCGCATCCTTTAAATGATGGCATGCGTCGGTGTTGTGGCCCGGGGACCTGTGAAATTCACAATATTTACCACTATTTTGCGGCCCCTTGTAGTGTAGTTGCTTGGGAGGCTTGAATTGGACATTCTCAGTACTTAACACCTGTGAAGGTGTTTTAGTGATGGGAGTCCATATTCTTGGCAGAGGTCTGCTAGGATCTCTGCCGCCCTCCCTCTTATCACCCTCCCCGTGTTTACGAGCATCCTTTTGGGGCTGGGGTGAGTTTGGTTGCGCTTGTTTTTCCGCGGAAGAAAAACTTGTTGGCTGCAACCTGGACCATACAGAGTTCTGTTTGGCCCTCTTCTCTTTGCTGCGCGGTGATTCAGCCTGGTGCGCTCTTTCTCTTGCCCTATCTTGGGCAATCTGTTTCTCATTTCTCGCGAAAACTCGCGATGCCTCCATTAACTTGGCCCACGTGGTGGGCATACCATCTTTGCTTACGAGAGCTCGTCGTAACTGATCACTGCGCGCGCCTTGTATAAAGGCCACGCGCAGTAGCTGCTCAGTTATGCCCCCGATTGCCAGGGACTCCTGATTGAAACGAGTGATGTAATCTTCAATCGTTTCATCATTCCTGCGGATGCAGTGCATGATGTCATCAGGATCGCGCGTGTGCCTGCGCTGCTGTACGAAGTGGGCCTGGAACTTTTCTAATAGTTCCTCGAAGCCATCAATTTGCCCTGTCGGCAAGCTCTCGAACCATACTCGCGCTGCGCCTGTGAGGCAGCGGGCAAACATATGACACCATGTTGGCATCGTCCAGCTCTCTAGGTTTCCCGTGTTATAGAAACCTTGCAAAAAGTCATCTGGATCTGTCGTGCCATCATATTTCCCCAGACCACTTGGCATCTTGGTCTTGTGCTGGATGGGAGCCTGCGCGATGCGCGCAGTAAACTTTGAGTGTTTTACCAGGATGGCTGGTCTGTAGGGTGTGGTTACGTCCACTTGCCCTCTGACCGGTGGGCTGTATGGCATGTGCAGATCCGGATCTGCTCTGGCTCCTGGCGCCATGTTCACAGGCGCGCGGAGCTGCGAGCCTCCTGCATGAGTATCCCTTGTCTTTCTCATGCTATGCACCTCTTCATCACTGAACTCTGTGTGTGCAGTGTGAACAGAATGCCCTTCTTCCGGCGCGCGCGGCCTTTTTGTGGGCTGCTTCTCCATCGCTTGCCTTTGTGTTTGGTCGGCTAGCTTCTTCTGTTTGATCATTTCAGTGTACTTTTCCATCAGACGCCGCTGCTCATTTATGAGCCATTCATTCGGATCGTCTGCTTCATCTTCTGGACCCATTGGTCCCTTCAGCTTCGCGCCGGCCATATTTTGTAACGTGCGATCGTCTGGAGGAGTTTCAGTCTGGCCGTGAGGGGTTGTGACGAAGGGACGGTTGCTGGTGGTACGCGTAGAATCACGCGGAACCCTCAGAACCTGCTGTCCGTCGTTAACACCCTCACGTTCAATATCCTCCAGAGCTTGATCAACGTTACGAACTCCAGAAACCATGGTGATTGAATTTTTTAGATCTGGATGAGATCTGATTGCCGTTTGTAACAGTGGATGGCGCCAATGAAGAAACGTGGATCTACTCACTGGTAGCAGATCTACTTTCCTCGGGTGTGATTAAACTATTTCACCGATGGTTCTTCTGGATCCGAGTTCTTCCACCTACAAAAAGAACAGCGCCGTTACTTACCCCTCAGAAAGGGACAGAGGGGTCCTCTTTGGGGTAACCCTCCGGCGTGAGAATCAGTATCTTTTGGAGAAGATAATAATGTTGTATGTAAGTGAATCTCAAGGGTATTGCTAAATCGCTGAATACCCTTGATGATGTGACTGTGTGTTTTTCTGTAACTGACTGTGAGTGAATATAATTCAATGTGATTGAATGTGATATCACTGCTTGTAACTGTCAATGATTGAGTGTGAATGAATGTCCATCAAAGTGGAGTTGATGCTGTATTTATAGTGCTAGGGTTTCCACTGGTTGGGCTCAGCCTCGTTGGCCTCCTCCAACCGCACTGCGCCATGTGTCCTCTGGGACACCTGGCGCTTTCTCGTTGGTTGTAATTATGTGGTAGCCCATGTGTCATGCTGAGTTGTCGACCTTTCATTTGGCAGCTGTCAACATCAGCATATTCTTACTCCTTAAAAAGATGCCTTCTAGAAGATTGTCTGACGTGCACAATCAAGGTTGCCCTAACCCTGATTTGGATAAGGACGAGGTTGATTATATGCACGTGTGATATGCGCCCATCCTGAGGATGCGCGAAGTCTTCTTTTTATTCTCACGCGCAGATATTTCATGCGCAGGTGTGATATGCACGAGCGTGTGATATGCGCCGCGCGATGGTGCGCCGCGCGCATATGCGACGCGCGAGCATATGTGATGTGCAAGAGCATGTGATATGCGCCGCGCGTTGATGCGCCGCGCGCATATGTGATGCGCGAGCATATGATGCCTGAGCATGTTTTGTATGCGCCATGCGCCTAGGTTTTGGCTTTGTGCCTTCATAATGTCTTTATCTTGTGGGTTGACCCGCCTTGATTGGTGTTGAGGCGGGTACATACCTCTTCAGTATTGTTATTAAATACATTTTTTTATCCTAATTTGTTGAAATAGAGATTCTTCTTAAAAGAAAGTGTGTGCTACAAGGTTTAGTAAGTCTAGGAGCTACAATCCGTTCAATGTTCTTATACTTCATGACGCCTTACGATTATTGACTAACTTAAAATAACGCTTTTTAAAACAAATATGTGAGTGGAGCGCTAGCTGATAAACATGGTTAACAGACACCTTTTATTTGATTAAGAGATTATCAAAGTTCCCAACATCATAATCGTACCGCTAACAATATCTAAACGCTCTTTATATATACCTGTTTCATCCTACTTTACAAGGCAAGCATCTGATTGTTCGGCCACTCATAGGTTTTACATATGCCTACAGCTGACACGAATTGGCATTACCTGAGCAGATTTGGTATGCGTACTTATAGTAATGTTGTATCGTTAAACTATTATATGCGTTAAGAGTACTAACATTCACAATGGGTCCAAGATTAATCTTGTACCAATCTTAGGCTTTCATTAAGATTTATGTATATGCAAAATCTTTAAAGTTACAGGGTAAATGAGTGTCAAATGTATTTTAAGCGTAATATTTCATAGAAATTTGTTAGTCTATAGTAATTAACTTAAAACTTTTTAGTAGTAATATAGAAAAAAAATCATTTTGAAAGTTCTCAAGTTAAACTGACCGTCTTAATCTTATTGGGGCCTAAAACACATAATAAAATTGAGGTCATTTTCATAAGAAAAATTATTTTCAATTATGTGATTTCCATGTTATTTATGCTTGCATATGTGTAGCTATAGACCAAAAACCTTATCACCAAACAATCTTAAAATCAAAATTACATATATATAATTTATTGCTTTTTAAAATTTGAGTGTCCTAGAAAGTAAGGGTCCATTGCTTTATTTCACTCTCCTTAGCCACCACATGAGTCATGTTCGAGTTTGTGTGTATCACTTAAGATTTAGATGGTTGCGTAGACTCGATCTTTCAACTTGTGAATACAACCTGTTTAGTACCTAGACCAGAAGTTTCTATAGCGCACCTGTCAGAGGAGGCCCTTTTTAATAAGACACGTTAATTAATGTTTCGTTTAGCTTTCCTAAATCAGAATTATTCCCCAAAACCCGGGACTTTGGATACTGCAACACTTATAGTTCATACATATGAACGTAATCAAATAAGATAAATAATAAAATACAAAACTAAAGTAAACGAATCCAAAATCTGACGCTCCATACCACAATGTTAGTTATTTGCTTGTCCCACAAATTATTTATTTATTTATTTCTGCATTATATAATAACCACCATGTTGTTCATCTTCTAGCAATACGTCTCAATTTCTGCTCTCTTCCAATATCTTTTACTTCTATATTTAGTAAACTTCCTTATCTAAAATCGATTATAAATACTTTCGTTTCCCAACAATATCTCGTACAAGATCATACATTCAAATCTTCTACCAACAATGACTAATAATAATATAAGCTAAAAATATCATTAAAAGACTTTAGAGGTTTGGTATTAAAGTATTGCTTTTAATGGATGTAAGTGCTCCTGCGTGAATGCTTTATTATTAGTATTTTTATATTTTCTGCAACTGTTATCGCGATTAGTTTTCAACCATTTTCAGTTTTTGAAAAGTGGTGACATTTTTGTGACCGGAACTTATCTTCATTTTTTATTAATATAAACTGTGACCGATTTTCCGGCGACTCATTTTTACTAGCTAGGTTTGTGACCACTTATGTTTACTTGATTAAACCTAGAATAAAAATTGAATTGGCAGAGCAATTTAAAGTTTTAAACAGCCTCAAACTTCACGAAATACAACCAGCAGGCCATCGAAAATAATAAATATAATAAGAACTAACAGGCCTAATGATATGTGTTAGTAATGGTCAACATCATATAACAAGAGTCAAAGTCAAACTTAACAGAGGCTTAATATAAATAAACAGACTTAGGGGGTGTTTGGGTGAGCTTTTAAAACTTGCTTATTTGCTTGTTTGCTTGTTGAAAAGCAAAATGTATTTGACAAAGCTCCTCTAAAAACTTCAAATTTGAGCTTTTCAAAAGTTGTTTTTGCTTTTAAAAAAGCAAATAAGCAAGAAAGCATTTTTAAAAGCTCACCCAAACACCCCCTTAGTAGTTAGGGTGTTAAAGATTGTAGCTGTATTAATATCAGTTGTACAGTTGTAATAGTTAGTTTTTGAAGTAAATCATTCTCTCTAGCTTAACTCGAGAATTCTTCTTCCACGTCAAATTCTCTGATAGTTAGAACAAACTCAACCATTGTTCATCAATCTTGAGTACAACCAATTGAATATGAAACATATCACCTAATTGGAAACAAAGAACACTGGTGAACCACCACTCGATCAGCAAGGTTTGTTATTGAAAAAAGAAACCGTCCATTTAGCAGTGATGGCCTAAGGTTTTAAGAGGCCTCAAGCTAGCTATCAAGTTGGAGGCTTTTTCAAAACTTTTTTTTATATAAACTCTCATCCTTTACTCGGGTTAGAGACCGTCATACCGACAACAATAAACTAACACGTTTATGGTTGAAGGAGTTAAAAAAATATTTTGTTTTAAGTTATATCTTGTGTGTAAACAATATTTTCATAAATTTACATTTCTAGCTTTTGATTTGGCATTCGGTTGTTAGCAATAATATTTAAGTATTCAACTCAAAGCTATAATGTGTAATGCTCAACTAAAATTCTAAGAAACAAATAACATGTAGCATATGATAAATTGGGTTTTAATTACTAATTATGGCAAAATTTGGTATTAAATTAGCAATTAACATATTAAAAAAAATAAAAACTGCTAAAACTAATTACCAACCACAAAAGTCAACACAATTGAATTAAGTAATCGAGTCCGCTTGAGAAATTTCGCTGTCAAAATTGCCCAGCATCGGCTGATTCTAAAAACCTAATATATTAAACATTTTTTAATGAAAATTGGAGGCCTTTATCAAAGCCCTTGTTTGGCCCAACAAGGCACTTGGGCCGGCCCTGTCATTTAGGAGCGCATATGCTCTGATACCAAGTTATAAACAGATAATCAAAGGGTTTTAAACGGCCAATAATCAAAACTAAACCATGTACACAAATTATAAGATGAAGCAAATAAATGGGATAAAACCCTAAGAACATATTGCAATAATAACAAAATATGAAATTGAGTTGTACGGGTTTTAAACCCTAGAAAGAACCCGCAAGCAAGAAAAGTTTATTTGAACCCATCAAACTTTCCAAACTAGATAATGGAGCTTTCCAAAATGGATACATAGATGTGGAGTACCCAATAGTGAAAGAAGCGTAGCTTGAAGAGGAATACCCGAATGTTAACGAAGAGAACGAGTTAGATACGCACCCATAAGCCCTGACTTATAAGCCCACCCATGAGCCCAGACACAAGATCAAATACAAGCCCATAAACCAAATAAAAGAAATAATTAGAACAAGGATTATAAAATTAAAAAGTAGAATAAGTACACATGTATGCATATTTTTAACATGTTGAATTGGGATTTTTTATATTTCACTCGTGAAGTCTGCTATATTTTATTGTCCAGATGAATAAATGTTATTTTTAATGTTTTGATAGCTGAATTTAATAAATATTCTTAACTAGTTTTTTTTAACCGACGCGTTACGTCTGGACAGCTAGTAAAACTCGAGCGTTACAACGGTGAATCAACTCGAATTGGATAAATATCGGTTACATTTGTTACGGTATAGAAACCATTAGTAAAATTTGAGCGTCAAAACTCAAAAAATTAATTCGTCGAATTAACATAGAAAATAACATATAAAAAATAATTATTTAAAACAATATCTATTGGGTTGGTAAACTTGCGCGTTGGTAAAGCCCGAGTGTTGACGGCCACGCCGTTGAGGTGGCGAGTCAACGCGCGATCGGTTTCCGTAAGGTTTGTTATGCTACTAGAACTAAAACAAAAAAAATGGCATTTGGTCAGTTGTCATTACGTTCGTTATGGTAAATGAAATAAAAAACAAGAAACAAAAATTACAAACCAATACGGTGCTGCCATGTGGCCCAATAAAGCAGTTACGGCACAAAAGTTCTATTATATATATATAGTAGTAATAGTAGCTGTTGAGCTGATGCTTTTAGTGGAAACTAAATTAATATTTGGGAGTTCAATTGAAACAACATAGTATTCAGATTTGTTGGTATGAATGAAATTGATAATTTACTGAAATATTATCTTTGTTTTCTTAAACAACAGACTAATCGGGCATTTGGTGAAAAAAATGATGTTTTTAGTCACTTAAATATCGCAAATGGAGTTGTTGCTAGTCTGGTTTGCTGTTCAGCGGCTCATTTAAAATATGAAAGCTGTTAACTATAATCTGTATAATAAATCTTATTTGTGTAATAATTCCGTATTATATCGAATACATAAAGGGGTCGTTGTTAGTTAATCAATACGTTGCTAGTTGAAAAGTGAAACGTGAGCAGAAGAAAAGCGTAAACTTATTTTGTTCTTTCATTTCTAAAAATAGAAAATGGATGACATGTGAATTGTGGAGTTTTCCAAATAACGCGGGAGATGTGTTATGCCTCAATTTACATGTTAGGTACCTTTCTTTTGATCAGTTTTTCACGTTGTTAATGGAAAACATGAATATTATGATAAGTTTATAACTAAAGCATACCTGTTACAGCAGAGAGAGAAGCCACAGCTGATGAGAATGATCCAGACGACATGATTGTCAGCTTGGTCGAGTTCCCCTTTAGGATGTATATTAGTGATGGGGATTAGGGTTCTTGAGACACCGAAAATATGGAGAGAAAAGGGGGCACGAAATTCTTATGTGAGGTTTAAGGTTTTTGTTATAATGTTAATAAGTTTCTCCATATATTTATATACACCTAAGGGGAAATCATTGATTAGCAAGAAAGGGTAATATGGTCCATCAACAATTACCTAGCTAATATAATAATAAGGTATAATTTAATTATTTTGATCTATTATTACATAAATGATAATGATGGTTATATATAAATATACATATCTATATATTTATTCTTACATTCTTCGAACAATAGATTTTAATAGAGAAACAAGTTAATAATATAAGTTGTTGCAGTTTCTCCTGGTGAGGATTATTTCAGTAAGAAATCTGAATATGCGCACATTTAAGTTACAATGAAACTTCCTGTAAGAGTAGTATTGAATTATAAGGAGATAAGTTATGATGAATCAGTGTTGTGATGGAGCAATGTCTTGTACAAGAGATGTAATTGAGTTAATATCAAGTTTTTACTCCCTACCCCTCGTAAATCTTGCAAGTTATGATTAAGACACTTAATGACCCCACTGATCCTTGAATCTCTTGGAAAGCTACATGAGAAGTTTCAATGATGTACGTGACGCAGGAACATTTCATTCATATATTGGACTTGGTTTGATTTCTTTAATGTCCATATGCCATAAGAAACTTAGGGACATATTTAGAAGAAATCATATTAAGTATATATGAATGGATCTCTTTAAAACCGTGGACCATAGAAGTCAGATTAGATATAAGTAAATAGTCTTTAAATGATAAATGAATTATGTCTGAATATTGCATTTCTGAATAATTCCACGAGTGTCAGTGAAATATAACTTTTGACACACCCATACGTATTCGTTAAGTCAAATAATATTTATAGCATATGAGTTACAATCACTGAGAATGAGATTAGATGAAGAATCATCCTTATTAACCATGCCATGAATATTCTCATGAATTTTAGTTTTAATGGATGAAATTTTAGATCTCATTTGTCTTTTGTTAAAAAAAATGATAACAAGAGTTAGTGAAAGTATATAGCATCATCTAGTTCTATCTTATAAATGTTTCTACCCAGATATTGATAAAAAAAATAAGATGAGAATTTAATGTAAGAGTGACTTTATGTTGGCTATGCAAACCTCACAACTGTCATAACGTAGCTTAAGTATTTATACTAAATTCTGATTAACTACCAGAATTTATAAGGTATCCTAAAGCATAACTAGAACAGTTTATTATGGTTTATGATAACCTGAACATTTAATTTTGTCACCAACACTCACGTTAGTTATTCTTTGATTTTTGGTAAGGAAACATATACAGAACTAGAATCAACCTATCATGTAGAATTAGCAGACTTAACTATCATGAATATGTGACTATTTATTTCAGCCAGTTGTTCTTTTAAATTATGGATAGTCTCATTTCTTATGCCTAGTATAATGGCATATATTTGCAGTGAGGCTTCTCCTTAGAGAACTTAAAGCTGAAAGTAATATTTGTATTTGTCCATGAACCTTAGAATTATCATCTTTTAGGTTTTATTTAATGGTAGTGAGTTTAATAACAACTTAATTCTAGTACCAGACATTTCTTTTCTTGTACATATGTTGCTGATTAACACACTCATTTTCCTTTGGTACTTTTGAGTGTATAGTTGATTCTTAAGACATCAAATTGTACTACTGAAAAATTAGTATATAATGCACTGAAAAAATTATACTTATTTTCATGTGTGAGCCCTTAATTTTACGGGTCATGATACTATCTATTATGATGTATTCAGTAATGCTATTTAACCTTATTGTTAGAATTTAGAAGGGATGCATGCATCTTAGGAGTTATTTTGATTATTTTCTAGATATTAGATTAGTTTTAGGGAAAATGAAATCTAAAATAACTCTATTTGATAGCATGGGTTTATTAATTATCATAAGAGACAATATGTTTGACTCATCCCATTTATTATGCTCTAGGTTTCTTCTATATTATACTATTATTAGGAGCAGCATGATGGTCATGTCTTGAGGGATAATTAAAAAAACTAAGAAGAGCTAAAAATTAATGAAACTTTTTTATGAAACAAAACATATTGGGTTTGAGATTAGAGTGGATGATTTGAATGACAATGATTTCTAGGAAGAAAATTATAGTGAATAATGTAATGGATATTAAAGTATGACAGATTAAATTTTATGATCATTAGATTAATGAAGGATCATTAATGTGAGGATCATTATATATTGAAGATGTAATATGTCTATTATTAACATTAAACTAATAGACTATATTAATTAAAAGTTCTACTTAAATAAAAAAATAAATCACCTTTAGGAATAATTAAATTTTATTTAAGTATATGTACAAAACAATTGTAACACATCACCTTTGGGCATAGGTGAAACAATCATTTTAATTATGCACGAGTTAGTTTTACTTGATTTAAATGTAACGCATCACCTTTGGGCAGAAGCGATACATTTAAATCATGTTAGGCTAAACTAACATTGGCTTGTATTAAGACTTAAAGGATTTGTTAGATGTAATGCGTCACCTTTGGGCAGATGTTTACATCAACAATTTATTCAAGTTTAAGCCTTTCTATGTTTTGTAAAATTAACTAATATATATTTATATTTTAAGTGTCTTACAAAAAATTAATTAATTAATAGCAAACCAATTAATTTTGTGTTTTCGGTTTTATTAAATCTCGAAAATTATGAGTTCTCGGTTAACAATTGAGTTTTTGGTTTTTATTGGGTTTGCGGTTTTTAATGAGATCTCGGTTTTAATGAGATTTCGGTTTTGATGAAATTAATGAGATTTTAGTTTTGATGAAATCTCAGTTTTTTTGAGATTTCGATGTTAGGAGATCTTGGTTTGACCAAGATTTCGGTAAGCACTAAAATCCAAATTATTTAAGGTAATAATATTTTGGTTCAAATTCTTAAAGATTAATTTTATCTCCAATATTTGTTTAATTTTAAAATTTATATTCTTAATAATTATTCAAAATTTAAAAAATCTTTGGAGATTTGTTTATTCAATTATTTTAGGAAAAATACAATCATAATCCGAATTTTAACCAAAATATGTAATATTTTCGAAAAACCCATGATGAACACGAAGAACACCACCGAAAAACCATAAAGTTTTTAACAGGTTTTTAATGTGAAATTGGTTATAAGATTTTTAAACAGTTTATATACAACCAAATTTCAATAAGTTCAAAAATTTAATGATAATAAAAAGTAGAATTAGGGTTTATCAAATTTTAGTTCATGTCTTCCGGTTTAGATCCAGATTTAGGGAAAACATAAAGACTGATTAATCAACATATCTCTGATAACACATGTTGATCAGTTCTTCACGTTGTTATTGGAAAACATGAATATTATGATAAACCTATAACTAAAGCATACATATTATAGCAGAGAGAGAAGCCACGACTGATGAGAATGATCCAGACGACATAATTGTCAGCTTGGTCGAGTTCCCCTTTAGAATGTATATTAGTGATGGGGATTAGGGCTCTTGAGAAACCGAAAATATGGAGAGAAAAGGGGTCATGAAATTCTTATGTGAGGTTTAAGGTTTTTGTTATGATGTTAATAAGTCTCTCCATATATATATACACCTAAGGGGAAACACTTGATTAGTAAGAAAGTGTAATATGATCCATCAATAATTACCTATCAAATATAATAATAAGATATAATTTAATTATTTTGATCTATTATTATATAAATGATAATGATGATCATATATAAATATATATATTCATATATTTATTCTTACAGTTTCGACTTTCTCACTTGTGCATTTGTTACCTGCCGCATATGAAGAAACTCAAGCAAGTATTTAACCTAAACGTAAATGGGTTTAAATTCCAAGTTTCCAACAAAATATTCAACTAAACATAACAAGAAATTGAATTCAGTTTTGAGTACCATTAAATTTCATTAAATTTTGCAAACAAAAAGCACTTACTTTTCTCTTTTGAATGGATGTGCAATCTAGGCAAATGGCAGTTATCAAATGCACAAGTGAAAAGAGGAAACGTGCCCTAACATTCAAATTCACCCATAATACATCAAACGTATTGTTTGGAAAACTTGACATTAGAGTCATTCATTTTCTTATTTTAGAAATAAAAATAAAAAAAACTAATAAGTTTATGTGTTTCTTCAACCAATCATGTAGCACTTTAAATCAAACGTACCGATAAGCTAACAAGCATCTTACAATTAGCCTTCTGGTCTAGTGACAGTATGTGAGTGATGGTTAAATTTTAGAATCTCTAAGGTCTCATGTTAAAAATATGATTTAATGAGGTTATCCCAAACTGGTTGATTTCCTCATTGATGGTATTCCTGGTTTCTTCAAACATGAAGCATCAAAATCAGTATGGATCGTTGGCATCCCGTCTCAAAAAGTCTCATTCGAGTATTAGGGATATTTTGTTATGAACTTAATTGTTAATCAAATGGTCAAAAGAAAATAGATAAAAACCATATTAGAAATCATATATTTTTGGAAGAGAATTTGATTGTTGAAATCATTTTCCATTCGTAATTAACCTTGAACATTCCCTACAATTTAGTAGCTTACAAAACAAAATAGAAACTACCCACTACTAATTATCAAACTGAAATAAATTAAACAAATTATAAAACGTGGGTGTGTGACAAATTAGATCGTGGCACCCAACATATTTCCAAACGTTGTTTAAAAACAAACAAAGAAAACTAACAAACATCCCCTTTATGTATTCAATATAATTAAATCAAATATGTTATGTTGGATTTATGATAAAATATATTTTTTTGGAGTTATTATACAAAGAAGAGTTATTAAACATGAAATTAATAGCTTTCATATATGTTAACCCTAAGCGTCATTTTGAGCCGTCGAACGGTAAAGGGATTCCGTTTTTAGCCCAAACTTCTTTTGTGACAATTAAGTGACTAAGTCGTCTTCTTTGGTCACTAATTATCCTTTATAGATAGCACAATGACAGGAGCTAATACTCGAGCCTCCTTTCCTATACGCCTTAGTGCCAATAGAGTTTTGCATCAATGGTAACTGTAGTTTAACTGCATCACCCGTTGCCAAATTTCCTTTTGCAAACTTTACAAGAAAAAAGCAAATGATCCGAAGATTCTAAATCAACACAGCATACTTCAGATTTCAGAAAATATTGATTGAATAATGTCTTTTTTTTTTTGGCAACTTCCACTTTCGCCGGGATCTTCCAAGACCCCATCTCCGTTCAAAAACAGAAGTTTAATACCTACAAATTATAGATACTAAAATAATGGTGATAATCCTAGGATAACTAGTACTCCTATAGCTAGGTCACATGAACATAAATTTAGTTAACCTCAAAAGCAGATAAAAGAAATCTAACGATCCACACACCAATGTTGCAATGTTAGTTACTTTCTTGTCGCATAGGGGGTACTTTTTATTACAACCACTATAGTAAGTTCTAAATTCAACTCGTGTAATGCATGAGATTCTAACCTAATAATCAATAATCAATATAAAGTATAGTTAAAAACCAAAAGTAAACTAATTTGTTGAACGTAAACAATGTTAGGTACTCGATATTGCATAATCTCTACTTCAGTCACCCTTGTTATCCAACAAAACTCCTTTAGAAGCCTCAAAATTAAGCACACGAGTATGGTCTGCTATCAAAGTAAACAAACAGCAAAATTCACATCTGACCTAACTTAAAAGATCTAAATTCTAACGCTCCATAACCCTATGTTGGTTACTTTGCGTGTCCCATAAATTCTATATTTTTATTTATTTATTTATTATAAACACCATAGTGGCCATCTTCAAGCAAAATACGGCCGGCTCAGTTGTGCTCTCTTCAGTTTCTTCCAACATCTTTTACTTCTATATTTAGCAAACTTCCTTATCCAAACCCAATTATAAATACCATCGTTTCCGAACATCTCATGCATTCAAATCCTACATCAACAACAACAATGGCTACTCACATCAAAGCTAGTTATCTTTCCCAAAGTGTTATTGCTCTTGCTTCTATTCTATGCTTGTCTCTTTTTGGTTCATGCATCTGTGAAGCTAAAGTTAACGTGGGTGAAGAAGCTGGCTTTGTTCAAATCAATGGAGCTAACTTTGCTATCAACGGAACGCCTTTTCTATTTAATGGGTTTAATGCATACTGGATGATGAATGTAGCCACCGATCCGAGTGAGAGAAACAAAGTAAGCCAAGTCCTACATGACGCTGCAGATGCTGGTCTTTCGGTGTGTCGCGCATGGGCTTTCGCAGATGGTGCTGATGATAAAGCTTTACAAATTTCACCAGGAGTATACAATGAACGTGTATTTCAGGTACCGATCATCTTTTATTTTGTTAGCATAGTATAGAAAAACTTTTTTACTAATGAAAGATGTGGATTTTAATCCATATACAGGGATTGGATTTCGTGGTCGCGGAAGCAAGAAAATACGGTCTTCGGTTGATATTAAGTTTCGTTAACAATTACAAAGACTTCGGAGGGAGACCATAATATGTTGACTGGGCTAGAAGCTCGGTTGTTCAGAACATTAGCGATGATGATTTCTACACAAACCCTACAGTCAAAGGGTATTACAAGAGCCATGTTGAAGTAAGAATAAATTAAAGTTTATGTTTGATAAAAAATCCAAATATGTTTTTGTAGTGACTTATATATTTAACTATGACTACAGAGAGTTATTACAAGAATCAATACAATCACTAAAATCCCTTACAGTGAAGACACTACAATCATGGCATGGGAACTCATAAACGAGCCCCGTTGCCAAGTAGATTACTCGAGACGAATGGTTAATGTGAGTGAATATTGTAGTTATTTTAGTTGCGTGAATGGTTAAATACATACGAAGAATCAATATATGAATTTGAACTTATGTTTTTGTTTAGGATTGGGTTCAAGAAATGGCTGTGTTTGTTAAATCATTGGATTCGCGTCATTTGTTGGAGGTTGGGATGGAAGGGTTTTATGGAGACACAACGCCCGAAAGAAAACAAATGAACCCTGGTTACCAAGTTGGAACTGATTTCATCAGCAGCAATCTTGTTAAGGAAATCGATTTCGCCACAATACATGCCTATCCAGATCAATGGTAGTTAATTAATATACAATTGATAACTATCCATATATGCGATAGAGAGAGGGTAAATTTACGTTATGTCTTACTTTACTGCAAGTTGTCTGCACAAAGTGAGGATTTACAACTGGCATTTATGCAACAATGGATGTCAAGTCACTACGAAGATTCAAGAACGGTCCTGAAGAAGCCATTGGTGATAGCCGAGTTTGGAAAAGCAGGCAAAGATCCAGATTATAACATCAACATTAACAAAAGAGATTCGTATATGAATGCCGTTTATAGAAACATTTATATGGAGGCAAAGAGTGGAGGGACGGTTGGTGGTGGTTTAGTGTGGCAGCTCTTGGCGGATGGGATGAGTTCCTACGATGATGGATACGGAATTATCTTGTCGGAAAACCCGTCCACTGATGGCATCATTTCGCAGCAATCTCATGCCATGGGCACTCTTTCACACTTGTTAACACATGGACCTCAAAATCATGTTGCTATAAATCATGCTCCTGAAGTTGAGTTTGAACAAGTTAGAGGTCCTTCATCTGTGGCAAACCTTCGTCATCGAAAAGGCTTGAGAAATTAGAGAAGTCCTTGGACCTTGAGAGTCTGCCGAATCCAAGATTCATTTATGATCTTTATTCGTCATTGTTACTTATTATTTGGGTGAAAGTCACACATGTTCCCCGTGATTAATTACATATTGTGGTTTTTCTCGGTAACGGGGGCACTAATTACAAGTTTTACAATTTAATAAACTTACCATTTGTTAAGAAACCTATAATTGGATATATACGTGTATGTTTTGTAAATGTTATGCCAAAATATAATCTGTATACCCAGTGGAAATTTAAAAGTATAAAACTTTCAAAAGGACAACTTGATAACAACTCAAATTTGCTACGGCTAGAAGCCTAGAATCATATTATTCTACGATAAATATTCAGGTTGGGGGTTGGAAGTTATTTTGCTCTATCTAGACCTTAATTATTCATTTGGGCACTGATTGTGTTTTTACATTTGGACCTAATTATACACAAAAATTATTAATGGGTTAATGGTTCATTGCAAAGGCAAAGCAACAGCTTAGGTTGGGAGGTTTTGAGCGAGCCCACATACGACAACAATTAAAAATGAAATTCGTCATTCGAAAAAAAAAATATACTCCAAAGTCATCTTGGACTACGAAGTTCTCACATTTCGAAGCTGCTAAAAGGCTTGGGCTGCCTGTTTATCCTCAAAGGCTAGACCAAATGTAAATCCTAAATTTCTTCAAATTTTGCTACGAATCTAAGACAAAACATAAAGCCGTAACTTTCCCTGTACTATTTGTAAAAAAAGGGAATAGCAAAACATATATAACTATAAATAACATGAATTAATAATAAATTATTATACTATGCACATTTTAATTAAACTTAATAAAATACACGTTTTTGTCACAAATGCGTCAAAAAAGATGTGTTCTAGTGATTTGCGACGCATTAGCTATGCAATATGTATTTTTCTAGATTAGTTAAACTGTGTGTCGGAAATTCATCGCAGAATGATTTAATTTATTTATAAATATCATTATTTTATTATTAACTGATGATCCTGTGAGATAAAGAGTATGTTCATTTTCTATTTTAAATATGCTAATGAATGTGGTAAAACTAACCTTCAAAGATGTGGATGATATGGATTCTAGTGGACAAGACACAAGACTGGCATGGAATTGCCTTGCTGTGGGCTAAAAGTTTGTTTGCAATTCATCCAAACCACTTAGGGGTAAAAGGTGGGGCCCTAGCCCTACTGTCATAACCAACGTATATATATTGGCATGTATATGTATATTATATTATTCTAATATTATTTGATGAGGTTTGGTGGTGGGGGGGATGTTGTTGTGTACTTATGGAAAAAAGTGAGGTTTTTAAGAAAAATTTGAAATACGATATAGTGCTGATTAGAGGTGTACAAAAGCAGTTTTTTTACAAACCGAACCCGTTTTAAAACCAAACTTGTTTGGTTTTTGCAAATTACAAACTGGTTTGGATCAAACTTGTTCGGTTTAGAAGCCAGTTTAAGCACAGAAGTAACCTAACTTATCCAGAACGGTTTGGGTCGGTTTTAAACCGGTTTGATTGAAAAATACCCAAACCGTTATACGAACTGGCAATTTGGTTCCGTTTGGGGACCAGTTTGGTAGAAACCGGTTTAAGAAACGAACCGGTTCGGTTTTTGGTTAACCGGTTCCAAACTGATTCTTTGTACACCTACGCTCATATGCCGATTAGTGAAGGTTTGTTGTAGTCTTGTAGATACGTATGAGTTTTCCATTCTAGCCTATTTAAAGGTTCACGAATCCCATATTGAATTGGGCCCAAAGAAGCCCAGTCCTAGCATACCAATAACAAAGTCTACGCAACCTATATTTTTATAACACCGCCTATATTAATTTATTATGGATTTTGCACCAATCTATATCGAACGACTATACTATGTGACAAAGGTAACTCCATTTATGACCCGGAATTAAAATGGAACTTTGCTAACCCCATCTAGTCCATAAATGAACCGAACAAATATGAGTAATGGTACATTCGTGTTTGTTTATTTAATTTTAAGCAAACACGAACATTTAATCGGATAATTATTTGTGTTCATAATCGTTTGTTTAAAAAATGAACATGTTCTTGTTCGTTCATTTAAAATCTAAATGAATCGTTCACTAACATAATTGAACAAAAATAAATGAACGCAAAGACATAAATGAACACATTTAAATAAACATAAATGAACAAATATGAACAAATATTATTTTCTATTAATTTGCAAACAAACATGAATGGACATAAATAAACGAACATTTACAAACATAAATAAACGAGCGAAACATGTGTTCATGTTCGTTCGTTTAATTAAATAAGCACAAACTTTTTGTTCATCTTCATTTGTTTATTAGATAAAGGAACATAAAAAAACTCTTCATCAAATGATTCACGAATTAGTTACTGAACATTTTACTCGTTTACAAACCTACCCCATACATTATGAATTTTGAATTAAAAGACGTCAATGTGTCTTTATATGTATAAGATATAACGTTATGAGTAAACTAAATGATATAAATTTCTATTTATTTATTTATTATTTATGGCATGCAAAATCCTCTAATGATACTCAAGTCCCAGATCGATAATCAACATGAATAAACAAATAACTCTCGTTTATATAAATCAGAAAATCTCACTCAAAAAACTGATTACAAACCCTCAAACCCTAACTCGGTTTGACTCTTGAGAAACCCTAACTCGGTTGCATCAACTTCTTATTCTAATGTCTAACCATAACTCAGTTTATATAGACTAACCAAACTTGCTAGCTAAGACATTACCAAATATAATAAACCCTAATAATTCTTGGGCTGGGCTTTACACTTAGGCCAAACAACAATTGAGCCAACAACCACCCCCTCAATTGTTGTATCCGACTCCTCCGACGCACCCGCTAATTTCCTACTCGAAATTGGTGGGCCTTCAACTTCACGCTTGTCATCATTCTCTTGATTCTCCCTAGGCTTTTCTTGATCTCTTGCAATGTTCTTTGGGCTCCATAGCTTAAAGTAACACTTGCTTCGTTTGATCATTAGACACCTTCCCTTGTGCTTGAATCTCTTCCTTGACCACGCGTTTAAGTTCTTGAACACTTTTCTTTGGACTTTGAATTTTGGAACTTGAATCTTTGATTGGAATCTGACTCGTAACCGGCTTGTCTTCTTTCAGTTCAACACTTTGAAGATCCCGACCTGCAAAATTCTTCACTCCAATGCTAGCTCGTTTACCGGGACTTGCTATCTTGAGGCTAATCTTGTATAATCAGTCCTTGGTCCTTGTCACCTTCATCAAAAGCTTACATGTATCATCTTTAATGGTTAGCAAATCGTGTTTCATGTGAATCTCGCATCCACCTTCTGTTGCTTGACCAAGACTTATGATTAGGCTCGGGATGTAGTAGACATCGGTCAACAGGCGTTGCGCCCCCGTTTTCCCTTCAATTAAGACCAACCCTTTTCCCAGGATATCAATACAAGATTCATCTCCGAACTTCACCGTTCCCGTTTCTTGTTCATTCAATTCATAAAAGTACGCTTTATTACCAGTCATGTGATTCGATGCTCCGTTTTCGAGATACCAAACATCTTTCTCCATCAGCTCAGTTTCGAAATGCTTTGGAATCACACCATCTTCATTCAGTAAAACCGTCTTTTGATTATCTTTAATCATAAATAAAGATGGATCAAAATCATCAACTTTGTTCAAATTATATTCTTCCTTTTTCTTCATACGTTCCGAGCATACAGTCTCAAAGTGACCAAACTCATCACAACGGTAACACTGAACCTGTAATCTATCCTTTCTTCCCCTTTGACGATCATTGGTTCTTCTTTGTCCCTTATGACTTGGCCCACGATCTTGACCACCTCGGCTTTCGCAACCATCTTGGTCCTCATCGTCTCGGTCTTGACCTCCAGTTTCATGGCCTCTTCCACGCCCCTGTGAATTCGTCCAACCCTTACCTCAGCTACCGGATTAATCATACGACTTGCCTTTGTAACTACATTCCGATCGATTGAAAAGTAACTGACCCTGTGAATTTGAAACACGTTCTCTGTGACATCTGACCCGATCCGACCCGACCCAGGTACCCGTTTCTCTGACCCGATCTTTTTCTTTTATTTAATATTTATTTATACTTATATTTTACTTTTAATAATAATATATATTTTCCTTCCCGCCTCTTCCTCTCTTTTCCTTTCCTCCGTCCCGTCCCTCTTCTTCTCTCCGCCTTCTCTCTCTTGTCGCCGTCCCTCCCTTAAGCCTTGTTTCCTTCTTTTTCTCCTCTCCTTGTCCTTTGTTTCTTCCCGCCTAAGGTTGTCTGCGCAGCTCCACGCGCCAGACTCCTTTCAAGGAAGCCTGCGTGAAGACCATCTGTTCCAGCGATACGCGAGACGAACTCTTCTCGCAGCGCGTTAAGAATTGTAATTCTTCTCGCAGCGCGCTAAGAACGATAGTTCTTCCCGCGACGCGCTAAGGATTTGTAGCTCTTCTCGCAGCGCGCTAAGAACGATAGTTCTTCCCGCGACGCGCTAAGGAATTATAGTTCTTCCCGCGGCGCGCTAGGAATTGTAGTTCCTCCCGCGGCGCGCTGAGAAATGTGATTCTTCCCGCGGCGCGCCTTAGCCTTCTCGCGCTAAACCCTTTGAGTTTTCTTCTGTTAAATCTAGCCGTTTGCTTTTGTGTTGTCTTATCTCCTGTGTTGTTGACCTAACCTATCTTATGTCTGAAAAGTTACTTTCGGCGCAGCATGCGCACCAACCCCATTGGTTGGTAGAAAAAGTGACTGACATTATCTTTTGAGATCTGCTTTTCCATGCTTGACCAGTACCTTTATCTGACCCGCCCATGCTTTTTACTGTTAACCTGTCAGCTTTTTCTCTTTTTCCCTGCTACCATATCTTTTGATATCTTTTGCTTTTGGAATCTTTTACTTTTTGAGATCTTTTCCCCTTTTCTAGGGATTGTGTTCCCTAGGGTTTCTCTATAAATAATAATGTTATTTTCCTAACACTACACACACAAAACACTTAATCTCTCCTGTTCTCTCTTGCTCCTGGCTCTCTCTGCCGTCTTCCTCTCTGCCTCCGTCTTCCTCCCTGTTCTGCCCTGCTCTTCCGGTAATATATATATATATAATAATTTGTTTAAGTTACTTATTAATTATGCTAACTTATAATCAAGACTTAAATCAAATCATTAAAACAATAATCTTTAATTATAGGTTAACTTGTGCTTGTTTAAAGTTGGTTCTTGCTTTATCTTACACCCATCGTTTATCAAGTGAGTAATCTCGTACCTAATCCCTTTTTATTTTTAATGTTTTGGGATGTTCATGTGTTCATACAAACTTAGAGTCTTAAACTTGTTTATGAACTTTAGTCGCGCAGTATCCCATGTGTTGAGGACGTTTACTTGGCTGTTTATTTGTATGTGTGTATCATTAACCGCTTTGTTCGGCCTATTCCGAAGTTTTCATGGATCCATTAGATGAACACGGGAGACCTATCGTTTACGGTTTTCTTTGTTTTACACTTGCACAGATGTTTTCTCGTTTTTGTGCTCAATTGGGAGCACGGATTGAACTATGAACTATGAGCTATGATCTATTTAGGCTTGATCACAATCTGATTACACCCTTGTTAAACACCAGACATACACGTGTTGCGCGCAGATTTATTGTTACCTATGTATTGTATTAAACTTGATTTCTCACCAACACGCAAGTGTTTGACGTTTTATTTTAACACATGTTCAGGGTTGCAGTAGCTGTTTTGGAGCTTGTGGACACGTAGGAAGTTTTCTTTATTTTGGACCTAGATTAAAATGTATCAAGACAAGTTATTGCTGTTCGATTATTATGATTTATAATATATTGATTTATGTTGCTTTATGTTATCTTCTGTCTACTTTGCGCGTGCGCGAATGAATCTATTTATTAAATATTGACACCCAATAGTGTCACGAGTAATGAAACAATATGTGGCGCCCCGATGTATAATCCGCCTTTGGTCGGGTGTTACAGATTGGTATCAGAGCTCGTTGACTTTAGGATAGGTGGTTAGACGTAACGGCCTAGAATACCTAAGAGTCCCTTCTCGCGCATGAGAGAAATCTCATGTTTGCATGCTTATTGTTAATTACTCGTTATTTATGAATATGCTCGCGCTTGCGCAGTATATGATTTTATGATTTATTTCGCGATATTTCGATTTTTGCTGAATTTCGATTTTTATTGATTTTTCTTGCATATTCGTTTGTTGGATTTGAAAATCCGAAAAGTCATGGTGATACATGAATAGTTGATTTTCAATTTCCATTTACGATTATGTTCTGAGGTTGGAGACTTGAAAAGTCATGGTGATACATGAATTGTCAACCTCCAATACTCATTTTCTTGTATATTTTATATTGAGGATTGAAAAGTCATGGTGATACATGAATCGTCAATCTCCAATACTCGTTTGCTCGTATATTTTAAATTGGGAATTCGGAAAGTCATGGTGATACATGAATTGTCGATTCTTGATTCGAATTTGTTACCTTTATTAAGTCTGCATTTAGGGTCATTTATTTTTTTTTTGACAGTAACTGACTCCGCGAAACCAAGCTTTATAAGATTAACTTTGCGCTAAAACCAAGATATTAACAAAATTAAAACTTTTTTAGAATGCCTCCGCTATCTCGCCGATTTCAGAGAAGAGAAGCCTCGCGCATGCGTAGACAGCAACGTTCCCAGGAAATGGCCGCCGCGATAGCCCAAGTCTTGAGCCAAAACAATACCTCCAGTTATAACATTAAGTCCTTTAACGCGGGTAACCCTCCAAAGTTCACAGGTCTTGAAGGAGCCACCGTGATGCTCCAATGGCTCGAGAAGATTGAAAACACTTTCCTCCATACCCAATGCCCCTCAGACAGACGAACCCTATATGCTTCAGTGTCCTGGAATCTAGAGCGCTTACATGGTGGAATGGAGTAGCTCATGCGCGTGGCGCAGAAGCTGCTTCTAGCATGACATGGGAGGAATTCAAGGAAATTCTGACGCGAGAATTCTGCCCTCCCAACGAAGTTAAGCGCCTGGAGGAAGAATTTTGGAATCTATAGCAGTACAGTGGCGAAGCGCGCGAGTACGCGACGCGTTTCCATGAACTAAGCCTGCTTGTCCCTCACCTTGTTACCCCTTCCCGCCGAGCCATCGAGAAATTCCTTGGGGGTCTCCCCATGGAAATTCAGGATTCGGTATGGGCTAGAAACCCAGTAACCCTCTCTGACGCCATTGAGTTGGCCGCTGTGCTCAGCGACAACCATGTCAGAGCAGGAACCCTGTTCCTGCGGGGATCTGAGAAGACCAAACCCACCAAGACTGTCCCTGAACCAACAGAAACCAAGCCAGAACCCTCAAACCGTAACAACCTCAAGCGCAGGCGCAAAGCCTATGCGCTTACCAACCCGCCCATTGTCCAGCAACCAATCTACCAACCTCCAGTTTACGCGCCTAACCCACTGTCAACCTACCCAACACCTCCTATAGTCCATAACTATGCCTTAACCAATCCCGCACTCCCTGCCCCGCCTCCTAAGAAACCTTACACAGGAAACCAACCCTTTTGCCCAACCTGTAGACTTCACCACCCAACTCAAACCCCGTGTCGACAATGTAACCGATGTGGCCGCGTTGGCCACTCAACCGAATACTGTAGAGTCCCTCCCGCCAATCCAATTGCGCCAATACCACCAGTCTACCCGCAGAACCCACAACCAACCTACCAAAACCCACGACCCAGATCGTGCTTTAACTGCGGTGATCCCAGTCATTTCCGGAACGCGTGCCCAAGACTACAAGTTCAGATTACGCAAGCGAATCCGGTGAACCAGATTTCGAACCAAGTGACGCGTGGCCGAGCTTTTAACATAACCGCGCACCAAGCGCAAGCGAATAATGACGTAGTTAATGGTACATTTTTGCTTAACGGATTTTATGCTTCTGTACTTTTTGATACTGGCGCCGATCGAAGTTTTATTTCTCGCGCGTTTGAGCAGAAGCTTGCGCGACCGCGCAGCGATTTAAAAGAAAATTTTTCAGTTGAATTGGCTAATGGTGAAACTGTTTTAATTAACTCAGTGATTAAGAATTGCACGCTTAACCTTAACGAAAACGATTTTCTAATCGACCTCATCCCCATGCCTCTTGGAAGCTTTGATGTTATCATTGGTATGGACTGGCTTACGCATAATCGCGCCGAAGTTATTTGCGCCAAGAAGATGATTCGCATACCTCGAGAAAATGGTGATCTTCATATCTACGGCGAAAAACCCTCCCGCGGTCTTAAGCTTATGTCTTGCGCCGAAGCCCGACGGCTCATGCGGAAAAAGTGTATTGCATTTTTAGCCCATGTGGTTAAACCTGCTGAAGAAAAGAAGAAGCTTCGCGATATCCCTGTTGTGCGTGATTTCCCTGAAGTTTTTCCTGATGATCTTCCTGGTATCCCTCCCGCTCGTGAAGTCGAGTTCCGTATTGATCTTGTCCCTGGTGCTTCCCCCGTAACTAAATCTCCTTACCGTCTTGCGCCCGCTGAGATGCAAGAATTGGCAAGCCAACTTCAAGAGTTGACTGCTAAAGGATTCATCCGCCCTAGCTCTTCGCCCTGGGGTGCTCCGGTGTTGTTCGTTAAAAAGAAAGATGGTTCGTTTCGCATGTGTATTGATTACCGCGAGTTGAACAAACTCACCATTAAGAACCGGTATCCCTTACCGCGTATTGACGACCTCTTTGATCAACTCCAAGGTGCCTCTTGTTTCTCCAAGATTGATCTCCGCTCTGGCTATCACCAGTTGCGCATCCGCGTTGAAGATGTTCCGAAGATTGCTTTTCGAACTCGTTATGGCCATTTTGAATTCTTGGTCATGTCCTTCGGTTTAACCAACGCACCCGCCGTTTTCATGGATCTAATGAATCGGGTGTGTAGGCCTTTCTTGGATAAGTTCGTGATTGTGTTTATCGATGACGTTTTGATCTATTCTAAGACCAAGGCCGAGCATGAGCAACATCTCCGGTTGGTGTTGCAAAAGCTTAGAGCCGAGCAGCTTTATGCTAAGCTCTCCAAGTGTGAATTCTGGTCGGATGAAGTACAGTTTCTTGGCCATGTTGTTAACAAGATGGGTATTCATGTCGACCCATCCAAAATTGAAGCAATCAAGAACTGGATTACGCCATCCACTCCTACCGAGATCCGTTCCTTTCTGGGCTTAGCTGGTTATTACCGGCGCTTCATTTCGAATTTCTCGAAGATCGCTTTGCCTTTAACAGCTCTAACGCACAAAGGTAAACCGTATATTTGGGGCTCGAAGCAAGAAGAAGCCTTTCTGACGCTCAAGCGTTTGTTGTGTGAAGCTCCTGTTCTTGCGCTACCTGAGGGTAATGAAGATTTTGTCGTGTATTGCGATGCATCCAACCAAGGTCTCGGTTGTGTTCTTATGCAACGAGGCAAGGTTATCGCTTACGCATCAAGGCAACTCAAGGTTCATGAAAAGAATTATACAACTCACGACCTCGAACTAGGCGCAGTGGTATTTGCCTTGAAGATCTGGAGACACTACCTTTATGGTACTAAGTGTATCCTCTACACTGACCATAAAAGCCTTCAGCATATCTTTGATCAAAAGGAACTCAACATGAGGCAACGCCGATGGAACGAACTCATCAGCGATTACGATTGTGAGATCCGGTATCATCCTGGTAAGGCTAATGTGGTAGCCGATGCGCTCAGCCGAAAACCCTGCCAGCTTAACTGTATTTTGCCGCGCACGCAGCTTCACTTCGCGCCGATCCAAATCAA
Source organism: Bidens hawaiensis (assembly GCF_021521415.1). Taxonomy (NCBI): domain Eukaryota; kingdom Viridiplantae; phylum Streptophyta; class Magnoliopsida; order Asterales; family Asteraceae; genus Bidens; species Bidens hawaiensis. Next base: position 29,508 of record NW_027491414.1, read on the forward strand.
CCTTGAATCGCGCATTCGTGACGCGCAGCGCGCATCCATCAGTAATGGTAACCTTCGCGCCGAGTTAGCGTGTGGCGCGGAAGCGCACTTTGTCCCTAATCTGAGTGGAATTCTCTGCTATCTCAATCGCATCTGGATTCCCTTTGATGAGAATCTTCACGCTGATATCCTGAGTGAGGCGCACAAATCTCGATATTCTATTCATCCTGGCGCTGATAAAATGTACAAGGATTTGCGCATTACTTATTGGTGGCCCGGTATGAAAAAGGATATTGCTGTGTTCGTAGCTAAATGCCTGACTTGTTCTAAGGTAAAAGCTGAACACCAACGCCCATCTGGTTTGCTCGAACAACCAGAAATTCCTACGTGGAAATGGGAAAGTATAGCGATGGACTTTATTACCAAGTTACCTTTGACAGCAAGCAAACATGATAGCATTTGGGTAATAGTGGATCGTTTGACTAAGTCTGCTCACTTTCTGCCCATTCGTGAAAACTACCGTGTTGAGCAACTCGCGCAGCTTTATGTCAAGGAAATTGTCTGCCGCCATGGTACTCCTTTGAGCATCATATCCGATCGCGATGGCCGTTTTATATCTCGCTTTTGGAAATCTCTCCAATCTGCGCTAGGAACTCGCTTGGACATGAGTACGGCATATCATCCTCAGACTGACGGTCAGTCTGAGCGAACTATTCAAACTCTTGAGGATATGCTCCGATCTTGTGTTCTTGATTTTGGAGGTAATTGGATTCGCACCTGCCTTTGATCGAGTTCTCTTATAATAATAGCTATCATTCCAGTATCGGTATGGCCCCATTTGAAGCACTTTACGGTCATAAGTGCCGCTCCCCGATTTGTTGGAGCGAAGTGGGTGAAACTCAAATCACAGGACCCGAACTTGTTCAAGAGACAACCGATAAAATCGCCAAGATCCGTGATCATCTGCTGACTGCTAGAAGCCGACAGAAGAGTTACGCAGATCGCAGGCGAAAGCCTCTCGAATTTCAAGTTGGTGATCTTGTTCTCCTCAAAGTGTCGCCTTGGAAAGGTGTTGTCCGCTTTGGGAAGAAAGGTAAGCTTGCTCCTCGATATGTTGGACCATTTAAGATTCTCGCGCGTGTAGGAAAAGTTGCCTACAGACTAGACCTGCCGCCCGCGCTCAGTAATGTGCATCCAACGTTACATGTATCCAATCTCAAGAAGTGTTTAGCTGACGAGAACCTTCACATCCCACTTGATGAAGTTCAAGTTGATGAATCTATGCATTTCGTTGAGAAGCCTGTTGAGATTATGGATCGCGAGGTTAAGCAAACCAAGCGCAGTCGTATCCCTATCGTGAAAGTTCGCTGGGAGTCCAAGCGCGGAGCCGAGTTTACATGGGAAAGGGAAGATCAAATGAAGATCAAGTACCCGCACCTGTTCTCTGCGCAACCTACTTCGAGATAAATTTCGGGACGAAATTTCTTAAAGTAGGGGAGACTGTGACATCTGACCCGATCCGACCCGACCCAGGTACCCGTTTCTCTGACCCGATATTTTTCTTTTATTTAATATTTATTTATACTTATATTTTACTTTTAATAATAATATATATTTTCCTTCCCGCCTCTTCCTCTCTTTTCCTTTCCTCCGTCCCGTCCCTCTTCTTCTCTCCGCCTTCTCTCTCTTGTCGCCGTCCCGCCCTTAAGCCTTGTTTCCTTCTTTTTCTCCTCTCCTTGTCCTTTGTTTCTTCCCGCCTAAGGTTGTCTGCGCAGCTCCACGCGCCAGACTCCTTTCAAGGAAGCCTGCGTGAAGACCATCTGTTCCAGCGATACGCGAGACGAACTCTTCTCGCAGCGCGTTAAGAATTGTAATTCTTCTCGCAGCGCGCTAAGAACGATAGTTCTTCCCGCGACGCGCTAAGAATTGTAATTCTTCTCGCAGCGCGCTAAGAACGATAGTTCTTCCCGCGACGCGCTAAGGATTTGTAGCTCTTCTCGCAGCGCGCTAAGAACGATAGTTCTTCCCGCGACGCGCTAAGGAATTATAGTTCTTCCCGCGGCGCGCTAGGAATTGTAGTTCCTCCCGCGGCGCGCTGAGAAATGTGATTCTTCCCGCGGCGCGCCTTAGCCTTCTCGCGCTAAACCCTTTGAGTTTTCTTCTGTTAAATCTAGCCGTTTGCTTTTGTGTTGTCTTATCTCCTGTGTTGTTGACCTAACCTATCTTATGTCTGAAAAGTTACTTTCGGCGCAGCATGCGCACCAACCCCATTGGTTGGTAGAAAAAGTGACTGACATTATCTTTTGAGATCTGCTTTTCCATGCTTGACCAGTACCTTTATCTGACCCGCCCATGCTTTTTACTGTTAACCTGTCAGCTTTTTCTCTTTTTCCCTGCTACCATATCTTTTGATATCTTTTGCTTTTGGAATCTTTTACTTTTTGAGATCTTTTCCCCTTTTCTAGGGATTGTGTTCCCTAGGGTTTCTCTATAAATAATAATGTTATTTTCCTAACACTACACACACAAAACACTTAATCTCTCCTGTTCTCTCTTGCTCCTGGCTCTCTCTGCCGTCTTCCTCTCTGCCTCCGTCTTCCTCCCTGTTCTGCCCTGCTCTTCCGGTAATATATATATATATAATAATTTGTTTAAGTTACTTATTAATTATGCTAACTTATAATCAAGACTTAAATCAAATCATTAAAACAATAATCTTTAATTATAGGTTAACTTGTGCTTGTTTAAAGTTGGTTCTTGCTTTATCTTACACCCATCGTTTATCAAGTGAGTAATCTCGTACCTAATCCCTTTTTATTTTTAATGTTTTGGGATGTTCATGTGTTCATACAAACTTAGAGTCTTAAACTTGTTTATGAACTTTAGTCGCGCAGTATCCCATGTGTTGAGGACGTTTACTTGGCTGTTTATTTGTATGTGTGTATCATTAACCGCTTTGTTCGGCCTATTCCGAAGTTTTCATGGATCCATTAGATGAACACGGGAGACCTATCGTTTACGGTTTTCTTTGTTTTACACTTGCACAGATGTTTTCTCGTTTTTGTGCTCAATTGGGAGCACGGATTGAACTATGAACTATGAGCTATGATCTATTTAGGCTTGATCACAATCTGATTACACCCTTGTTAAACACCAGACATACACGTGTTGCGCGCAGATTTATTGTTACCTATGTATTGTATTAAACTTGATTTCTCACCAACACGCAAGTGTTTGACGTTTTATTTTAACACATGTTCAGGGTTGCAGTAGCTGTTTTGGAGCTTGTGGACACGTAGGAAGTTTTCTTTATTTTGGACCTAGATTAAAATGTATCAAGACAAGTTATTGCTGTTCGATTATTATGATTTATAATATATTGATTTATGTTGCTTTATGTTATCTTCTGTCTACTTTGCGCGTGCGCGAATGAATCTATTTATTAAATATTGACACCCAATAGTGTCACGAGTAATGAAACAATATGTGGCGCCCCGATGTATAATCCGCCTTTGGTCGGGGTGTTACATTCTCTCCCTCGTAGACGCTCCTCAAATGCATTAAGTCTTCTAACAGCATCTTCAAACATCAAACTATCAAGATCAACACTTTGCTCGATTGAGGCTACGAGTTGAAAGTACTTATCTAGAACCGCATCTTGCAACTTCTTCACCAAGACATCTTGCTCGAACACGTGACCAAGACTCGTTGCCTTTGGAACCATACTTGTTATTTTTCCTGCAAACTCGTCAACAGTCTCGTTTTCCGCCATCTTGAGTTTCTCAAATTCACTTTTCAACGTTAGCAGTCGAGCCTTTTGAACTCGCTCGGCCCCAACATGCCGTGCCTTCAAAGCCGTCCATATATCCCGAGCATTCTTGTATTGAGAAATCTGAAGAAGAATATCACAATCCACCACTTGAAACAAAAACGATCTTGCCGTTTTATTCTTCTTCGCATCAATAACCGCACCCTCTTCCAGTTGAACAACTTCCCATAGGTCTTAATCATCCAAGATCGCTTCCACTACAATCCCCATATGATGTAATTAGTTCCATTCAGCTTTGGAACATATAACGAAATCCCCCCACTTGCTTTGGGTTGGATTATCGGTCTTTCTTCGTCACCTGCCATTGACGTAGAACCCCTTTGCTCCACTACGTTGGAACAAATACAAGCCAGTCAATTCCGAACAACTTTTCAGAACCGACCTCGATTAACCATCACAACTTAGATTGAAAGCAGCACAACATGAATAAATCAAACCTCGTAACTCAACGTTTTCGGTTTCTTTAGCCAGGACACAAATATATGAATAAAGTCAAATCTCTTCTTGACTTTTCAAATAATTCAAATAAATTTGGTAAAACACTTAAAAAAAAACTCTTCTCTTTGTCTTTTCTGATCGTGTAGTACCAAATAACAAATAAAGCAACTCCTCTAGTTGTCTTCTACCTCCAACAAAAAACAAACATATAACCAAAAACAAAAAAACCAACGACAGGTTGGTCTCGCCTTCTACCTCCAAGAAAAACCAACGAGATCCCTGTGACACGAAAGGACCGGCGACGGAAACCCTGTTCTTGGTCGATTGTCGCACTCTCACCCTTCGACAGCTTGGTCTCGACGACTTATGACGGCGGCGACATTATCTTTTTCAGTGGTTGGTGGAGGCTGTGACAGACACACACAGCGGCGGCCCCAGATCGATAATCAACACGAATAAAGGAATAACTCTCATTTATATAAATAAGAAAATCTCACTCAAAAAACTGATTACAAACCCTCAAACCCTAACTCGGTTTGACTCTTATGAACCCTAACTCGGTTACATCAACTTCTTATTCTAATAACTAGCCATAACTCGGCTTATATAGACTAACCAAACTTGCTAGCCAAGACATTACCAAATATAATAAACCCTAATAATTCTTGGGCTAGGCTTTACATTTGGGCCAACAGATACAAGTTTTTTTAATGGGCTACATAAGTTATTTATTTATGGCTTTATGCATTAAATTTCCTTAATCATGTAAAAACTTTAAGGTTCTCAAAAGTTAGCGTTAGTCCGTCACACCCATCTAGTTAGGAATTCATTGCCTTCTAACAATACTTTTTCGTTTAGAAGGGCAAGCATAAATGACCTAAATAACCCTTGAAATAGTTAATGAGCTTTAGCTCAACTTTGTTACGGACTAAACTCATTGCAAGGTATTGGTCTTGTTTTATATCGGTTGTATGAGCAACTGATGTGAGGTTTATAAGGCAAATCGGTTCCCTCACCCATCAGACCAGTCTTTTGGGTTGAGTTCTTCTATTTGGTTTGTAACGTTGATATCAGAGCCAACTTCGTAGTGGTGGCCTGGAGTGAGCCAGTCGTGTCAAACGAAGACATTGGCCCTTATTGAGGGTCTATTGTTATGGACTGAAACCATTGCCTTGGGACTTGTCCCGCATCGGTTATATGGGCAATTGATGTGGGCTTTATAAGCCACATGGGTTCCCTCGCCAATCAGACTAGTCTTTTAGGTTGAGTTTTTCTGTTTGGTTTGTAACAAACTTGCATTCGAGGGGAAGTGAAGATTTGGACTTGAGGCCGCAAGATCTCTAGTTCGATTCCGATCCTAATTAACTAGGTTTTATCGCAGTGGGTTTTCGAGTGGTGGGTTATCCTCAGAACAAGAGATGATAGGTTTGCGCTACACATCGCTATCTGCGACCGCGGGGGTATATGGTCGCATTTATTCATTATGTTACCCCCGAATAGCTAAACTTTATTCGTTAATTGCTAAAAAAAAAAAAGAAAAAAAATTCTCAACTTCAAAGTGTTTTTCATCATTCTATCAAAAGTAAAAAGTGTACTATTTACTTCATCCAACTTTCATATGTGGCTATTATTATTATTATTATTATTATTATTATTCGGTATTAAGTGCTTTCAACGTTGTTTTTAACATCGGCTAAGTGTTACAATTGTTTGTTAAATCGGTAAGTTTGTAACCTTTATTAAATTTTATTTTTGCTAATTTTTTAACAAATTTTTTCATCTAAAATCCTTTAAATCATGCATTTACATGTATTTAAACCTATCATCTTACTTTCGGAGTGCAAACACCATACCACTAGGCCATTAATCTAATCTCATGATATATACGTAAAGAAAAATTAATACATCTCATCTCATGAGTCTAAATACATGAACGATACCAAGTAAGTCAATGTTGATCATTGAAAAAACTTCGAGAGTTAAGATAAGGTTCCACTAGATAATTATGGCTTTTAAAATGTTAGGTCTAATTCACAATGTAAGCAAGTAACTGATTGGACTACATACAAGTAACTAACAGTATTTGACAATTTTCACCTTCACGTTTTCTTTGGTGTTATAATCTTCTACAAACGTGTAAGCAATTTCTTCATTCCATGCATTTTGTATAGACTAACTTTTATGTCATTTCAATGAAAGAACAATAATTAGAAGAAAACTACTCGTCGCGTGCACGCATTTTAATTCAAAGTTAAAGTGAAATCGTATAAGTTAAAAATAACCAATGAGTTAAGTTAACTTAACCTGTGTGTCAGTGTCACAACAGATTTATCTACAGACTTAGTCGGTTGCAATACATTTGTCAAAAGTTTGTTTTGCTAGGAAGTGTGATTCTTCTGATTTGTCTAAATAAATGATGTCATATTAAAACTTTATAATAAACCCTTGACTAGATCTTCGTATATTAGCAAAATCAGCTTTATAAAATAGTAGTTAGAATATAATTGTGCATTAGGCTTTATTAAGACAATTTGCCATTGATGATGGCATGAAAAGATGTGCATTGTTTGGTAAGGTATCCTTGAGATTTTGTGAAAAGGGGAAACAAGAAGGATCAAAAACTTGGTCATAAAGCTTGGGAAAGAATTAATGGAGACTTGAAAAGTTAAATCTCCCAAATAATATTGCACGCCATATATATTTTTAGTTTAATTTTTATAAGAATGATATACCTTAGTTTATAGCATTTGAATTTATAGCCACGTACGTTTATTATTTCAAAATAGAGGTGATCATAAATGTATTTCTCCGCATGAGTCCGGGTATATCTATGTCCAAGCATCCTTTGAAGACCTACAACATAGGCTGCGGTTTAGATGACCCAACAATTTTGTAATGTATACTACGGTTTTTTGTTTTTATGTGTCACATATATTACAGTTTTTAACGACCATAGTAGTTTTTTAAACGTTGTCCTAGTATTTTTGAACTTACACATAAAAGATCAATCTATACTCGTATTTGAAAACAAAGGAAAATAAAAAAGGATTATCGAATTCGATTTAAGGATTTTAGTTACTTTTTAAATTGATTATTGAACGGTCCGTTACCCTTTTGTGGTCATAATTACCCAAAACTTAATTGCAGATTTTAGTTTTACTGATTGCAAATTGAGCAACCAATGAATAAAGCCAACTACTCAAGGTAACCCAATGACAAAAGACGACCCTATATGTCCTCGATCACATACAGTGCTTGGTAACCCAAGCCTACCATCTCCAGTTTCAGAAAAACTCACTACCTGAAAGCTACTGTGGTGAAATCTGATTAAGATCAAGTTCGAATTTCAGACTTTGCAGCCTCTAGCCCATGTCTTCATTTCCTTCGATGAAAAAAAAGATCTTGAGTTAACTATGGAAATCTATTTATTTGTAATGATCAGGATAGATCTTTCTCATCGTAAAAAAATAGTAACTAATAACGTAAAAGTGAGCATAAGATTAAATGATTTTGAAACCAGAAATGCATATTTTATGATGGTCAAAAGAGTTTGTTTTTCTCAATAAGAAGTATAATTTAAAAAAAAAAAGGGCGCCGATTTCTTTGCGCCATCTTAGGTAGTTAACTTTAAAGAGCGACATCAGCGCCTCCCTTTTTAAGCACGGATATTCTGTTTGTTATCACCCAACGGCAAACATCCGGATTAATTCAAGTAGTTAGTGCTCCCCACTTTGGAAATAAAATTAAAATTTGCAATTCTTCTATTTCTCCTTAACGGCTGCGTGTTATATTATACTGGGTTCAACTTGACCTACTATTTCACATTTTAACCATCTTACCACTATATATAGTAGTTCTTTTATAGAAAATGGTTGATAACTTTTGTCCATTAAAAAAAAATTGTTCACCTATTTAACTTTATTAACATTTATGAAAGACTTTAAGACTATGTGTATTGGACGGAGCTCTTATGAGTTGTTTTACATCATGTGTCGCCACGTCACCATATGGGAGTTTTTGGCTAAAATTAGTGTAGTGGATGAAGTCTCTTTAAATTACTATCTTATTATTATTATTATTATTCTATTATTATTCTTATATTAAAAAAAACAAACAAACAAACAAAACCAACCAATCATAGCGTCTGTGGGGTGGTGTTCCCAACAGTATGGGGGCCTTTTTGGGTAGGGAAAACGCCCTACTCCGTATATTCTAATAGTTAACGTGGTTTTAGTTCCAAGTCTTTCTAATCATATCAGAAGTCTATCAAAAGTCTAAAGAATAACTAAAAACCTTTTGTCAAACTATTGGTTGATACAACGTTAAAACTGTTTTCAATAAAGGAAGCTGGTAAAGGGGCTTTACCTAAGAATAAGAAGTGGAAAATCCCAAAATCTAAAAAAAAATAAAATAAAATAAAATAAGACGGATAACGGAAGAGTACAAGATCGTTGTTGATATTTTAGGCTGTAAATATGAAAGAACCTGAAGAAACACTAACCGGACCCCGGGCAGATTACGGGTAACCTGGGGGTTAGATAGATGTTTCCCACGAGGGGTTAGACCCAGAAAAGATGGTTCTTCTGATAACCTACAAAACAGACACCGTGAGCTTGTTACTGAGAAGGGGGGGGGGGGGGTTCCTCCTTGTGACCACCCTCCGGCGTGAGAATCAGACTAGATTGCTCTTTAAATATAAATGTATATTAAGAGATTGCTAGAGCAGATATCAGGTATAATACGATAATAATGTGTTAAGATATGATAAGATGAGATGATCATACCATTTGGGGTATTTATAGCCGAAGGTAGGTTTCCAAGGAGGTGTGGCCGGCTGAATAGTATTCCTGTTCCACCAACTGTGGCCTACGCACGTGCCCTGCTGGTAGTTGGTGGGTAGGCAGCGGCTGACAGTGACCAGGCCTGCTGTGTACTATTCCTTTTCCACCAACTGCCGGCTATGCACGTGGTATGACAGGAGTTGGTGAGTAGGCAGCGGCTAATAGTGACATACAGTACAAGAGCATGCTGCTCGCCATACTGTTCAATAAGCTGTCGTATCTTTAGTCAGATCTTTTGCCCATACCTCGTCAGGTACAGTACAGAAGATCTGTAACACCCCGACCAAAGGCGGATTATACATCGGGGCGCCACATATTGCTTCATTACTCGCGACACTATTGGTGTCAATATTTATTAATACACATTTTATCGCGCACGCGCAGCGGGGAAAATAAAGAACATAAATCAAACATAAATCAATATATTATAAATTATAACATTCAAACAACATTAACTTGTCTTGATACATTTTAATTCTAGGTCCAAAAGTAAAAACGTCCTACGTGTCCACAAGCTCCAAAACAGCTACTGCAAACCTGAACATGTGTTAAAATAAACGTCAAACACTTGCGTGTTGGTGAGAAATCAAGTTTAATACAATACATAGATAATCATAAATCTGCGCGCAACACGTGTATGTCTAGAGTTTAACAAGGGTGTAATCAGATTGTGATCAAGCCTAAGATAGTTCATAGATCATAGTTCAATCCATGCTCCCAATTGAGCATAAAAACGAGAAAACATCTGTGCAAGTGTAAACAAAGAAAACCGTAAACGATAGGTCTCCCGTGTTCAACTAATGGTACCAACGGAACTGCGGAATAGGCCGAACAAAGCGGTTAATGATACACACATACAAATAAACAGCCAAGTAAACGTCCTCAACACATGGGATACTGCGCGACTAAAGTTCATAAACAAGTTTAAGACTCAAGTTTTGTATGAACACATGAACATCCCAAAGCATTTAAAATAAAAAGGGATTAGATACGAGATAACTCACATGATAAACGATGCGGTGATAGATAAAGCAAGAACCAACTTTAAACAAGCACAAGTTAACCTATAAATAAGATTATTGTTTTAACGATTGGTTTTAAGTCTTGATTATAAGTTAGCATAATTAATAAGTAAACTATTATATATAATATATATTACCGGAAAAGCAGGAAGAACAAGGAGGAAGACGGAGGCAGAGAGGGGGGCGGCAGGAGGACAACGGCAGAGAGCAAAAAGGGAGGAAGAGATAATAAGTGTAGTGTGTGAAGTGTTAAGAAAATACTACTATTATTTATAGAAAAACCCTAGGAGACATAATCCCTAGAAAAGGGGAAAAGATCTTAAAAAAGCAAAAGATATCAAAAAGCATAAGAATCCAAAAGCAAAAGATATCAAAAGATATGGCAGCTGCAGGGGCAAGATAAAGCTGTCAGGGAAACAGTAACAGGCATGGGCGGTTCAGATAAAGGTACTGGATAAAGCTTGGCAAAAGCAGATCTCAAAAGATAATGTCAGTCACTTTTTCTACCAACCAATGGGGTTGGTACGCATGCTGCGCCGAAAGTAACTATTCAGACATTAGATAGGTTAGGTCAACAGCTCAGAGGAAAAGACATTTACAAAAGCAAACGGCTAGAATAAACAGAAGATACAAGGGTTAAGCGCGGGAAGGCTGAGTGCGCGAGCGCGAAGGCTGGCACAACAATCCTTAGCGCACTGCGGGAAGAATCACATCCTTAGTGTGCTGCGTGAAGAACTAGAATTCTAAGCGCATCGCGGGAAGAACATACATTCTTAGCGCATTGCGGGAAGAACATGCATTCTTAGCGCGCTGCGAGAAGAGTTCTCTTCACGCATCGCAGGAACAAGATGTCTTCACGCAGGCTTCCATGTAAGGAGTCTGGCGCGTGGAGCTGCGCAGACAACCTTAGGCGGGAAGGAACAAAGGACAAGCAAAGAGGAGAGGGAAACAAGGCGCAAGGGCGGGACGGCGACAAGAGGGAAAAGAAGGCGGAAAGAGAGAGGGAAAGAGGCGGGAAGGAAAATATATATTATTATTAAAAGTAAAATATAAGTATAAATATTAAATAATAAAAGAGAGATCGGGTCAGAGAAACGGGTACCTGGGTCGGGTCGGATCGGGGCAGATGTCACAAGATCTTCCCGTATCGTACGGACTGGCTTTTGGGCGGGAGTATTCCCTCTCCCGCCTTTGTGCGGGATTGTTCCCGGCTTGGCTCATTCCTTCAGGTGACACTGAGTGATTGAGAGCTAAGTGCCTTGTGCGTGTAGCCTTGCTGCGCGGGTGGCCTTCCCTGATGGCTTGTATCCGCAGCTGCGGGAACAGGCAGAGTCCTTCACCATTGGGAGGCATTTCCTGCGGGAACAGCTTGCGTACTGCGCGTAAGGACGTCACGTCTCTGAGCATGGTGGGTCCTGCGGATCCAGTTGGTTTCTGCGCAGACGTCCCTCTTCAAGGTGAGTCTTGCGGGTCCAACTGGGCTCTGCTGGGACCTACCTCTTCAAGTCCCCCCAGTCCAATGTTCTTCTCATGAGTGTTTAATAAAGTGAGGTGAACTTTTGGACTTAAGCAAAGGGTTTTGAAAAGGGTTTAGTTTTAAGGTTTTCCATGGGGATTCTTCCCGCGGAAGTCCTTGTCACTTGCAGAAATTCCCGACTTTCCTGCTTAATCTTTGGGTATGATGCGGGTAGGTCTGTAACCTCCTCGCAAGTCAGGAGCGTTGAGTCCCACTTGTGTGGATTCTCCATGAGGTTTTGGTAGTTTTGAACATAGTGATCAATTATGTTAAAACCACTAATTCCATCTTGGAGCTTCAAACAATATAGTTCTCGACGTTCCCGCTATGCGTGGATGTTATTTCCGTTTCCGCAAGCATTGCCTAGAAGATCCTTCTTGGTTTCAATTCCCTGCGGAGCACTAGGTATGTGAAGGGTTTTGCCTTGACACTGTACCCGCGCTCGTCTTACGGTTACTTTACTTCCAAGGTATTCCTGGCGTCAATTCCCTGCGGGTGCTAGGTATGTGAAGGGTTTTGCCTTAACACTGTACCCGCATCCGTCTTATGGTTACTTGGTTGCCAAGGTTTTCTTGGCTTCAATTCCCTGCGGGTGCTAGGTATGTGAAGGGTTTTGCCTTAACACTGTACCCGCATCCGTCTTATGGTTACTTGGTTGCCAAGGTAAGGGGTATTTTCCCGCTTACTTTTGAATCTTTTTGAATTTTGAAATTCGAAGAGTTGGTGAAAGGATAAGAACAGTCCAAACCTCTGAAACGTCGTGCGACGGTTTCTTCTGACTGTGTCAGGACGTGCAGGAAGTTATGGTGACGTGACAGTACATGGTCATTCCAGACGCTTTTTCAGGCGCGTGGGCGCGATTTTTCGGGCGCGTGGCCGCGAAATTAATGGTACGCGTCCTGTCAACAGCTGTTGCCAGCTTGCTTTTTGCCACGTGTCATAGTTTCATTGCACCTTCGATTTCTCTCTCTTCCGCATTAAATGCATCGCATTAATTGCGATTAGTATATAAAGGGGGAGAGGGTTCTTTGTAATCCACACTTTCACTTCTCTTCATCTTCAAAACGATTTCCGGCGAATACTCATCTTTTCAGTCGAGCATTCCCTTGAAATCGTTTTCTTCTTTCATATCTGCAAGATGTCGTCTCGTGATCTCGAATCTACAGCCGATGACAAGAGTACTGCTGGCGAGTGCCAGTGTGCTCTGCCTGTCGATCTGTATCAGTACGTCGTCAGGAAGTTCATGCTCGAGTCTCTCGAGCCTGAGTTTCCTGAACCCCATCAGACGGTGTACGATGCCCCCAGAGGCAAGATCGGGGTATATGCTGCATTCTTTGTTTATGGGAATCTTAGGTTCCCATTGACAAAGTTTGTGTACCGTGTCCTGGAGAGGCACGGTGTGCACCTGACCGAGGTGCACCGATGGCGATTGCCAAGACTCGGCACTTCGAGTGGGTGTGCCGGATTCTGGGCATTGGGCCCTATGTTGACCGCCTGATGACCTTCTACTCTTGGAGGTGCATCCAGGGGTGGTATACCATGATAACCCAGATCAAGGGTTTGAAGATTTGGGCAACCGAGCGCAGTCTTCGTTCGTGGAAGCGGGAGTTCTTTTACATCTCCGCTCGCGCCATCCCCCTTGCCATGAAATTCAAGAATGGGCAAGCACTTCCCAGCCTTCACGCCTCCAACTACCAGGAGGCGGAATGGTTCTCGAAGATATCCCGAGTCCAATCTCCGGTTTACCGGTTTGCGGAGTCCGGGATGGTGATGCTCGGGATGAGCCGGGTGTGGAAGGATGCGGATGCGCGAAAGATCCCGATCGTCCTCGAATACGGTTCGAACTCTGTTCCTTACGGTATGCTTTATTTCTTTTTGTTGATTTAGAATCTCTTCTAACTTCTTTCCTGTTTATTTCAGAGGGGAACGACTTGCAGTCGCTCATGTACCCGCGGGAGGCTGACGGTCCCGCTCGGATGGGTACTCGCGCTCTAGACGAGAACGAGTTGCCCATCCTAGAACAAACGGCGGATCGGTTCGTGGAGGTCTACCCGCTAGGGCACGAGATCCTGAGCGCCAGGCGGCCAGGTAAGGCGCTATTCAACCCTCGACCCCTCAATGTTGAAACCTCTGCTGGAATTCCTCTAATCGTATGTTCTGATGAGGAATCCGCAGATGGTCCTCCGTTGGTGCGGAAGAAGAAGGCTGCCGGCGGGAAGGGGAAGGAGAAGGTGGCCTCCACTGCCGATCCGGCGCCTCGGTCTGATTCGGAGACCGAGAGCGAAGAGGTGGCGGGGAATCCCGGTGGTGATAAGACCGCTCCGGAGGCTGCGACGATTGTCACCTCCGGAGAGCCCAGGGTAACAACGGTGACCGGCGTGAAGAGGCCGGCTCCATCGGGTTCATCCCCGCCCGTCCGCACTTTCAGGCTCAAGAAAACCCGTAAGTACAAACTTCCTTTGTCTTTTAACTTCATAACTTAATATCATTAACACTTATCTTCTTTGTGCAGGCGTGGATGTTGACGCATTCCAGGGTGGAGCGCAGAGTACCCCTCCGCCCATGACGGTAGGCTTGGTCAGCCTACCTGAGGCGACGACCCAGGCGCCTGCGCCTGCTTCCGCTGGTTCAGTTGCTCACTCCTTTGAGCCGACTGTTCCAGTTGTGATGACGTCACCGCCGGCTGTGAGTGCCATTTTTACCGCATCTTTCACCGAGCCGGCGGTTACTTTTGCTGCGGATTCCGCAGCGGCGACCGCGGCGGCTGCGGCGGCCTTTACCATGCCTCCTCCGTCATCGGCAACGACGGCCGATCCTTCAGGTATGCATGGGGCTTATCGCCAACCTCTGCCTCCTTCCCATCTGCCTGACCTCTTGGATGGATTTCCCTTGGGTTCAGGTGACGGGTTTGGCGGCTATCGGCCTGTTATTGACCCTACAGGTGCGTAGGGTTCTTTTGGCCTATTTTATATATATTTTTTTATCATCTTTTCCTAACTGCTTTTTGTTTTTTGCAGTGTCGGATTCCAATGAAGTGTATGTTCCACGATGGAACATTCGCCGAGGAACAACCCTTCGCACCCCTGTGGAGTGCGTGGAGTGGGCTCGTCACGCTGCTCCTAGTGGTGCGTTGGGGGAAGCCATGGCTAGCTACCAGGAGGGTAGGCTAACCAATGAGCTCCGGGTTCTCCTGGCCCGGATGCAGCCGCGCGTCGAGCTGCTTTGTCGTGAAAACGACAAGTTAAAAGCAGCTCGCATTAAAGAAGTAGCTCAGGCGCGGGCTGTCCGGGAGGAGAACCAAAGGCTTACCGCAGTGGCTGCGGAAAAGGAGAAGGCCTTCAAGGCCCTCGAGGTTGAAGTTCAGGCCCGGCTCGAGGCCCGTTCCAAGGCTGCCCAAGCTGTTAACGAACAGCTTCGGCTGGCTAAGGAAACTGCAAGGAACGCAACCGAGAGGGCCACCAAGGCTGAAGCTGTTGCTGAGCCTCTACGCCTGGAGAATGAAGAGCTTAAAGCCAAATTAGAGGCTCTCCAGCAGGCTCATGATGCCTTGGCGATGGAGGACGCGAAGAAGCTCCAAGAGATCCTGGACCAGAGGGGCGTGCTTGACCACACTGAGCGGAAGCTAAAGGGCGTCGAAGAGGCTGCTGCAAAGGAAGTGTTGCTTGCCAACCTTAATAAAAGTGAAGCCGAACGCGCCTGTACCCAAGCTCAAGCCGCCCTCCAAGAAGCTCTGGTTGCCAAGGAATGGCTCCTTCGAGAAGCGTTGTCTCAGGTAAGCTTTTCATATCTTTACGCTTTTCTTTGTAAATAGAAAAGGTTCTGATACTTGTATTTTCTTTTTTGTAGGTTGTGTATCGAGTATTCACGGAGACGTCTTACGACGATGCTATGAGCGCAGCCCTCAACGCTTCTCACGAGGATGGGGAAAAGGCCGGCTTCCTGCTTGGTCTAGGGTTCGTTGAGAAAGGCATCCCGCCTTCCAACTTCCCTTTGTATAATGTTGATACTGAAGCTGTTTATGACCAAGCAGTGAATCAGTATGCCGCATTCCCGCATCCGGTGGTGGAGAAGGTGAACCAAGTTGCTGCTGCTGATGATGGGCTAGCTATCCTTAAAGCTTTCCTTGAACTGCCACGCTCTACTGATGGTGCTGGTCCAAGTGGAAGTGGCCCTGAAGCTTGATCCTGAAGATCCCTTCCCACTGCTAGGATAGATTTAGCTTGTATAGATTTATTTTCTTGTAGGCGGGTAGTTACCCGGTCATTCTTGTAATGAATCATTGTGAAATATAAATCTTTGTGCGGGTAAGACCGCTATTTTCTCTGGATTCCTTGCTTTATAAACGTTATATGACTTGCATACTTAGTTTAAATTAGCAATTTTTCCAAGTGTTTAGAATAAGTTAACCTTTGAACGTGGTAGATAATAGGTTGAAGTTTTGCTTCCTCTTTCGTGATTGTGCGGGTAGGACCGTCACTTGCACTTAGTAGGATGGCTAAACTTTACCATCTGACCTGCGTGGAGGTTTTCCTCATCTTTTTTGAAATTTCTAAGTGTTTAGGATAAGTTAACCTTTGAACGTGGTAGATAATAGGTTGAAGTTTTGCTTCCTCTTTCGTGATTGTGCGGGTAGGACCGTCACTTGCACTTAGTAGGATGGCTAAACTTTACGTACATCTGACCTGCGTGTAGGTTTTCCTCATCCTTTTGTTAGAAATTTTGTTTTGAATAAGTTTTCCGTTCGACGCGCCGTTGTCAATAGGTTGGGTTTCCTCTCATGATTTGTGCGGTTAGGACCGGCACTTTCATTTAGTTGGCCAAAGCTTACCTATGACTGACCTGCGTGAAGGTTTGCCGTTTTTTGGGTTTATGCGGGTTTTGCCGCCTTCCCCACGCAACGACTTTCCACGTAATTATGCGGTGAAAACCGGCATATTAGTGTTGAATAAATTAACCATTCGACGCGCGGTTGTTAATAGGTTAGTGTTCAGTTTCCTCTATCATGATTCATGCGGATAGACCGGCACTTTCATTTAGTGGGATGACTGAACTTTTCCCCTTCAACTGACCTGCGTGAAGGTTTGCCGTTTTTTGGGTTTATGCGGGTTTTGCCGCCTTCCCCACGCAACGACTTTCCACGTAATTATGCGGTGAAAACCGGCATATTAGTGTTGAATAAATTAACCGTTCGACGCGCGGTTGTTAATAGGTTAGTGTTCAGTTTCCTCTATCATGATTCATGCGGATAGACCGGCACTTTCATTTAGTGGGATGACTGAACTTTTCCCCTTCTACTGACCTGCGTGAAGGTTTGCCGTTTTTTGGGTTTATGCGGGTTTTGCCGCCTTCCCCACGCAACGACTTTCCACGTAATTATGCGGTGAAAACCGGCATATCCGTGTTGAATAAATTAACCGTTCGACGCGCGGTTGTTAATAGGTTAGTGTTCAGTTTCCTCTATCATGATTCATGCGGATAGACCGTCACTTTCATTTAGTGGGATGACTGAACTTTTCCCCTTCAACTGACCTGCGTGAAGGTTTGCCGTTTTTTGGGTTTATGCGGGTTTTGCCGCCTTCCCCATGCAACGACTTTCACACTTATGTATGCGGTGAAAACCGGCATCAGTGTTGATAGTTCATAAAGTATAAATGTAAAATCATCAGCGTCGATGTTCTAAGGAGAATCATTTCCATTAGAAGTGGCTCTGGGCCTTTTCTTTACAAATTTGGAATTGATCTACATGCAAACTGTGTAATTGAGCTCCCTTCCATGTTGTTGGGATGGGAGTGCCATCGAGCCGATATGCACCTGGTTCGGGATCTCGTTCTTTACGCAGCATGTAGTCTCCACATTGAAGCTGGATTTTTTATTCGTGTTTCCCCAGCTGGGGTTCTACACGGATCAGCCTGCTCAGCGTTCATTGCGCCACGAGGTGCGCGAGCGTCCCATCTCTGACAAATGCTTCGACCATGTCCTTAACGTCTGTGCATTCTTCAGTGTTGTGGCCTTTTGTCCTGTGAAAGTCACAGTATTTGCTCCGATCAGCATTGGGACGATGTCGGATTATTGGAGCCTTTGGCCATGGGAGCTCCTCAGTGGCGAATATCTCGGTGACGCTTTTGGTGAGTGGCGTCCATCTGGAGTTCTTGTTCGACCGTACGTTATCCCTTCCGCCTAACCGATGTTGCAAGCCGGATGAGGTGTCAAAGTTTACCCTTGACTGCCAAATGCCTAGCTTCCGCTTTTTGTTTAGTCGGGCGGTAAGGACGTTGTCTTCTCTTGTCTTCTGGGTGTAGAGGTTTGTGCTCTGTGGGAGATCTCTACCCAGTTGCTTCTCCGTTTCCGCAAAGCGTTTAGCTGCTGTCATGATGGCATCCCATGTGGATGGCATGCCATCTTTACCCGTTAAGGTGCGGATGAGCTCTGGGTCGTTCGCGCCCTGGATGAAAGCAGTGCGAACAAGATCTTCGCTAATGTTACCCAGACTTAGCTTCTTTGAGTTGAAGCGAGTGATGAAGTCTGGCAAAGATTCATCTTCCTCTCGAATGCATTTGAGGATTGTCCATTGCTCCTCGGTATACTTTCGTTGTTGGCTGAAGTGTTGGCTAAACTTCTGTTGGAAGTCTGCCCAGTCGTAGATGTGGTTGACCGGTAGACGATCGAACCACGCTCTAGCTGGCCCAACAAGCGTCATTTGGAACATGTAACACCACGTAGGTTCCGTCCAATTGCTGACGGTTGCCCCCGCTATGAACCTGTTCAAATGATCGTCTGGATCAGATATACCATCATAAGTGCCGATGTTGGACATCTGTTTGACACTTTTCGGGGCGATTGCTTCCGCAATGTCCCTTGCAAATTTGGACGTTCCCGCATTTGCCACCGTTGGTCTGAATGTTTTGGAGAAGTCACGTGGACTTCCACCTGTGTTTTTTGGTTTGAAGGTTTCTCCAAAACGCCTTCTCAGTTGGGAGTCCGTTTCCTTACGCTTCCCTTTTGCCCTATGGCGAGGGTTCGCGTCGGTGTCGGATTCCTCCGAGTCATCGTCCAAGTATTCTTCGAATTCGTCAGCCTGTTGGACGGAACGCAA
Source organism: Bidens hawaiensis (assembly GCF_021521415.1). Lineage (NCBI taxonomy): Eukaryota > Viridiplantae > Streptophyta > Magnoliopsida > Asterales > Asteraceae > Bidens > Bidens hawaiensis. Next base: position 48,226 of record NW_027491414.1, read on the forward strand.
GCGTTCGTCCAACTCAGCTTGGAATTCCTTCTGACGTGCCTCCGCCCATGCCTTAACTTCATCGAGTGTTTGGCGGGGGAGCCTTGTTCGTTTCTCTAACTGGGTATCGGTGAATCCCAGTGAGCGATTATTTACTGCACTTGCCCCAGCTTGGGTAACTGGGGTAGTGTTCATAAAATTTATTTCACTTGCCCCGGCTTGGGTAACCGGGGTAGTGTTTGTAAAGACTGTGTAGTCGCCGGTATTCCCCCCAGTAGCTGGGGTTGTGGTTACCGGAGTTTCTTTAACCATCTTTCCAGAAGTTTGAAAAAACTGAAAAGAAATGAAGTTCTAGCTTTTATGCACGGATGGCGCCAATGAAGAAACACTAACCGGACCCCGGGCAGATTACGGGTAACCTGGGGGTTAGATAGATGTTTCCCACGAGGGGTTAGACCCAGAAAAGATGGTTCTTCTGATAACCTGCAAAACAGACACCGTGAGCTTGTCACTGAGAAGGGGGGGTTCCTCCTTGTGACCACCCTCCGGCGTGAGAATCAGACTAGATTGCTCTTTAAATATAAATGTATATTAAGAGATTGCTAGAGCAGATATCAGGTATAATACGATAATAATGTGTTAAGATATGATAAGATGAGATGATCATACCATTTGGGGTATTTATAGCCGAAGGTAGGTTTCCAAGGAGGTGTGGCCGGCTGAATAGTATTCCTGTTCCACCAACTGTGGCCTACGCACGTGCCCTGCTGGTAGTTGGTGGGTAGGCAGCGGCTGACAGTGACCAGGCCTGCTGTGAACTATTCCTTTTCCACCAACTGCCGGCTATGCACGTGGTATGACAGGAGTTGGTGAGTAGGCAGCGGCTAATAGTGACATACAGTACAAGAGCATGCTGCTCGCCATACTGTTCAATAAGCTGTCGTATCTTTAGTCAGATCTTTTGCCCATACCTCGTCAGGTACAGTACAGAAGATCTTCCCGTATCGTACGGACTGGCTTTTGGGCGGGAGTATTCCCCCTCCCGCCTTTGTGCGGGATTGTTCCCGGCTTTGCTCATTCCTTCAGGTGACACTGAGTGATTGAGAGCTAAGTGCCTTGTGCGTGTAGCCTTGCTGCGTGGGTGGCCTTCCCTGATGGCTTGTATCCGCAGCTGCGGGAACAGGCAGAGTCCTTCACCATTGGGAGGCATTTCCTGCGGGAACAGCTTGCGTACTGCGCGTAAGGACGTCACGTCTCTGAGCATGGTGGGTCCTGCGGATCCAGTTGGTTTCTGCGCAGACGTCCCTCTTCAAAGTGAGTCTTGCGGGTCCAACTGGGCTCTGCTGGGACCTACCTCTTCAGAACCTTAGTTGATAAGTAAGTCATTATCCTAAAAGGCCCACAATTTTAAAATATATATATATATATATATATATATATAGGGTTAGTTTCAAATAAGAAGTTTGATTTTTCTAAAAAGGCTAGGAGGGAGAGTGTTTTTGTCTGACACTTTTATATCAAAACCTACTTACTTTAATCTCAAAACCCACTTACATTAATTTCAAAACTCATTTACATCTTCACTCATCTCCTACAACTACCACCACCTCGCCGGAATGGAAAATTCGCCGGAAAATTTCACCGGAAAAGTCGTCGGAAAGTCACCGGAACACAATCCCGAGAAATTTTGCCGGAAAAATAGACGAAAAATTCACCGAAAAGTTGCCGAAAAAGGTCACCGGAAAACGGCCGCTGAAAAAAACACAATGGAAAATACTATGAAAAATATAATGGAAAAAAATACTATGAAAAAAAAACGCAATTGTATGACACAATGAAAAAAACATTATGAAAAAAAACATAATGAAAAATACACTTGTTATTATGGTGAATTTGTTTTTCAATAAAAGTGCCGTAAAAATAAGTTATTGACGTTTTAAAATGATAAGGGAATTTGGCGTGTGCCTTGCATGTGGAGAGAGAAAGTCAATGAATGTGTTATTCCTTTTATGCCCTTTATCTTGTGTTCACAATTGATTTCCACCTAAACTAATCTCAACCCTCCATGTTCAAAATCAATGGACAAGATTACTTCTTATCATTCATACAAAAACTATACTTTCTATTATAACCTAACCATATATATATATATATGGTAAGGTTAAAATGAAAACCCACTTGAGTTGTGAAAACCCTATGTAATATCGTTTTTTTTTTTTACATGTAATATATGTTGTAACATTTAATACAAAACATCAAAACATAAAAAAAAATGTTTTGCTATTTTTTTAACATTTTTTTACTAATTTTTATATATGTTTTCAGGAGAGAGAAAAAGTTATATTTATATTTACATTTTTTATTCACTTTAATCGTGGACCACAAGATCTAAACATTAATTAAAAACATGTGGTTGAGAATAGGTTTTTAGAGTTTTCACAACTCAAGTGGGTTTTCATTTTATACTTAGCCTATATATATATATATGGTGGAGTTTTAATAAAAAGTGAAGTGTATCTAAAAAGTGTAAGAAGTAATCTGGTGCGTTAGATTTAGTGATCTGATGGTCCAGATAGAAAGCGTGTTTTTTAGGCGGTGCGTTTTATTTTAATACTTGTTTTATAACACTCTAAGGGCATAATTGTCTAGTGTGTTGTATTATATATGAAAACAAAATTAAATTACAACACCAAAAACACATCGTAATCTGTATTACAATGTGTTTTAAAACACAACACCAAATATTGATTCATATTTAGAACACAACATCAAGAACACCAAGAACACTAAGAACACCAAGAACAAAAACACACTTAACAAAAACACACCAATAATTAAAACATAATTAGTACTAATTCTAACTACAAAAAATATATATTAAAGCATAGCATATTAAGCGGGCGACATTTCATTCACCTCCGCTGTCACCACCATCGCCTCCGCCGCTGTACACCCCTCATTCCACCGTACCACCATTCACCTCCGCCGACGTACACCCCCACTCCACCGTCACCACCATCCACCTCCGCCATCGGTAAACCGCCGTGTTCCCCCATAAAAGTGTGTTTTTATCTTCATCCATTACCTGTGTGTTAAAATCAATTAACACAAAAGCTGTTTCATTCCGACAATCAATCAACAAAAAAAGAAACAGATTCATTTTTGTAATTTCTTAAATCAATATTATAATTATATGATATTCTATGTTATGGTTTCCATTTAAATTATAAAATCAAAATGAATTTCATTGCAAACAAGCATATTATTAAAAAAATCAAGCAGATGGAGACTTTTAATTTTAGCATCTTTTTCTTTACAAGATAACACACAAATCAATAAATTTCAAGTCAACTAACAATCAAATTCCAATTAAAAGTGATATATACTTTCTCCAAAAATGTAACAAACACGAAATCTCCAAGAATGTAACCACCGATGGCGAGTTAATCAGCTCAATCAATTGATGAAACTGACTCGCCGTAACAGAAAGTTTAGTATCATTAACCTCTTTTGTAACATGGACATCATCATGTGCTTAGATCTAACTGTAGATCTGGTATTGCGGCGCCCTATTCGTAACCAGGTTTGGAGGTTTAGTAGTTCGTTTTTTCTTCTTTCAAGCAATAAATTGATCACCAGAACCGTCGATGGAAGATGGATGTTGATTGGTGATGTTGGATGATTAGCGGTGCAACATCCGGATAATATGCCGCCGCCGCTGTGTTGGCGAGTTATGAGGATGGTGGCGGGTTATGAGGACGGTGGTGGCGCCGTGCAGTGGGGTGGCGGCGCTGTGCAGTGGGGTGTATTTAGATGTTGCCGGGTTATGAGGACGGTGGCGGCGCCAGAAACCATGGATTATCGTGGCATGGAGATGGTGATAGATAGTGATGGTTATGCTAATATGGGCTGAAGGGAGGTGGGAGCGCCGGAAACCATGGAGTCACCGGAAAAAGATCTAACTTACAGCGTGAAACGATCGCCAGAACAATGGAGTCACCTGAAAAGAATCTAACTACGGCGGAAATCATGGACTCGCCGGAAACCATGGAAGCCAGGAACTGGTGGTTTTTGAAAAGGGTGTGTTGAGAGAGAGAGAGAGAGGATACATAAATAAATTAAAAAATAATAAAAGAATTCTTTCCAAAAATAATAAAAGAATTATGGACGACCATACCTTTTTGTGCTATAATCAATCTAATGGTTCAGATTTTTTCTTACGCTTCTTAGGAAATATTCACTTCTTATTCTAACCTTGCTCTATATATATATACACGCTATATACAATATAGAAGTGATGGACAAAATGGTGGATTTTAAGGGATTTGTAATTGTTCAAGCATATAGTACGACTTCAAAGAGGGGCAACATGGTCATTATAACAGAAATATCACTTGTGTTTTATGTTTTTACTAAGATAGTTACAATTTTAGTCCCTCTACTTTAGTTAACTTTTTGTAAATTTAAAGAATAGTTACAGATTTAACCTTTATCTTTTATCTATATACTCTTTTTAATTTCACTTTTAACCCAACTTCCCCCACGATTTTTAAACGGTCTTAACTTTTTCGTACGTTAATATTTAAAAAAAAAAATTACACCATAAAAGCGAGCGTTTTATTCTCTTTAATTTGAGTATAATATTGCCATAGTTTGTCTAAGTTATAAAAATAGCATTTTATGTATAGGTTTTGTGGTCGGGTTTTAATTGTTTGAATTAAATTGTGAGCCAAATCATTAGTAATCTAAAACCAGACTATTGAAAATTGAAACCAACCAAACTGAATCATTATTCATTACCAACAATTTGGTTCCGATTTGGCTTGCACTTCGATAATAAATTGAGTTTAAAATAAGAATTATTAATCTACATATACCAACAAACAGTTTCAGGGTTTCAAATAGAACAATAAACGTTCATAAATCTACTATATGATTACCAAGGTTTGTGTTTTCCGCTGCATCGCGCATGCACCCGCCTAGTATATATATGTATGTGTGTGTGTATATATATATTAATGTTTTAAAACAAAAGCCTACAAAATGACTCCTATATGCAATGACAAAAGCGTTGGCCGATCGAACCAAATGTCATGTGTTAAATTCTTATGAGTGGTGTTTTTTTTATATAGAATGGGTCATTTTAGTAGTTTATTTATTTATTTATTTTTGTGTTTTGGTCTGTATTGAGCTTTGGAAATTCAGCCAAATTGCTAAAATTGTCAAATTATTTATAACATAATCAAAAATGTGATTTTAGACGCTCTTCTTTTTTACTCGTCCGAGTCCCAAAAATTTAACGGTTTCTCGAAGACGGCACTATCTAGTTTCATAACTGTAATAGAATTAGTATGGTAATGTCTTGGTCACAAGCTAGAGTTAGATCTATAAATATGGTGCTTGGTCTAGGCTTTTGATATGTAATCATTATAGAATTGTTGTAGCAATTTTGTGGGTCAGTTTTCTCTTTACAATAATAGAGTGTTTATCGATTAGATGCCTTAATATAAATTTTTTCACGGGTTTTGGACCGATGTGGTCTTAGGTGATAATGTCCCGGTTACCCGAAACTGATCTAATACTTGATTGCCCATATCAAAACCCAATACATTATATGATCTTTGGAATATGCAACAATTAGTATTTGATGTTAGAATTTATAAGTATTACAAATATAAAATAGTTAGAAGTGAAGTGTATAATGTGATACCTAAATTTGGGGCGAGTTAAGATTGGTTTTTGGCAATAGGAATTTCAACGAATAATTGTTAATAACTTGAGATTATAAACAAGTTACATGACGTACAAGAAACCTCATAAAAGAAGCGGATTAGTAACTATCCTTTCTTATTATGGAACACGGTTTTACAAACTAATACGAGATTGGTCTTGGGTATATCTTAACGTCCAGTGAGTTAAAGCAGATTTGGCATAGATTAATGAGTGGGAAGCCACTCCCGTTATGGGTTAAAAGCAGTGGCGGATCTAGGATTTTTTTTTTAGGTGGTGTACTACTTATAGATGTTTCAATTTCATAGAGTCGGGTATAAAAAAGTTTCGGGTCGGTTTGAGGTTCGGGTCGGTTCGATGGAAAAGTTCATTACACAATAAAAATACGATAAAATAATAAAAGACCTCTAAGTAGATATGCCCGTCAAATTTCATCTTTTTGACTTGGGTGATAAGATGAAATTGGTTGTCTTTCGGAAGAATCCCATGAAAGATCATCCAAATTTATTTTTGACTGTTTACTACTTGAAAATGATGATCCAAGGTTCGATGGTTCTCTTTGGAAATATTGCTTGATGTTCATAAAAACTAAGAAACTAACAAATTAAAACTAAATTTAACAAATAATTTAACAACTAACAACATAAAAAACAATTAACAAGAACAAGTAATTAGCATTTAACAAATGAATGTGAACATACCTTCAAAGTGGGAGGATTCAAGCTTTGAGGAAGAGTAGAAGGCTGAAGGCAGGAGCTGTGTTGAGTGTGGACGTGTGGCTGGCCGGAAAAGAGAGGGCCAGCGGGCAGCGGCGGTGGGCGGAGAACAGGCCAGGTCGGCCGGCAGCAGCGGTGGTCGGAGATGGAGAGCCGGCTGTATGTGTTCGTGAGGCTTGGGAGGCAGCGGCTGTTGTGACATGTGGTAAAACTTAAAACCCTAAATTGATAATAACATGTAAGGCTTAACTAAAAAAAAAGTTCAAAAATATTGCATCATGACCGGTTCAAACCCGTGACCCCCCCCCCCCCCCTTTACAAAACCAAGTTTCTACCAACAGGCCAACGCTCATAGTTGATATTAGGGTGGTTTCTTCTTAATTTATAAGGTGGTTCTTATGATATTTTCTATATAAAAGTACACTATTATTTCGAAACTCGGGTGGTTCCGGAGAACCACCCCCTTTCTATATAAATCCGCCACTGGTTAAAAGGTGTTAAAAGTAAGATGGGTTAAAATATTAACGGACTTTAAAATTTTCTACACTCACACATAATAATTTTAAGAATTGTTTTTAAATGAATTTGAGGGCAATTTACTTTAAATGAGATGGAGTAAAAAAGGGTAAAGTGAGTGATATGACGTCTACGTAAAGTTAAAAAGCATAAATGCATACCCCAAACGCTTAAAACTCATCACATAACTAACCTATGTAATCACTAGTTTTACCATTCCAATATATTAAATGAAATTGGGAGGGTAATTTGGTATGTGATGAAAATTAGTAACTTCTAAAATTCTAAAAGGGTAGATTGGCTAGGATTTTATAAACTTTTGTAAATTACTAATATATTAAATGTGACTTAAAATGTGTGATGTCCTTAACCAAATTAACAAAAGCAAAGAGTATATTAGATACAAAGAGTATATTAGATAAAAGTATCATTTTTAGAATCTAACTAGTGTTAGATGTAGAGTTACGTCAGGTATCATCTCTTGTTTTTTTTTAAAGCGTTTAGAATCACACTTAATATCTGAGTGAGCCTACTTAACTGTCGACGATCATATCCATCAAAGCGGACATTATTGGATTCGCCATCCCAAGATTTGTCTATAATTCCTAGATATCGTCGAATAATTATGAGAAGAGGAAGGGCATGTGACTAAATCGACTTTGTGTTCGTGAAGTCCTTTTAGCAGGCTGAAAATCCTAAATCCGCTTTAGCCTCTTCAACTTTTACCTAGACCACCAAACAAAGTTGTTGGCACTACGCTGGTCGGTCGTCTTTCGTGAAAACACCACTCTTGTCCCGATATTGTCGACATGTGAATCCATAAGTCGAGAGTCGCGTTTACTTCATCCTTGTTGTTCTTTTATGTGTAATGTATATTTTTGTTTTTCGACCCGCCAATTTCGTTTTAAAAACCATGTAACTGTATCCAAGAGAAGGTAATAGTTTCTTCAGTGAAAAGCAAATAACCCCTAATTTATGATGCTAAAAAAGTCTTAAAACATTACTTGGACAACAATAAAAAACCTAAGCTTTACAAGAAAAGCCTTAATTTGCGTAACATTAAATAGTTATTGGCATGATAACCCCCCTATAAAACGACCTCCACATTATTCAAACAAGAATCACACTAACCAAACCTTCTAAACACCACATTTATATGGATTCTCCCAAGGGACCTACCTTCTTTCAAGCTTTCTTCTTAGCATTCTTGCTTTATAGCAATGCTGTTCAAGCCACCCAAAATTACAAAGACGCCCTTGCGAAATCCATATTGTTTTTCCAAGGTCAGCGGTCCGGCAGACTGCCCTTGACCCAGTCCCCGAATCTTCGTTGGCGGTCCGTTTCTGGCCTCTCTGATGGCTCCCAAGCACGTGTATGCATACAAAACACTAAACTCAAGTTTTATATATATGTATGTGCGCGCGCTTAAATGTAAATATTATAAATATCTAAATGAATAATGATATGACATGTGCAGGTGAATTTAGTTGGAGGGTACTATGATGCTGGTGACAATGTCAAGTTTAACTTCCCATTGGCCTACACAACTACTATGTTGTCATGGAGTGCATTGGAGAACTCGAAGCCGTTGGGCCCGCAACTAGAAAACGTGAGAGTCGCGATCAGGTGGGCGACGGATTACCTCATTAAGTGTGCGACAGCGACCCCAGGTGTACTTTATGTTGGCGTTGGAGACCCGAATGTGGACCATAAGTGTTGGGAGAGACCAGAGGATATGGACACGGTCCGAACCGTCTACTCTGTCTCCCAGACCAAACCAGGGTCCGACGTTGCGGCCGAAACAGCCGCCGCTTTGGCCGCTGCTTCGTTGGTGTTTAGAAAAGTGGATTCTAAATATTCTAAGTTGCTGTTGAGAACAGCAAAATCTGTGTTTCAATTTGCTGCACAATATAGAGGTTCTTATAGCGATTCGCTTGGTTCCGCGGTTTGTCCGTTTTATTGTTCTTATTCAGGATATAAGGTAATCTTTTGTTTCATTTTTAACTTCAATTACATAATAACTTTTATTATGATTTATAACAAAAAATTATTTTTTTTATCAGGATGAATTGTTGTGGGGGGCTGCATGGCTGCTGCGGGCAACAAAAGATGTATCATACCGCAATTTTATTGAATCTTTAGGTGCTCACGATTCGACGGATATATTCAGCTGGGACGACAAACTTGCGGGTGCTCGAGTTCTTCTATCGAGGGTAAGTTGTAATAATTATCAATTTATGTTTAGGAATTTGAGAATTTGATTCTTATGTTCTTGATATTAATGAGTTTATAATTGATCAGTGGAGTTTGGTAGCAAATGATAAGTCATATGAACCATACAAACAACAAGCTCAAGATTTCATGTGCAGAATTCTACCCAATTCTCCTTATTCCACTACACAATATACTAAAGGTACAATTTGCTAAAAAGAACAGAGTACTACTCAATAGAAAATCATGAAAATAGTGTGTTATACCTGTATCGTTTGTATATCCGTCACGCCAAAAACAAATTATTCATTTAGTCATGAGATATGTGATTAAGTCACGTATCTATATTTACACATTATCATCTTTTATCAATAATGACTAATGTGATAATTGTTTATAGATTCGTGTATGAATTATTATTTGTGTAAAGAATGAAAATATACAAGGTTTGGGCGAGTAAAACTAAATATGCAACTATAGATTCACTTATCACGCAAAATTGTTTAGACGTAACCATAGAGGTATAACGCACTAAAAAATGGCTACTTTCGTGATTTTTATTGTATTAACATTACAAACTTGCGTATTATTGTCTCGCAGGGGGTCTAATGTTCAAACTACCTGATAATAATCTCCAATATGTGGCATCCATAACCAACTTGCTCACAACCTATGCCAAGTACATGAAAGCAGCCAAAAGTACCTTCAGTTGTGGCAACATATTAGTCACCCCAAATACCCTAATCAATCTTGCAAGAAAACAGGTACCTTTCTTGTTTTTAATATCTTTTTAAAATTTTGGAGGTTAAAATAATTAAAAACTTGTCACTTTGTATATTTTTTTTTTACAGGTGGACTATATATTAGGAGACAACCCAATGAAGATGTCATATATGGTAGGATATGGCACAAACTTCCCAAGAAGAATTCACCACAGAGGATCATCACTACCCTCAATAACAACTCACCCGCAATCATTTGGCTGTGAAGGCGGTTTCCAGCAATTCTATTATACGTCTAACCCAAACCCGAACATACTAGTAGGTGCGATTGTCGGGGGTCCAAACAACAATGATTTCTTCCCGGATGAGCGAACCGATTATAGTCACTCGGAACCGGCTACATACATCAATGCAGCTATAGTTGGACCTTTAGCATTCTTATCTGGGAGATAAACTCCTTAGATTATAGATTTAGAATTTCACAGTGCAAGCATTATGTGTGTTTGTTGTATCAAAGTTTAATTAAGTTAATTGCCACCTCAAAAATGAAGGTGATGAATACAAGTATTTAAGTTGCAAAACTCATGGTTTTGTAGCTTTATTCTAACTAAAAAACATAAATCATATCTATGTTTACTTTTGGGAACTCCTAATGATGGCTGCAGTCCCCTAAGCATGTTCGTTGACTAAAATTGCTCATTTACTTTTTGTCCCACCACAGCCGTGATCAAAGCCAAAATTACATAATCCCTTCTAAATTATATTGTGTATTTGCTAGAATTATTTTTTCGTATTAGGAGGTTGTTTAGAAACGAGACTGGTACTTTAGAAGTTTTTTGGAACTTCTTAGACTTCGATGAAGTACGCTACTCATGACGTATAAGTTTACTGGTGTAGCAAGCGAACTTTGGTTACTTTTCAAAAAATATAATCATTTCACTGTCACGACTTAGAAATGATTATAAGAAGTGGTGATGTTTTATTTTTCTCCTTTGTTTAATTAGTTGACGTGAGATTTGGGCAGGGACTCTTGACTTTGTATCATTATGCAAAGGAATGATTTATGTTTGTACAAGAAAAGTTGTGTAGATTGATTAATTAAAGCATAACGTCCGGTGGTTTAAGGTATAAAGTAGCTTCCGTAAGGATTGCGATTCGTGGGGACATCATTTGTAGCCAGGGTTTCACCTAAAGCCCAAGTGTAGTAAACTAGTAAAACTGTAAAATTGTAATAGTTTTTTACTAACAATCCAAACTATTAGTCAATATTAATTTTTACTAACAATCTAACTAGTGATAATCTCTAACTTTCATTGGTGTTACCAATAGCAATCTCACTTTAATAAAGCGTTAACTTCATTTATTTTTCAATGTTGTGACGTATGGTATGTAAAATTATAATAAGAATCTTAAATATATATAAACGTAACCATTAAAAGCTCACTGTTTGCTCTCTGCATTCTCTCAAGCCACCAGATTTTTTTATTTGTAACTAGAGACTTCTCATTCATTTGACCCGAATTCACGGGTATGGGTCTCACCAAACCCAGATAGCTCTTAAACGGGTTATAACATCTCATTAAATTAAAAATTAATCTCACCAAATTTTTTATATGAAAATCCTATAAAATAGGGATATGCTAAAAAATAATATCTGATTTTTTTTAAAAGATATTCAGTTAATAAACAATTTTATAGTAAAAAATAAGCGGGTCATGGTTATCACCAAACCCAGATATCTTTAAACCGAGTTATAGTATCTCATTTATTTGTGAAACTCTTTCATCATCAAACCTTAAGTATATTATTAACTTTCATACAATAAATAAAATTAAATTCAAAAAAAAATATATAAATATTACAAACGAAAAATATAAAACACCCCCTGTAATGGAGGATAAAATCTAGTAAAATATAAAATTAATTGAATGCACAGTCCAAGTCCAAGTGGTTTACCTATGTTTTCAATTTGATTCATTTTTATAACATTACATCTTAGACGAAGTCACATCTTATAATACCTAAGGAGCTAATGAAACTATTTTAGTAAAATGAAACTGTCTCAATTCCTTCGTAATCGCACCAAAAAATCGACTGCCCTTTTGATTTCCTTCTTGATCAATGACAACTGAAGCATTGTAATCATATCCTATAAGGCCCTATTCTATAAAGCACATGTATTTACTAGGACTGCTACGTGAGGTAAGCTAGCGAAGTTCTTTCTTTCACGGTGCCTATCTCGATTCTTAAACAACCTCTACTGTCCGGTCGAGTCAGCTTCGCTCCTTTATTCGTATGTCTCTTTCTCAAATGGAAATTTCCCAATAGTCAAGGTAGGATGTAGAATAACACATTAGTGGGTATAAGGAGAAGCAGTAGGAGAAGGAGTGTAATCAATATTGAATGAAGTTTATGTAGACTGAAAGCTTAGTAAACTAGCCCACTAGGCTATTTATGTAACTAGTTAAAGAAGAGCTAGAGCTAGCACGAATCGTCTTTGCAGCGTAAACAAGTATGAAAAAAGTAACCCGTTCAGTCCCCGACCAAACATGGAGTTAAGTTTTTCTATCAAGTCATGTTAGAGCATTTCCAACAACTCCCGTAAAATTATGTGAGAGGGTTTTGCAAATTATAGGGTGGAGTTATGAGTGCAAATTATAGGGTGAAGAGAGAAATGCGGTGATTTTTTGTAAATTTTGGGAGACTTTGTTTGCCCCTATTTATTTTTTAATATTTGTTGAATTGGTTATGAGTAGAGGAGAGAGAAAACTGTAATGAAAAAGAAATAAAAGTATTATTTAATTAAATATAAGAGAGAAATGTAGTAAATTTTAGTATAATTATAGAGATAGGGATTAGAGACCTGCTAGGAATGCTCTTAAAAAACCAAAATGCTCTTGCCATTTAAGAAAAAAAGGTAAAAAAATCAAACAATTAAATAAATAATATATAAAGGGGCAATTGCATATTTCTTCCTAAAATGCTAGAGAGAGAGAAATATGCAATTATCCCAACCTCTAATAATTTACAAAATATGTTTATAGATCAGTTTACGTATAAACAAGCGCTAAACTACACATTTTATTAGTATGTAGTACATTTCCGTTTAGCCTCTGCCTTATTTGGAGCATATTATCCTAAGGGAAAACCCCAAAATGTCCATTTGACCAATTGTCATTTTTCAATGTATCCCTTTGAAATTTTCTTCCAAGAATGTCAACATGGCGTTAGACCGAGCAAACGACATTATACTAAATAAATCAATTACATTTCTCCATGTGTCTAACCATTGGCGGAAACACCTGTATCTACGCTTATTTTGTTGGAATCCGACGGTATAACACCCTTTTTTGATGGTATTATACGGTCTTTGGATGGTATGTCTTTTGACAGGATAAGTCATATATGGATGTGTTGCGAGTTTTGAGTTGGATTTATACATCGTCATTCGTTCGTCTTACACCATTGCCTATGCTTGTGTTGGTCAATTTAAGAGATTGAGCAACTCAATCTATCATAGGCCTATACATCTTTGTCTCTTTTAGTGCCATGTTTTTGTTCATGTACAAACATTTACACGCAATTACATTCTTTTGTTTGTGACAGATGAAGCAAAAAACCGTAAATCAATCAACACTTTGTAAGTTTATGTTAATAAAACAAAATTATTGATGTAAATTCTCTTAATATTATGCAAGTAAAACCAATGATTACATGTATAAGAGACCAAGAGCATAACCATTCTGTTAGTTTTAAGAGAGAGGGAGGTGAGATGGATGAGAGAAGGAGTGAGAAAGTTTAAGGTAAAAAACGAATAAAAACAACAATGTAATAGGATGGGAGGAGAAACTATAGCTTGTAGGGAGATAAATATTATGAGGCTCTGTCTAATAGTTGTTAGTGGGGCACCAAGGTGTGGTCACATCACCGTGTTCGAAGGCTAAAAATGATTACATGACTACCATGGAGGGGTGCTAGCCCTCCCTTCACCAAGCTCTTAACGGGCATGAAGGAGAAAGAAAGAGAGGTTACGACCTTTTATTAATTATTATTATTTTTTGTTGTTGGGAGGGGGGGGGGGGGTTGTTTGTTAAGTTAAAACCACTACACGTCTAGATCATTGTTAAGAGTGAGTGAGTAAATGTTAGTTAAAGCCTCCATTATCTACGTAACACTTTAAAGTATCTCTTTTAACTTAAACCACTACACACAACCTGTGAGGATAGCAATAGAAAGAAGAATAGGAATTACTTGGCTAAGTGCTAGGTAGACATCCTAAAAACACCAAAACAAGCATTTATCATTGTGGATGGTCTAAGCATTGTTTAAACTTTTGCACGATACATTGTTTTCCGCATTTTAGTATCAGTCCAACTAAAATAACCAAACATTGTTTATGCATTTCATTTGTTACCCAATTAAATAACCGACTGAAACCACATAAGAGATAATTGGTCCGGTTCTATGTCTTAGTAATCACTTCTATCAATAACCTTGTAAAATCACTTGCCATTAAAGCATTAAAACAACTAGTATATGTGAGCGTTTGACTTTGGAATTTATGAAAGTAATAAGCCTCGTATAGACCGATATATTATCATATAAATCTAGCATAAAAAACATAAGAAAAGTAAACTAAGAAGGTAAATAAACATGAGAATTAACCCCTCCTACATTTGCTAATCTACATATTATTATTATTATTAATAAAATAAAATAACTGGACACATGTCACTTGAAGATTCGTTCATAGCCTAAATTTCCTGTTCAAACTATTCTTTTATTTTTTATGAAAATATATTTATGCAAATAAATTCTTTAATCAAATAACAAATTACAGGGATTAAAAATATGCTGGTATTTATGTCAGTATAATCAAATATTTATATCTTTAATGAAATTATATCTCTCTTTTATTTTAATTAAATCAACTTATACACTTTTAAATGAAGAAGATGAATGTGGTAAAATTCAATGAATGATATTTATAGGTCTAAGACAAGAAGAAATTATGAAAAAATAACATTTTTATTATCATATATTCATTCAACTTCCATAGAGTTTTCATCCCTCTTTTTCGAAATTGTAATTCAAAAGCGTGATTTATTCATGCTAATTTTATATATCATGTTCGTTTTTCTGTCATTCATAATGAAACATTAAATCATCTTTTGTTAGAATTCGTTATTCCTTTAAAAAATATAATAACAACTTATAAAATCACTATGTGCATTTTTTTCGTGAATACGAAGAATTTGCTTGAAAATACACAGCGACGCCACGTATTTGTATGAATATTTCATTAGAAAATATAATTTGAACTTACAAAACCATTTAATTTGATAAAATACATATATTTTTTTAAATTTAATCGTTTAATTTTTATAACTTAATTGTATTGTTTTAAGCATCCAATGCAACACACGAGTTCCAAAGCTGCTAAACTCATAAATGAGCCCGCCGACCCGACCCGGCCCAACTCGTTCATGCCTGTTCGGGGATTCCAAATTCATGAAAAACACAAACAGGCAATGAATCCGTACTCGTGTACCTTGGATTTGACAGCTTATTCAACCTTTAAATTTCTTTCTTGCCGCCAAAACACACTCATTTGAAATTGAATCTGCCTTCAAACGGGTTCTGCAGCTATTACTCTGATGGCGTTCTGGGGTACGTAATCTTGATCATTTTCATTTTCAATCGTCTTTAAAATTGCAATCTTGTTCATAATCCTTTGCGATTAATTAGGGGTTTATTTGAAGCCCAATGAACCTTACACTCTTCACTATCATGATCACAATAGACTTCGTATTACTCAGGTACAAATCAATCCCATTCTAAAAAATGTTTTTTTTTTTCAATTATCATATGCTAAAATCTAATTTAGGGGCTTAGGTTATTTTATTATGTTTATTTTTGAGTAACGTGCTGCCAACAGGCTACACTTGGTGATGCTACTCGTAATTCGCCAGCTAGGAGCATAGTAAAATGTTCGGTAGGTGATAAGCCTGCGATAGCTATTTGTTCGTTGTCGGTAAAAGAGTTGACTTGCTGTCAACTAGACCTTGAATTTGAGGAATCCCATGATGTTGTTTTCTCAGTCATGGGCCCACGAGGCGTGTATCTTGCGGGCTACATAGTCCCTCCTGGTCGTGATGCTCAGCAGCATTCAATGTGAGTTTTCTAAGAACGCGAATCGATCTTTTATAGAGTGGTTAATTGGTGTTGATGTTTGGCATTGGTCGAATAATATGTCATGATATGATTGTTATTTGTTACTTGTTAGTGATCAAGATTTGCACAAGGATGATATTGATTTTATTGTAACAGGTATGCTCTTTAATATACTAATAGTTGTGACATTTAAGTTACTGTAAGTCTGATTATCATGCTCTTTTTTTGAATTTCCTAATTGTGTATAAACAATGTACTTTTACAGATCCTGTTAAAGAGTCTATCGATGCTCAAAACGTAGGCATTGAACGTACTGATGAAAACGCTAAAGGTGGGAAACGTCTGCTAAAATATTCTAGAAACAAAAAGATCATAACTCTTGACCAGAAAAAAGGGTATGCTTTCACATTTCTTCATTCTTTGCTTCCGTTCTTGGTAAATAATTATTACAAGTAAAAAATGTATATGCTTGAGCATATAAATTTGGTTTGAATTTTGAACTCAGAAAGGATGGCAGTGAAGATCAAGAGAAAACGATCGCTGTGAAAACACATTCAGCTTTTGGTAGACTTCTTGAAAAGAATAGGTAAATTTTTTTTTATTAAAATCAGCTTAGAAGCTAAATGATGATATTTTCTTTTGGTTTTTGTATTATATATTTTCTTCTTTTAATGAAGTAGACAAGCTACTGAAAAGAAGATGAAGCGGAACAGGAAAAGGAAAAGGAAATGGAAACAGAATAGTTGTGAGGCTACAAGCAGCGAATATGTTGATGATTTACGGTAATCTGTATTGTGTAGGATGGTGTATACTGTTTATAATCATGTATATTCTGGATTTTACAAGCCGATAATGTTTTAAATTTTAACAGGAGTTCTGGTGCTCATGAAGGAAACCATGAGAATATGAAGGGGGTGAGGAAGAAAAGTGATGGAAGTAAAGATGTAGCAGGAAGAAGAAAAACAAGTTTGTGTCTTTGAAGAAGCTTGGTTTGTAAATGGATCAGTCAGGTTACAGGCTTGGGTACATTAGTTTTTTGTTTCACATTGCCCTTTAGTTTTTTGTGGTAAGTGCAGATTAGTTGGTCATTCTTTTTGCTGAATCCTGTAATGATCATATCAATTGTTAGAACTGAAGGTATTTTGATCCAAAATTTGAAAACTTGTTTCAGAAAAGTATTATGAAATGGATAGTTTTGTTTGTTTAACTAGAAAACTATACCCAAAATCATGCAGAATACAGAATAGTGTGGGGTTTTATTTTTTCTTTATATAAATTTTAATTGTGTTATATAAATATACACATAGTTTTGTGAAGTCTCTTTGTTTTTTTGTAAATTTCACTATAAACCAAGTTTCACCAACTGGTAATTTACTTTTACTTTATTTTGAAATGTAGAGCACCTAATTAGAATGGATTAATGGAATAACTTTACGTCATTGAATAACAAGATGGTTTTACCTCCAAAATTGGCAAAAAAAACATTAATTAGAAAATCATGATAACATTACAAGAAAAATAAAGAAAATAAGCATCACAACTCAATTCTACACTAAAAGTTTTGAAGCAAATGATTCCGCCACAAGTGACATCTTAAAGTTTATAGTCTTTTGATGTCGAATCAAATTGATGGGATCTTGAAGTAATCTGGATCAAAATGATGCAACCTCACATACCCATCTTCACCTCCGCTAGAAAAACTACAACGCATTCAAACCACAAAAGATTAGTATCACAAGACAATCCTGATGAAAGAAACGGTTAATATTACAAGACAATTCTGACGAAAGAAAGGATTTTTAAAGAAAAAAATGGTACCTTTTACCATCAGGATTGAATGCCAAAGCATTTATAGGACCAAAATGTCCTTTCACGCCTCCAATCTCCTCTTGTAGAATCTAATGGCCGCGAGTAACAATAAATGATTATTAAAAGTTAAATCAGTTAAAAGAACAAGATTGTACAAATAATATTTTACCTTGTCATAAAATTTGGCTTCAAACTTCCCAGCACGATGATCAGTCGTGGTAACAGATGATGCATCCTGACCACCTCCAAGCACCACCTATAGCGTATCATATACGTTCCAATCAAATTAATTGCAATTTCTCCCATATGATGAAAATTACCAAATATATGGACATGTAAGAGATTTTAGAACTAAACTTACATGATTAAGTGGAGACATTGCAACAGCATTGACTGGCCGTTCAGTAACATATGTCTTGATCAATGTCAATGTTCTACTGTCCCAGAGCTAAGAATTTACAAATGACAGGAATGAAAAAAAGGTTCCATTTAAAGAATAAATTATCATTAACTAGAAACAAATATAACAGTCACATAGATAATATTACCTTTGCTGACTTATCTAGAGACCCTGTGAGAAAGTGTGAACCATCGGTCGATTTGGCAAGTGATGTAATGGTCTTCTTGTGACCAACATCTTTCTCATTTTCTTGTAGCAATTTTCCTGTCTGCAAGTTTAAAAGAATATAAATGCTTATTTTTAAGTTAAAAATTGAAAACGATGAAACAAGACGAGCTGAAATTCTAATCATACCTCAGTATCCCAAATTCTAATCACAGCATCTTCACCAGCACTAATAATTGTCCTATTTAACGGTCCCCAAACCGCTCTGTTTATTCTTCCTTGAGGTCCCTTGAGCACAAGAACAGATTCACCACTCTCTGCAAAACGACAATCGTAAACCATCACATAAACAAAATCAATTCAATTTCATAATTCAGGAAACTCACGGTCATCAGGATCCGCAGCAATTCGCTTTACGTGAATCGCAGAAGGCAGGCCCATAAACGGGTCGGTAGTGATAACCGAAAGCTTATCGCCAACAGAAAAGTCAACAGCTCTAGCAGGTGAGTCAAAATTGAAAGTAAAAAGCTGTGTTCCACTTTGAACATCCCATAGCTTAGCAGTTTGATCTGCACTCCCTGTAATCAATCTTGTTGAATCCCCTGCCAAATAAATAGCCAAAACACTAACACTCAGTGCTGTAAAAACTGGGACTCATCTGTAATTAATTGCTCGTGGGCTGGGGAATAACTGATTTTAATTTTTAGCTAACCGGCCAAATCGCCCCTGGTCGGGTCTAGTTAAACCAAATTCCAGCCAACCCTTGTAAATTATATAAAAATGTGTATGTGTACATATAAAACTGAAAATTAAATATAAAAAAGTAAATGTGTGTGCGTGTGTAAAAAACTCAAAATTACATATAAAAAAATAAGTGTGTGTGTGTGTGTGTGTAAAACTCATAATTACATATAAAATGTGTGTGTGCATATATATATAAAATTGACAATTACATATAAAAATATGTGTATGCATGTATAAAACTGAAAACTACCTATAAAAATTTCCATATAAAAAAGCATGTGTGTGTGTATATAAAACTGGCAATTACAAGATAAATTTGTGTGCATATAAAAAACTGAAAATTACATATAAAATGTGTATGTGTGTGTATAAAACTGACATTTACAATAAAAATGTGTCTGTGTATATATATATATATATATCAAAAAATTACATATAAAAATTCCAATTGGATTAATCGCTAGTCCCCACCCCACCGGCATACTAGCACCTAACGAGTGTTCTAGAAGAGGACTAACAATTAAAGAAATCCAGTGCATGAATTCAGTTGTAATTGCTAAAATGAATAAATAAATAAAAGAAATAAGTGAAGAAGATTACTTGAAACATCGCAGCACCAAACGGCGCCGTTATGGCCGCGGTAGGTGCCTAAACGCTCGCCGTTATCGGCGAACCAGACGGTGGGAGTGTGGTCTTTAGCGCAGGAGAAGAGAAGCTCTCCGTCTCGGTTGTACTTTAGGAAAGTGAGAGGCCTCTCATGTCCTTTCATTAAGATCGGCCTCATCGTTATAAGTCGGAGTTTTGGAGTTACGAGCTGTGTGTGTGATCGCCGGTTGAACACTCGATCGGATTATGACCTGAAACCGCAGCAAAGTACGAGAAAACCCTAGATTGTTGTTGGGCCGCCCATTAATCATATCCATCATAATGGATTGTGTAGGGTAAAAAAAATGGGAAACTAATTATTATTCACTGAAACTTTTACTTGTACTTCTAGGTAGGGATAGCATTTTCGGTCCAGGTATCACATCGGTATCAACTTTTTGAGTTTTTGGTATCGACATTTCTCAAATTTTGTATGAAATATCGGTATCAAACATGTACTGATCCGACATTTCGGTACCGGTACCGATCTAATCCCTACTTCTAGATGTTTGAAATCATGATAACTGCATGCATAACATACTTGTAGATACCACAAAGATGATAATAAAGGTAGCGACTAGCGAGAGAAATAAAATACGGCGTTGACCATCTTATGCATCATACAATTCTTGTTACTCATAGTTCTCAACGTATTATTGATCTATTTTAATTTTAATTTGTTTGTAATTTGAATAATTTAAATATCAAATTTGAATTATTTTATATTTCTAAAGCTTAAAAAGAAAATGTTTATCGTGTGATATAAGACCATATGCTATATGTTCTCGAGTTTCACTTAAAAAAGAAAGGAAAAGAAATTGATATAAAGATAGAAGTGGGTGTGTTACGTTTTTATTTTTCTTTCTTTCTTTCTTTTTTTTTTTGAAAGAAAGGGGTGAAAAATTAAAAACCTTGTTAATGAGCAATCATATAGTGATTTGAGTATGAAGTAAGACGAGAAGGCGAGAAGCATCCTAATAAGAATAAATTGACTCTTTTCTTTGTTACAATAACTTTGCTATTACCCTTTGATAATTATTCAAATTTTAATACGTGACTTTATCACGTGAGACTATAAATGCAATTTATCTTTAAAGAAGTGTTTTTACATTTTGTTAGTGTTCCAAGCCCCGAAGCTTGAAAATGCATCATTTGATGTTTGCATTTCATTACCAATTTACGAACATGGTTAGAATTTAACCTTTATACATACCAAAAATTGTAAAGAATGCTTATGTGGCTACATCTTAACCGTCTAGTCTAGTCTAATGTCAACTTTAGTTAACAAAAGATAATGGCTGTTAACTTGAGAAAGAAAATGAGCCTTCACTAAATTTTTTATGCTATAAGTTATATACATGGCCAAACTTTAAAATGACTTTACTCTTTACCAGGATTAACAAAAAAATAATGGCTGTTAACTGGAGATTGAAGTATTGAACCGGGTTAGGTTAATGATCTGATTGTTGGTTTGATTAGCGATCCGAATAACCAAGCAACCACCAAATTCCACAATCACAGGTACACCATGGCAACACCATTTAAATGGAGAAGACGACGTGGTGGTGGTGGTGGCGGTGTTATACAATCGCAGTCGCTGAATCGGAGAATCCGAGTATTGTTCAGCAGAAAGTACGTCTTCGGTTACCTTCTTTCAATCCTCGCAGTCATCGCGATCCTTCCTCCTCTTTATTTCCACTTCACTCTACGTCGATTTCATCAGGTTTCTTTTTCATTCAATTTCTTCTTGCACTTTACGAACCTGCTATTCATCGATATTCAACCGAAAACCGATTGGTTAATTTGGTTGAGGCTAACAAGGCCTTAAATAGGTTGCACATTACAACCTTTCTCCAGATGGTAATTAACTTTATAAGCCAATTGTAATTACAACTTAATTACTATATGGAGAAAGGTTGCAATTAGTCTGCAGCTGGCTATTAACTGTTGGCTCTTAAACATTGGATTTCCTTACTGCATCTTTAAATTGTTAGTAAAAAAGATATATGGTTGCAATCTGATGGGATCATGCTGCAGTTTGTGAATTCAATGAACCTGTATAACTAAAGATCTTTGGAGTGTGGAGTTAATTCAATAACTAATTTTTGAATTTTTGAGAAATCAAAGTTGTTTTATAAAAAAACTGAAATGTGTACACAAGTAGGAGATCAAATAGATATCATCAATCATGGAAAACAAGTCAACATGTTCGAGACCTCAAACTACAGGGTGAACACATTAAGGTTGAGTAAACCTGTAATGCTGCAAAAATTAGTCTGTGATTTTCTCTCTTAAATACCAATTTTGAGCTTCATGTAGGCTATATAGATATACATCAGGGCAGGTTTCAAAGAGTTACATTTTTGTGATCGTAAACAATATTTTGCTATTATGTTGTGCTTATACAGTCAATGGTTATTCTGACCGAGTTCAAATATTAATGATGTTGTCTATTTCTTTGCAGCTGGAGTTGAAAAAGTGCAGTTGGCTAAACAATCCTCCTCTTGTGTGTGCTCATGGCGGTGATGCTTCCAAGGCCTTTCCTAATACAGTATGTATATATATGTTTAGTTATTCCTTATTCCTTATCTTTCCCCTACTTCTAATGTGCATATGGATTCATATTAGAACTATACGGCATGCTACTACATATAACTATGCTTGGTGTACAATCTTGTAGGGAGATATCTAAGTATTTTATTACAGTTTCTCTTCACTTTTAAATGTAGCGTTTTTGACTATTTTTCCTTTTTTTTCATTAAACAGATGGCTGCTTACAATATTGCGCTTCGTTCTCAAGTAGACTGCATTGAGATTGATGTTTCCCGTTCTGCTGATGGGGTTTTGCTTGCTCTTCATGACAGGTGAATCTTTGTTGTAATGCTTAAAGATTGAAATGAGTAATATATTTAATATGAAAATAAGGAGGAAATATGGATTATTCCGAGGTATTTGTAGAGTTGATTCTGATATGAAACAGGCAGGGATTTGCAGCGATTATCTGGGAACAATTCATCCAAGGTTGGCTACCTGAGTGCCAAGGAGGTGAGGCTTTCTTGCTTTCTTTTATGTGTGCACAAAAGAATCTCTTTAAAGAATTACACGAATGTCCTTATGATATTTTCAAATTTCACCACTGACTACCGTCATGTGTGACTGGCCTTCATATAAAACGAATATAGCGGGTGAACCTGTTTTGATACTTTTTCTCTAAAACGACAACCCAAACCCATTTGTTAAAACTCGTCCAGACCCGACCCACCCGTCCGTTTTGCCAGGCTTGGTTCCAAATGAAAAAAAGTTTTAACTACTTGTGGTTTTTATGAAACTTTATCGTTGAATGAGAGTATATTTTAGCTTCTTATTGTAGATAAAAGAGATGGCTGCTTCTCATAATATAGCCATTCCTACAATGGAAGATGCACTCCAGGTACATTCACTTCCTGACATTATAAATCCATATTTTTATCCGAAAGCAGGAAAGTTTTTGACAAGGTTTGTTATTATAGTTGATTTCAAGTTCCGTTCAGAAGGTGGTCGTTGATGCAAAAATCGGCCCTCCGTCATATGAAAAGGAGCTTGCACATGATCTAATATCAGTTGTGAGTCTTCATTTCTCCATCTTTTATAAACTACAAATTTGTTGACATATGATTCATAACATGTGAGAACTGTGCTATAATTTCAGGTCAAGAAGACACAATGCAGGAACTGTGTTATATGGGCTAAAAGTGACAACTTAGTGCTGGATGTAGTTTTACATTCATCAGACATGACAGTAAGATCATATCCATCCATTGTAACTATCACTTATTAACTTCTGTGTCATTCTAAATCCTAATGTGGGTTTTTTTTAGGTGGGCTACATTGTTATGATGAATTTTTCTACTGGGGTCAGAACAAAGTTGTTGCGGATGAGAGCTGCTGATGTTGTTGGAATTTACCACGGTCTAGTTGACGAGTCGGTTGTCAAAATTCTGCACAGGTAATACATTTGATCGTAGCGTATAAAACCCAGAAAACCTACGCAATATGTAGGGTTCTAATTCGTGTTTATATAATTGACAGGAGGAAGAAGAAAATATATGCATGGACTGTTGATGATGAGGCAGCTATGCACAAAATGTTAACTGAAAATGTAGATGCCATTATCACAAGTGATCCATCTTTGCTTCAGAGTTCCATGCGAGATGTTAGAAAAAAATGCCTTGTTGATGGCTTTTCTATACAAGGATCCTGACCACTAAACTAGATATAAAACTCTGATTTTTTTAAAACTTTGATTGATGCCACTCATTGCAATATTATTTTCTCAAATTTTGTTTTTAAGTCCAATGATACAATTCACAATGTGGGTAACGAGTTTAAACTGCTTTCGGGTCAAAACGAGATGCTTTAAACTGGGTTCAACTTTAATGATTTTATCAGCTTAGTTTTGCCGGTTGTTTCTAAACAATATTGTGGATAATTATGTGACCCATATGACGTTGCTGTGGGAGTTGGTGATGATGCTGATTTGTCAATATTTTTCTTTAACAAACCAATATAAAGTTAAAGGTAGATATAATGTTGTTGGTGGTGGTCACCTACTTGAAAAAGAAGCTACAAATTAAAGTACACGAAATTATCATAAAGAGATTAACCTGGTGCCACATCAACACACTCAGTCTCAAATTGCTGGGTTATCCCACAGTCAAATGGCACAAAAGCAAAGTACTATGTTGTCAAACATCAACATGGTATCATATACTGTAAATAAAGCAACTTGGGTGTTCTCAACAAAATAATGTACATTAAATAGATTCTTGAAAAAACAATGTACAAAAATGTTTAAAACAACAAAGCTGTTATGAACAATAATCAGGAGCCAATACCTCACCATATTTGAATCTCAAATCCGGAATCACGTGCAGCTTCCATATACTATCGCAACGAAATTCATTCAAAGAACAAAAACACGCATCTCTTACGGTTCTTAACGAATACACGCGGTTCCACGACACACCACTAACCAAACAATAAACAGTGTCAAACAAATAGCAACATCAATCGCAAGAACAATACGAACTTGATGACACCACTTATTTCTCACGGTTGGAGCACCCGATCTACTCATTGAACTCACTTCTTTTGTCAAAGACATACCCGCCACCGACCCGTCTTGACCAGTCAAATCCCGACCCGAAGAATCCACCTTGCTACCCGGTTTATCATCAGACTTCCTATGTTCCTCAATCACCCCATTTTCCCTAACCGAAATCACATGATCTCTCGTCTTTCGTTTATCTTGCCTACTAGATTTCCCCAACAAAGGGGCTTTCGTTGAAGCCCCGTCAACCTGCCCGTTGTTATCATTCCCAGTCGGCGAAGGAGACAAACCGTCATTATAAGCCGACGGCTCTAGAGACGCGATCAACACTTTAATAACCGGAAGCAACTGGTCTTGTAAAGCAGGTGAGTTAGGGTTTGACAAGATCCTCTTGGACCCCTTTTTCGCAGCCTTCTTGAACGCGTCCTGAACCCGCTCCAAAAACTCTAGATTTCTCGGACTCCCAACACTCTCATCAAAGATAGCAAAATACACGAACCCGTCGTCCATTAAAAAGCCGAAACTTTTATTAAACATGGTTTGAAAGTACCATTTATGATAAGCAGGAGCCTTTTCCAAACACAAAGCAGCAAGCTTTTCAATTTCTTCATCTCCATTTCCATTATTGTTGTTATACGCATACAAAACCTTCCCACCATTCCACACACAACAATAATAAACTGTATTACGAATCGAGCCCATTGAAAACCCTAGAAATCACAGATCCTAACTAAACTGAGAATTGAAACTTCAGATCCCTAATTAGACTACAGCAGTACAAAAACCCTAACTTAGATGAAGCTGAAAGTATGAAATGAAGATGGGCTTGAAGAAATTGAAAGTAAAGATGGATGAATCATCCATCACCAGTTGAATTGGGTTAGCTGAATCCAGATCTAGGAGTAGGAGGTGATTGAATTGAAATTGGAAAGTCAAAATAGAGTGAAAATGGAAGAGGTGTTTGTGATTTTGACCGGATCAGGACTACTGGACTGGACTGGACCCCTGCCTCCTCTTTCCTTTCCAACATATAGCTGTTTGTGTTTAACCTCTTCACTCTTTTGAATTTTTCAAATTATATTATACATTTTTATATTTATTTATTTTAATAAAATAAAAGTATTTTAGAAGATTGATATCTTGTGATAATTTTTTTTATACTTTTAAAAGTTTATAATAACATAAATGCTTAAGATGTCATGTTTACTAATTTAATTAAATACAATTTATATTTTAAATATTATATTATTTTTCATATCTTTCTCTTATAATTATACTACAATTACATTTTCTCTTTAATTTTTAATTAAATAATATATATTCTTTTTACCTTCATCATTAACTTTTTTCTCTCATCTACTTACAACTACTTTTAAAAAACATAAAAAAATTTATAATAGAGGGTGGATAATGTTTCTTCAAATTTACCCGTCAACCAAAGTTTTTCTATCTTCTTCACTTATAACTACTTTATAAAATATAGGGAACTCACTCACAATAATATAGATGACATGTTGGGAATCCTGTGTTATAAATTTTTATCAGGTAAATATGGTTATAATATCATTGTAAAGTTTGAAACATACACATTATATTATCTCTTCAAACACAATTACCGTATTTGTTTGACCAATTAGAGTGCACAAACATCCGTGTAGTAGTTTTTATTTAAAGTGTCACGCATGTTGTTATTTAAGCAAAAACCATTTAGCTAAAGTCGTATTTCACTTAGGTGTAATGAGATTAACTAAACACTAAACAAAAGAAGAAAAAAAAAATGTAATAACTAATTGAAATTGCCTTGGTGTACATGCCATTCAATTAACGTCTGGCGCCCCTACTACCTCCTCTCAGTAATGGTGAGTAGCGCCCAATTTCAATGGCATGGTATTGGATTAACACCCACTACACTTGATTTAACAATATTCAAATACGTCTCCACTCTCCTCCCAACACATACCATCCGGCATTCGTAACAACCGAAGTTTTCCACTCTCCACGTAAATGTTATATTGTTTAAAAATGACTAAAAACAATCATACTGGAGGTGCTCTTATAATTACAAATCCTTTGATAATTCAATATTCTGAAAAGAAAAAATTTACATACTATTTGTACTTTATAAATTTTTTGAGCAACAAATTTTATTGTACAATTGGTGAAAATGGAAATAGATACTTGGTAATTGGTATGGTTGTTTAAGACTGAAACCAAGCGATCCGGGTGAATCATCCCCACTCGTATAATCAACTAACAACTTGCTTTGGTTTGGCAGCTCGTTACGAAGTATGAACACCCCAGTTACATGGTGTCGGTCAACTTGGGTAAAATTGTGATCATTGGGACCCTTCAAAGATTACAATAATTCAAGACATAAAATAACCCTCAAAAGCCTAGATCAATAATTACGTTTTTAAATCCAAAAATAAGTAGCCAAAGTTGTGGTCAAAGCCCCAAAATTAAGTAGCCAAAATTGTGGTCAAAGCATAACACCTGCTGCCACAGCATAAAGATTAACTACAAGTTACCACCAAATCATAGTAAGGCTACAGCTCCTCATGATAAAGATGAAGCCCGAGACCAAACCGAGCACAAGCTCGACGGAACGCCATGGCTTCTGCCTTCTGCACCGGGTCACCGTATCCCACCTCATCAACCGATGCAGTTCCAGTTGACTCCCTATATAACTGACAATATAACGTTTTATTAAACTATGTATCAAGTAAAAATGTTGCATTATTTTAGATAACTTATGGGGATGCCATCCATGTATTTAACATTTTTAAACTACTGTATAGGCCTATAAATTCGACCAAAAACATGCATAATGACATAAATACCCTTAAAGCTTTTAAAAAGACAAAAATACCCTTCTATTAATCAAGTATTAGATTATAAGAAAGTGAGAAGTAAAAGGTATACCTCTGCATCAGTACCATAGATTGTAACCCGATAAGTAACAGTCACATATTTCCCATCTGCTGAATAGGTAATACTTCGCACTTCACCAGACCATTCTAAAATGTGTTGAAAGTAAATAAACTATATTAGTCAAATGAAAGATGAGCGTAAATGTGTAATACAATAAATCATGATTTAATATCTTTGATGTACCTGGAGCATGCAAATTCATAATCCTGTTCACTATATGCCTGCAGTAAAAAATTGAGTAATCACATTAGTCCCTCATAACACAAGGTTCACACACATTAGCATCTAACAAAGACGTGACATTCAAGTCATAAAGTCCAAATAGTTTAGTGAATCCCATCAACACACAAGCCACTTGTTGCAAGTTGAATGCACATTTTCTCGATCACAAATCGCATTTTCATCAACAAAGATGTTGTAGAATTAACACCAAAAAAAGATGAATAACAGTCAAAAGATCAAACAATTTTCACTCTTAGTTACTATTGAACAATTACAACGAAAAACCAAAACAAAAATAAATGAATGCGAAGCCTAATCGAATGAGCTATGAATCCAACGGCTATACCCCCCAAATTGGTTGTTAACAGACAATTAACAAACTAAGTATCAAATCAGCAACTCTGGTCCCTTATGTTTAGTAAGCACTCCAATTAAACCCCAAACATTCACCAACTACGGAAATAGTACACCAAACTGCTTTGTTGACTTTTAATGAACCAGAACTTTGACTCTGACTCTATTTGACTTTACATTTAACAAAAAATGAAAAGAAAAGAAAAAAACTTATGAAGTGCAACATATCAGACTCTCAGTTCCCTAAAAAATATATGAGTCGGATTATCAGTCAAGAACCACCAACACTCTATATCCAGGCTCAAAAATTTAAAACAGTCACAACATTTTCATCTAATATAAAATCCGATTCAAGAGACTATCGAGGTGCTTTATGAAAGAGATCATATAAATTATCTCGTTAGACTCAAATAATCAGGTGTTTTAAATATACCTCTAAATCAAGTAAACATTGGTAAATTGTGATCATAACAGACAAGACAGAAAAAAAGAAAAAAACTTTATTAAAGAAATCTTGTGAAATAGGAGTAAAAGTTTCAAATGTTAATAAAATGCAAGCAGGCATCTTCTAATTTCTATTCAATCATTTTTATAGGTCTAATATCCTACACAAGTAAATAACCAGAATAATAATAATAATGAGTAACATAACATATAATCATATATGAAAATGAATTAGGTTAAGAAAGAAATAACCATGGCAAGTGTCTCAAAGTGAAGCCATCTGCTTCAGTTCGAGTTCTGATGAGTGAATCCGGAACCTTCTTGTTGAGTTCTTTCAGAATCTCTGAAATCGGACGGCTTATCCCCGACGGAGGAACGTCGTAATAAGAAGCCGGCGGAGAAGGAGTTGGTATCTCATTGATCTCGTCGGCGGAGATTGTTTCTTGCTTTTTGGGTCTCTTGGTGGTAGAGTATAGCAGGCTGTGAAGATAATAATGTGATCTCAACCGGAATGATGCTGCCGGAAGTGATTTGGGTAGACACAACGCCATTGTTTCAGGAACCCAAAACCCCTTTACTGGCTTCGCTCTTTCCAAGGGTTTTCAAAGCTCTATTCCGTCAGCTTATTGTTGGATTGTCCTTGGACTTTGATATATTTACATGTTTGTCTTTTAATCTTGGGCAGCTGTACCGTCTGCATATGTGTTTTTGAAAGTTTTTAAATATGTAATCTAGGCAATGGTGTTGATATGGCAATTTATACCTAATACACGTAACTACACAATTTTAACATCTAACAGATAAGGCTTTAACAGGTTTTGTGTACTAAACAGGTAGACACGAGTCTACTTGTTAATTTTCGTGTCTAAATAGGTAAAACACCTGTTTACCTGTTAAGTATATGTTAAGAAACTGATTAGATTTTTTGTAATTAAATATATATAATTATAAGTTATCCTAAACCCTAAATTTCTAAAGCATTCTCACTTTCTCTTAGCTGTCACACTCTCACGACATTCCCAATTAGGTTAATACGAATAATTTGACTGTTGTATGATCGATTTCAGCTCTTATCGTGTATAAGGTATTAGCAGGTTCGTGCTCATGTTTGGGATACAGGTACATGATAAGTTTTCGTGTCGTGTACAGGTATACACATTTCGTGTTCGTGTCTTATCGTGTACGGGTATACATGATATGCCAGCTCTAGTGGAAAGCAAGAAACGATATTGTTTTTAATAATAAACCTTTATTTACAAGCAAAATAGTGGGTGACATAAAGATGAGCTTTTTTCTATGGATTACTAAACAAGACAAAAGTTTAAAGATAGAATTGGAGAATTGGCTGAGTTTTAAGAGTGAGAAATTAGCAATATGATGTATCCGGAACTCTTACTTCCCATTCCCATGTGATGTCTGTATTTTCTATTCATTTTGTAATTTGGACCCTTAATATCTAACTTGGGTTTCCTTGTTTTCTTTTATATAATTTGGCTTTTCAGAAAAAAAAAATGTAATCTAGGATATATATTTTATTTTGAACAACATTAGCTTAGTAACAACGATGCCTCTTTCAAAAGGTCATAACACTTACCAACTTCTTGAATCCTGTAATCCAAGTGTTGGTCATAAGTAGCGGTGTTCTTCACCTCTTAATGACATACTTTTTGTTAGAAATTGTATATTAGAAAAAATTAATAAAAATCCAAATAATAAAGGAAAATGGTTGGTTCCAAACAATGAATCTTATGCAGCAGGTTAAATCCAATTTTACACAGTGAGCTGAAATGCATAAACCTCATACTGGATAAACAGTTATATATCGGTTTCAGTGGTCTATAGACTATAAATATCCAATTCCAACTAATGTGACAATCCATTTGACTGAAATTCACACAGTAAAATTACATTTCAATAAGCATCTTACTGCATCACAAACTTTTATTGTTCAAAAGTTTCAAAACATTTTTCATAAGCAAAACACACCAACATAACTTTGATCTTGAAAGACCTACGAAACAACCCGATTCACACCAAAACCAAAGCCTGAACATGTTACATAGGCCTAACTTGCGCCAACTGCTGAACATTCATCGGGAAGCAGTCATTAGTCGTCCCAGAGTACGCCCTCTGAGCAAGAACACCATTCGCAGCTTGAGTCGGATGGAAAGCATCCCAAAACACATATTGATCATGGTTGAAGCATGGTGTTTCTAACGGGACGCACGTTATTTGTCCTTGCCCAAACCCGCAACATGCTTTGTCTCTCACTGTAAACCCTGTGAATATTAAAAGTTAAAAAGAGTTACATGAAACATGTAATGTTTATAAAGTTATTCATTTGTAAGGGTCATTATTGTTAGCAATGTACCGTATCTTCCGGGATTATTCAAGATGTCACCAAACACACCATATGTGTTTCCATAAACAAATGTGGCGCCAGGGTGCGAGCCACCATTGAACTGACCAACAAGTCCTCTAAGGCCTTCATTAAAGGGACCTAGCATCTGGTTCACTGAGTCAGCACATCTCCCAGGAGGGGCTTGACCAGTGGCTAGCTGGTTAGGTATGCACCCAAGTGGTCCGATTCCTGGTAGAAAGAATTTCCGCAGTCCTTGGCTGTATAGTGCCTGCATAAAAGGTTAAAAGTTCGACTCAACATCAGTATTTTCATAACAAGGCCGGTTGTCAAATCGACCATTTTACAGGTTTATTGATTGGACCGGATTAAAAACTAAATAACGTAATAAATAAGTTGGTAATTAAACATATAACTATATAACGAACTTAATAAAAAAATGAGATGTAGACCATTAAATGATATTTAATTTAGAAGGAAAAAAGAGAAATAACTTCTAAATCAGGTCGACCCTAGTTACGTGTCCAGTCATCAGTTCAACCAGCCGAACTGGTTTTGAAAACACTTGTCAACATGAATAGTTACTATGAAGAAAGTAAAGAGATAATAATAGATGGGTTATACTTCAATTTGCCGGGAGTAGCGGTTTAAGAGGAGGTTAGCGAAGGCTGTGGGTGTGTAAGTGCGGCTCGTTGCATAAATGTTTGGCATGAGATAATTGTTGATGTAATCGTTGCTGCCGAAAACCATGACTACTATGGAGTTGGAAAGGAGCTGATTGAGGCTTTCAGGGTTCATCATGGTTCGTAATTGGCTTAAAGTCGTCTCAAAGTTCACAACTTGTTGGTTTAAGCTGTATCGATCTCCCTGCAATAATCAAAACAATTGCTAAAATTATATAAAAAAGTAACAACTTATGCAATCTCATTCAAAGAGACAACTTTGAGATTGCTTATTTAACCTCTTTTTTAACTTTTCAGAAAACTTAATATAAATTAATAAGGTGTTTGGTAATATTGTGACTTTGAGTCATAAATTAATAAGTTAGAATATTCTGAATTATTAACTTTCAACAAATAAAAGTTATAATGAGGTAAAATAAGGGATCCCAAACACGTCTTGTATCATAACTTCTTTCAAATCTAAAAGTTAATAGATTGACTTTTGAAAAGTCAAAGTGTATGAGCTTATATAATCACATACATAGTGTTGGCCAGTTTCATCAAGGATACCACCGGCAGCAGAAGCATAATTAACACCACCCATGATCCTGTTTCCGGCTGCAGTGGGATCCGAAAACGGAGGCGGAGCCGCTATTCCCAACCAATCTCCTGCACCCGAAATTAAGTTAATCATTTGGATCATAATTAAAAGTTTAAGTAAGAACAATGAAACAAGTCAATTAATAGTGGACGTACCAAGAATGTCACTGAACGTTCTTGCATTACTAAATCTACCAGTAGGACCGCGATAATAATCGCTGCCGTACGGATAAAAATCAGCTCTAGCAGTTGATCTAAGGAAGTTGTTATTCCCACTTTCCACCAGGGAATCTCCAAACACCCATATCGCCGGAGCCTGTTGTTGCCGTGCTTGTCCCGCAACACCTTTCATCCAGCACGCCACCACCAAAACCGCCATGAACCACCACCTAAATCCGGCCATTTTTACCCTTGTTTAAACACAATAAATGTTTTAGCTTAATGATGGACAATGCATGTAATTTGCATGGATATATATAGACATAAAATGTAATCATAGGACAGTTATCCTTTTTGTAACCGATAAAAAAAGGCTTAGAATTTGCAAGTTGTTGGCTTAAAATAGTTCTTTTTTGGGAACCTTTTGACTCTTTTTTGAGCTCATATATTGCTTTTTATTATTATTCATGAATATTTTCGTTTAAAAAACAATGATTATCATGTGTTACATGTTGCAGCAAAACTCATGTGAAAAGCCAAAGGACGGCCTTATATGGGTTGCGTCTTTCATAAGATAAGATGGGTATTAATATTAATTAAAATAAATTTTGTGTTATAAAGTATTGTATTTTGAAATAAATATAAAGTTTAAAAGTAACTTAGAAAGATTTAGGCTTTTAAGTGTAACTAATTAAGGGAGGTCTATAACTCTTGGTACTTGGTAGTAGAGGTCGCCGTTGGGTCTTACCCGGCCCGGACCGAAACTTGATTTGATGAAGATTATGATGGGACCGTTAATGGCTGGGCCGGTCTCAGGCTTACTGGATTTATGGGATTTGGGTTTCGGTTGAGACTTAGAACCAATTTAATAGTTGTTGTTTGGATTGCTTCAACTTGAATGAGTAAATGAGCCCGATTCAAAGGTAAATGGGCCATGACTTTAACAGGTAGTTTGGTGCTTCTAATTTTAACAGTTGGTTTGATGCCATTTACAACAGTGAAACACTAAACATTTGATCCAAGAGCTTAAATTATAAATAGAACGTAACATCTACCAAACAAACAAAACAACATTCACAATCGTGCAATACTAAAGTGTCGGATAAGGTTATGTCTTTCTAAGGGGTGAGAGACTGAGAGTTCAAATCTCGTCTAATAAATGTGTAATTTAGAAATAGAGTAAGAGAGTGTGTAAGTTTCTGTTAATAAAAAAAAAAATCATAAAATCCAAGTTCACTTTATTAAACTTAATCTTTAATGCTTATACTTCAGATAGTTTTCTAGTTCTGTCTTATTATCAATGAACGAACTCCAACGCCCCATAACCATGATTGCAAAAGTTATTAGCCGCTGCCAACTCGATTGATTAGGGAGTTGCGAGTACTCAACTCGGTTTTGGTCTGGAAGTACTCGAGGATGGCTCATTGAGAACTCCGCCTAGGCAGGAGCACTTGAGGATTACCTGTTGAGTAATTAGCGTCTAGGCTCAATTTTTATAACCATGCTTAACTGCTGAAACACATCAGAGACGAATTATCAATAAGGAAAATTCTTTAATTTATTTTCTTTCCTCGATGGATTCTTGAATACGTTTCATACAAAACCCCATATTAAGCAATAATGCATCACGCTTCTTACATATGACACCCCAAAATCTGGGCGTGTGACTTTTGCTGGGTTTACACATCACATACTCAAAAGACTTAAAACATTACATAAGTTCTTACATCTTAATTTTAAAAAAAAAAAAAAACCAACTCTAAATATCTTAGGGTGTTCTACATTCTATTTGTTGCCTTCTGTTTCGATGTAATAACTACCTTGCTTATTATTATTGGTAGATAGCTTGAGAAGTTATGTCAGACTCACCATGAAACACACACTTTAAACATTTAACCATCTAATATATATAATCTCACAAGGCACCATGAAACACACACTTTAAACATTTAACCATCTAATATATATAATCTCACAAGGCACGTAAACTTATCACATTAGCACTTTAAATCATTCACAATCACAGGTTAGATGTTGTAATCGTTGAAGAACGATGACAAAGAACGAAAAGAGAAAAGAATCAAAGAAGAAATATTATTTCGGTCAAAATAAAAATGTGACCAGAAAGAAAAATACAAACTATATATATATAACATATACGATGCATAAGTATATACACCGTATAAGATATACGGCGTATATGCATATTCACATCCCCCTTGTTGGAGGTTGAGAAAACCCCAACTTGTACAACAGTGAGCGAAAATGACATCCTAGTAAGCTCTTAGTCAAAATATTAGCAAGCTGATATTTTGTGTTGTATGCACCAAAGTGACCAGCCCCTCTTGCAATTTCTCACGAACAAAATGACTGTCTATTTCAATGCGTTTAGTTCAATCATGAAAAACAAGATTTTTGGCAATATAGATTGCAGCATGACTATCACATTTAAGCGTGACAGGAGTAATGTTAGGAGCATTGAACTCTGAGAGGAGTCTTGCCAACCAGGCAAGTTCAGCAGTCACGCATCGAAGAGCGTGGTACTCGGCTTTAGCCGAGCTCAAAGAAATAGTTGGTTGCTTTTTAGATTTCCAAGAAATTGGAAATCCCCCCAAGAGAAACATAAAAACCATGAACCGATCGATGCGTATTAGACATGCTGCACAGTCTGAATCACAGAAAGCTTGTAGATCAAAGGAAGGATTGTTATTGAAGAATAAACCTTGAGATAAAGTTAATTTGATATACGAGAGAGTATGAAGCGCATCATTCTGAATGAGGAATCCTTGAATCTTGCACGAATTGACTTAAAATCTTAACAACAAAATCAAGATCAGGTTTTGTGTGAGTAAGGCAATTAAGTTTACTAACAAGCTTCCTGTATTGTAAAGGGTCATTAAGAACAAGTCTCTCTTGAACTTTAAGTTGTAAATGATGAGGTAACGGAGAATTTGTACAGGAAGATTGGAAGTATCAAATTCAGAAAGCATGTCCTTAGCAAACTTCCATTGGCACATGATAACACCTTTGGCAGCATAAAGAACTTCCATACCTAAAAAATAATTGAGACTTCCCAAATCTTTAATTTTGAAAGTTGAGTCCAGGAAAGTCTTGAGATTATTAATCTCTTTCAAAGTGTTCCTAGTAAGTAATAGGTCATCGACGCATACAACAACATATACCACTGAGGATTCCATAGCCTTTGAAAACAAGGAATCATCATTCTGAGAACCCATATGCCCTCTTGCCTGTAAAGCTGAAGACAATTTCCCATACCATTGTCTAGAAGCCTGTTTTAAACCATATAAAGATTT
The DNA here is from genome assembly GCF_021521415.1 of Bidens hawaiensis. Classification (NCBI taxonomy): domain Eukaryota; kingdom Viridiplantae; phylum Streptophyta; class Magnoliopsida; order Asterales; family Asteraceae; genus Bidens; species Bidens hawaiensis. The sequence continues at coordinate 84,171 of NW_027491414.1, forward strand.
CTGAAGTTTAAGCAGTTGATTATCAGGAAGCGCCATACCAGGTGGTGGCAACATATTGACATCTAGCTGGAGTAGAGGCCAACTTCTTTTTGTAGCGATAGCTACAAGGCTTCGAATAGTGATCATTTTGATAACATGAGAAAAAGTTTCATTGTAATTAATTCCCTCTTTTTGAGTATCTCCTCTCACCACCAATTTAGCTTTACAACGCTCAACCGCCCCATATTCTTTGTGTTTAACTTTAGACACCCATTTGCATTTTATAGTTTTCTTTCCAGGGGGAAGATCAATAATGTGACATCTGACCCGATCCGACCCGACCCAGGTACCCATTTCTCTGATCCGATCTCTTTCTTTTAGGATTTAATATTTATTTATACTTACTTTATTTTTAATAATAATATTTTCCTTCCCGCCGTCCCGTCCCTCTTTTCTCTTTCCGCCTTCTTTTCCCCCTTGTCGCCGTCCCGCCCTTAAGCCTTGAACCTCTGTCCTTTGTTCCTTCCCGCCTAAGGTTGTCTGCGCAGCTCCACGCGCCAGACTCTTTACAAGGAAGCCTGCGTGAAGACCACCTGTTACTGCGATACGCGAGACGAACTGTCCCCGCAGCGCGCTAAGGATTTTAGTTCTTCCCGCGGCGCGCTATGGATATTGTTCTTCCCGCGGCGCGTTAAGGTTGGTTCTGTCTGCCTTCGCGCTCGCGCACTTTTGCCTTCGCGCTCGATGCCTTCTCGCGTTTAACCCTTGAGTCTTCTCCTGTTTAATCTAGCCGTTGCTTTTGTGATGTCTTATCTTCTGTGCTGTTGACCTAACCTGTCTTATGTCTGAAAAGTTACTTTCGGCGCAGCATGCGCACCAACCCCATTGGTTGACAGAAAAAGTGACTGACATTATCTTTTGGAGATCTGCTTTTTCCATGCTTGACCAGTACCTTTATCTGACCCTCCCATGCCTGTTTACTGTTACCTGACAGCTTTTCCCTTGTCCCCTGCAGCTGCCATATCTTTCCATATCTTTTGCTTTTGTTTTCTTATGCTTTTGATATCTTTTGCTTTTGGAATCTTTTACTTTTTGAGATCTTTTCCCCTTTGCTAGGGATTGTGTTCCCTAGGGTTTCTCTATAAATAATAATGTTAATTTCCTAACACTACACACACAAAGCACTTATTATCTTTCTCTTCCTTTGCTCTCTGCCGTCTCCTCTCTGCCTCCGTCTTCTCCTATTCTGCCCTGTTTTCCGGTAATCTATTATATATAATAATTTGTTTAAGTTACTTATTAATTATGCTAACTTATAATCAAGACTTAAAACCAATCGTTAAAACAATGATCTTTAATTATAGGTTAACTTTGCTTGTTTGGTTCTTGCTTTACCTATCTTCACACCGTTTATCAAGTGAGTAATCTCGTACCTAATCCCTTTTTATTTTTAATGTTTTGGGATGTTCATGTGTTCATACAAACTTAGAGTCTTAAACTGTTTATGAACTTTAGTCGCGCAGTATCCCATGTGTTGAGGACGTAGACTTGGCTGTTTATTTGTATGTGTGGATCATTAACCGTCTTGTCGGTCTATTCCGCAGTTCTCATGGTACCATTAGATGAACACGGGAGAACTATCGTTTATGATTTTCTCTTTTGTTTACACACGCACAGTTTGTCTTGTTTGTGAGCTCAATTGTGAGCACTGGCAGTCTATGAATCTTAGAGTTGGTCCCGATCAGATTACACTCCTGTTGAAAACCAGACATACACATGTTGCGCGCAGATTTATTGTTATCTATGTATTAACTATTAAACTTGATTTCTCACCAACACGCAAGTGTTTGACGTTTTATTTTAACACATGTTCAGGTTTGCAGTAGCTGTTTTGGAGCTCGAGATAACCTAGGAAGTTTTCTTTATTTTGGACCTAGATTAAAATGTATCAAGACAAGTTATTGCTGTTCGAATATTATGATTTATAATATATTGATTTATGTCGATTTATGTTATCTTATGTATACCTTGCGTGTGCGCGAATGAATGTATTTATTAAATATTGACACCCAATAGTGTCACGAGTAATGAAACAATATGTGGCGCCCCGATGTATAATCCGCCTTTGGTCGGGGTGTTACAAATAACAACCCAAGTATTATTGTTTTCAAGATCTTGAAATTCAGCTTTCGTGGAATCTTACTATTTAAGAATGGCAGCAGCTTCCTTATAAGAAGTAGGTTCATGTAAATCAGAGATCGCTTGGGTGAGAGACTAACTGGAAGGATGAAGATGAGAAGAAAAGCAAGAGAGGAGTAGGAATTAGGGACAATATGGAAACAATGATGAGAGGTTCAGTAGGATTATTAGGAAGTGGATTAAGAGTAGGAACGGAAGATGGAGGATTAGGAATATAGACATAGATAGAAGTGTAAGAAGAAGGATTATGAGCAGGAGGAGTAGACAAAGAATAATCAAAAAGTCGATTGATAAGATCAATAGATGGAAACATGAAGTTATCTTTGGATTTACGCATAGAAGGAAATAAAGCTTCAAAGAAAACAACGTCTCGTGATATGACAACTTTGTTCATATCAAGGTCATAAAATTTGTATGCCTTTTTACCAAGAGGATAACCCAGAAAAACACAAGGCACAACCCTTGGTTTGAATTTATCACTGCCATGAGACAAGGTGGAAGCATATGTAAGACAACCAAAAGACTTCATATGAGCATATTAAGGAGCCTTTCATGTTAAAACCTCATAACGGGTTTTATTGTTAAGAATTTCAGTAGGAAACCGATTGATTAAATGTGTTGCAGTTAACACACAATCAGACCAAAACAAAACTGGCAGCTTAGATTGAAACATAAGAGCTCTGGAGGTTTTAAGCAAATGTTTATGCTTTCTTTCAGCAATGCCGTTTTGTTGAGGGACATCTACATAAGTGATTTGATGAATAATTCCTTTACTTAACAAATAAGCACTTTGAATTGATCCATACCCCAGTTCAAAAGCATTACCGGATCTGATGCACTTCACAGTGGTGCCAAACTGGTTTTTCTAACCATTTCAATAAAGGATTGAAGTATGGGAAAGGCGTTGCTTTTAGTTGAAAGCAAATGTGTTCATGTGGTTTTGCTGTAATCATCCACTATGGTTAGAAAATATCTAAAACCATTGTATGTAGCTGTGTGATAAGGCCCCCAAACATCAATATGGATTAGCTCAAAAATTTTACTAATAATGAGTAAGAGCATTCTCAGCAGGTACTTTTGAAGGGGTATGTACCCGCCTTAACATCGAGCGGGGCGGGTCAACCCACAAGATATAGATTCTGGACACTGTGAGTTTTTATGCGGCTTAATCATCTGGGTATTCATAAGCATGACTATTTCACTCGCTTTCAAGAAGCAAACCCAAAGTCATTAAACTTGATCATCGCTGTACTTCGTACCAGTTCTCGTTCAAAATTTAATCACTAAGATCGAATCACTATACAAACAGAAAGTGAGGAGAATTCGAAGTGACAATGGTACTGAATTTAAATATATTGTATTGGATTTCTTTTGTTTAGTTGATGTGGTACTAGTAGAAAATGGCAGTTTATGTTGTTATGCTTTTTAGGACAAATATAACAATGTTCAATAGATTTCAAAGAAGCATTAGAAATGAAAGGTAATTGCTTTAGTCTGTAACTTGGTAAATGACCAAGTATGTTGTGCCAAGTTTCACAACTTACAACAGAATTACAAACATTATTTGAAACAAAAGAATTGACAGGAAAATACTTAGTGGCCTCGAGAAGATAAAGTCCATTTAGCATTTCACCAAAAACCTATGGGCTCTTTAGAGAGGGGCCTGCAAAACGCATGTATTCTTAGAGAAAAGAACAATACCATCAGTATCAATGCATAATCTTGAGACAGAGAGAAAATATTGTTTAAAACGTGGCACGAAAAGAACATTAGACAAAGAAATGTCATCAGTCCAAGGAATAGTCCTATATTAGTTTGCTGCATATGCGGTACAATTGGTTGTGGTACACTTAGCAACATATGCGGTTGAAGTACCAGGTTGAACTTTAGTTTGGTGCAATAAAACCATCAAATCATGATATTGTTGCTGAGTTATCCCTTGCTGCTGCTGAGACTGATTTTGACCACTTTTTCCTTGATCTTCAGCAAGGCTAGCAAATTTCTTTCCTTTGGTGAACTTGAAATCTTTGGGAAAATCAATCAGCTTATAGCATTTGTTGAAAGAATGGCCATTCTTCTTGCAATGAGTAAAGACCAAAGTTCTCATATTCTCCCCCTTTCCTCCACTGCTTGCATTCATAGATGCAGAAGATGTAGTGAAGTCAGTGGTGTGAATTTCCTTTTGCTTCTCATCTTGCATGAGAATACCATATGCATGATTTATAGTAGGAAGAGGCTGCATAATCAAAATGTTACTTCTGATCGTGTCATAACTAGGATTAAGACCAACAAGAAATTGAATCAGCCTTTGTCTTCATCTCTCTTAGCAAAAGAATGAGCAGCTCCACATGTGCATGAGGGAATGATATTAATCTCATTAAGCTCATCCCAATTTCACTTCATTTTAGCAAAGTAGGTAGCAGTATCATTTTCCCTGAGTGATTTGGCAAAGGTTCTTTTGCAACTGATAAAACTTAGCACCATTTACCTGACCATAGCGAGAATTAAGCTCATTTTAAAGATCCGAGCAGTTTCAGCATACAAGACACTATCACTGATGTCACGAGTGAGAGTGTTAAGAATCCATGAGATCACCATGTCATTACAACGCTGCCAAACTGCCAGCTGCCGCTCGTTATTTCGCATGGTTAAAGTGTTATTGATTAAACCAAGCTTATTTTTAGCTGATAGAGCAATCGTCATTGCTCTTTTCCAAGCTCCGAATCTAGTACCATCAAAGAATTTGTAAACGAGGATCATCTAGTGATGATCAGAAGGATGAAGATAGAGAGGGTTCGAGGAATCGATAGACATATTTTGAGGAACTGAACTGTTTGAGTCTACCATTGCACACAAAAGAACGCACGAGATGAAGAAACACAACAGAATGAAACAAATGCACGAGAAGAAGAACAAATTATGCATCGTATATCATGCGACACATAAGTTTTATACGGAGACTTATACGGTGCATATGCTTATACGCTCAGACTTATGCGCCGTATAAGTGAAAAAAATAAACATTTGTGCAAGTTTTATGGAAGAATGAAGGTGAAATGATATGAACTTTGAGAGACTATTCAAAAAAAGAATATGACATGTTGTGAAATTTTGGCAAGATTTGAATGGTTAAACCTTCTGAAATGAAGAAAAAAAAGGTAAAAAGAGATTAAATTGAAGTTTTCCAAGAAGATAACAAGATCAATTTCCGAATAAACATAGGAATGATGAAAGAAAATGATCAAAATATCAAGAACAAATAACAGACAAAGAGAGAAAATCGGTGAATCAAGAGAAACCGGTTGAAACGAAAAGCAGGATTAAGAACAATGCTTTGATACCATGCAATCGTTGAAGAAAGATGACACATAATGAAAAGAGAAAAGAATCAAAGAAGAAATTTTATTTCAATCAGAATAAAAAAGTGACCAAAAAGAAAAATACAAACTATATACACACAAACACACACACACACACACACTAATATATGCGATGCATATATATATTGACAAATGCAAGCAAACTATACCGTTAAATCAAGTTTGCTATATAGTCCAACCTCTACGTACCATTTACTATACAGACAATTAGTATTGAAAGAAACTTTATTAATTCATAACACCTATAAAACATTCGTTTTAAACACTTTCCATTTTCTAGATCACCTGACACAACCCATAACTACATAAACATGGGTTACTAGGTGGATCACTTTCCATAGCCTTGGCCACTTGGCATGCCGCACACCCATGGCTAAACATGCACACGACGACAAAGATCAACTCTTCTTAAACATCGAACAACTATGGACAAACACCAATCCTAACTGTGACATTCGTCATTTTTTAATTTATATTTGTATTCGTTAAACCGACCCGTTTTGTTGTTTCAATGTATTTTTGTTTATCGTTCATCATTAATAGAATATTCACAATGATTTGAGGTTATCGTTCATTTGTTTTCTATTCATTTTGATTAATTAACGAAACTCCGAGGTTTATAGTTTTTATTAAATTTAAACAATTTGCAAACTTTATGGGTATATATGAAAAATATCCAAGTATTATAACATTTCAAAATTCAAGGACCAATTTGTAATTATATTTTAAATTTCTATTTTAAAACAACTTGATGTTCGGGGGACAAATGTGAAAATTAATTTAAATTAATAATATTAAAAACCAACCCACCTCCCTCTCCCCCGTCACGTTTTCCCAACGGCAGTTCCGGCGACCCAAAAACAATTCCTACGACCCCTTGAAACTCATTATAACTCGCGTATTAATCCAATTAAAAGCTCGTAAATCACTTATACACTAACGGCAAATAATAATAATCAATAATAGCTCGTAATAACAACCTTTAATGTGCGATTCAATCCGAGAAACCGCCGAAATATAATAAAAATCTAATAACGAGCAATTAACTCCATACACTCCAATTTAAGCTATATAAAGGACCTAATACATCATCTAAACTTGCTACTAACACCAATTTTAACTAAAATACTCTTTATATCTCGTAATCGTTCGTCCAAATTCAAACTCCGGTCAACCTCCGTTCACCATCAAACCTTTACAATTCCAGGTAATTGTTATATGCAAATGAATCGTTTTCATCAGTAGATTAAAACCCCTAACACAAATTAATTGTACATGGGACCAAATTACCGAATTGAAAGCCTAGGGTTTTATGAATAATTAAGAACATGAGTTATTGTTTAAAAATTATTGTTTCTATTATGTTATCAAATAATTAGCTTGTCTAGGGGTTTGTTCTCTTGTGTGAGGACCAAAGGTCCCGGGTTCGAACCCATGTCAGCACCTTTTTAATGTTGAGCGCTTTTTTATTGAAGCGAGTTATGAAACATTCAACGCTCTCATTGTCTTGGCAGGTGACGTTGAGGATATCTGCCGGGTCGTTGATGTGGCATCGTTGTTGATTGAAGTGCTGGGTGAACTTGTTGGCCAGGTCATGCCAATAAGTGATTTGCTCTTCTGGCAAGCGCTCAAACCAGGCTCGTGCTGCGCCTACTAGGGTTAACGTAAACATGTGAAACCAAAGCAGCATCGTCCATCCAGAAACCATACCCGCAACGATGTAGGTTTGTAGATGGTCGTCCGGGTCGGATAGGCCATCATACTTTACTACTGTCGGTGGGATTTTTCGGTTTGCTTGTAGTCCTGCCTCTACCACCTTCTTAATGAACTTCGACTATCCTACCAAGGCGGCTTGCCTATATAGCTTAGAAAAGTCAACGTTGGCATCAGGATGATACTCAGTGAGTTTCTTGTTGGGCATATCTTGAGGGTCCAGCCTCTCTTGGCTATCCTCGTAGTCCAAGTCATTTTTTAACGAAGAAGCCGTATGGCGGGAGTGCTGCGGTAACTGACTACCTGACTGGCTACTGCCTTGGCTGTCTTGTTGAGGCCGAGCAGAATGGGGGTATGAGATATGATGCCTGTGCAGAGCAGATTCATATTCCTCTTCCTCCTCGTCACGCTCGTATTCGTTGTTACTACTTGACGCTCCGCCAAACAGAGTTTTAGGTTGGACTCCTGATGCAAGCTTTTGCTGCATTCTAGCCATCAACTTCTCTTGTTCCTCTTCCCTCCATTCCATCATATCTGGTGGTAGTGGGGTTCGTGGTTGCTGACGTGTGCGGAACCTGGTGCTAGCAGTTATCGTGAAGTTGGGAGAATGGTTAGACGCGCTAACAACGTCCTCTGGGTTTGTTGTAACAGTGTCTAGCACGGGGTTCCCCTTTTGCTGAGCAGCCCATGCTTGTCTAGCCGTGGGGCTGGATGTTTTTCCATTCATTTTAACTGGAAAAATGAAAGGAGTTTTTAAATAAAGCTAGTTCTTGCAAAAAGCACGGATGGCACCAATGAAGAAATGCTGGTTCAACCCCATAGCGGTTGAGGTCAAGTATTTCCCATAGCGGTTAGATGTAATCCGGCTAATCTAAGTGTGAGCACCTGCAAAACAGAACACCATAAGTTAGTTGCGAGAAGGAGAGGGGGTCTTCTCGTAACCACCCTCCGACGTGAGAATCAGTATGGGAGACTGAGAAATAATGAATATCGACTATCGCGGAGCACTAGTGAGTGTTCTTGCCTTAAAGTTTAGATCCTCTTACCATTGAGGTTTGAGTGATATTTATAGCCGGATTGGAGGAGAGAAGATATGGGCCGCCTACCATGTCAAGTTTCCACCAATCAAAGAGTTCTAACGTGCACCTGGTATGACATTCGTCTTTTCTTTTTTCCGTTTAATATTTTTATCCATTTGTTATCGGATCTTTATATTTAATAATGACGTCAAAGTATTAATTATGTCTTTCGGTTTTGTCTTTATCGTATCTACGCGTCGCTTGTAATTTGGTTGTTCGTAAACGAGCTATTTAAAGTATGATATGCATAAAAGTTCAACCCCTAACTATACTTTTTGCACATCTTGATCAACAAACCAAACTATAGGGACCTAATAGCAAACTTTTAAAATATTATTCTTTTTCTTTTGCTTTTTCTTTTCCTCCCGTCGACCCCCCACCTTCTTGTTATGATTCAATCTAACCCGCAAATCACGGAATTTGATTATTTCGTAACCAACACACCTCATGAGCATGGCAAACATCAAGCCTTTCCAGCTAATTGAATCAATTCAATCAGTTTCTCATTATCATTGAACACGGACTGGCTTTGACCTCGTAACACTATAAATAAATGTTCAAAACTCAATTGAAATGCTCCATACAATCCTCTCACCCTCACGAACTAGAACCCTCAATAAATTTTACCTCTGAAGCTTTCCAGTACCGTTTTTGAATTCAGGTTACAAGACAAAACCCTAGTTTCTTGTTCTCCTTCAATCCGTGCCCAAACTAGGTAATTGTTGCACGATTGTGATTTGTATTTCATAGGAGAATAAAAGCCCCCTGTCAATTTTGATTGACAGAGGGAAAACACTGATCAATTGGGATGGATCGAATCTAGGGTTTTTCTTTAAAATTGGATTCAATTTCATTTTCTATATAAATAAAATTCATTCTGTCCACTTACAAGTTGAAGCACCTGCCTAGTTGGCTGGTGCGTTTTGATTAAAGCCTCAAGACTAGGGTGAGACCCGGGTTCGAGTCCTTCCCTTGGCTGGTTTTGTTTTATTATTTTATTCTTTTTTATTTATCTTTCCTTTATTATATGAACTTAAATTTATTATAACTAAATTTAAAACTAATGTCATCTATCACTCGTTTAACCAAATCGAACCCGCTAAACTTTTATATTAGTTTCGTTTAACGTTTCATAATGTGTGTGTATACATATACAATATAATAAACAAAGCTTTCTAAATGACATGTGTCACCACCATGATGATCCTTACAAATATTTTTCCTCCCCTCTCTCATATTAAATATATTTATTTTTCTTATTAATAATTTTGTATTTCATTTTTTTTTCTTTTGAATATTTCATTTTCTCTTTTTAATAATTCTCTCATGATTTAAAAAATTTAATACCAGCATAAATATATTATTTGTTTTATATAAATATATTGTATTAGTTATTAATATTATGTTTTTATAAGTAACCAATTTTTATGCTTATTTTGAATAATGATTCCAAAAAATTAAGGTTTTAAATATATTATATTAGTAAATTAATATTGAGGTTTTGTAAGAAACTTCAATTAATATTAGTAAATAATTATAGGCAAGATTAATTTACAATTGAAATTTCAATAAACATTAACTTATTAAATATATGATATTTACTAAATTACAAGTTTTTTTTCTTTCTAACCCTTAAAATACAAATTCACTATTGATGTATTTTTAGTGTTTATGTTAATTGACTTGAAATTTCAATAAACTATGTTTTGGTTTTTTAGGTGGATGAGACAACTTCTTACCATGGCCCCATGGGAATACAAATGTTAGATATTAACACACTGTTAATCAGATGATAAATTGACTTTGTATATCCTTAATTATTAAAGATTTCAAAAACATGATTTCTTTAGTGAACGAGTATACTTGCAACAAAAAACGAGTTCCTTCAAGAAATTAGCAAACGTTTGCTATCTATGTTTTCAGGGGATTTAAAATATTATCATTATTCATTTGGTATCTATCAGACATAAAATGAAACATTGTAAGAAAGTATTAGTTTCCTGATATTTTAAATCGCCTCAAAATCTAAGGTTGTCAAGTTATAGGTTAGTCCTGAACGTTGAAGTGATGTTTCTTAAGAGGTCTATGCAATGAAACTAGAATACATGTGAAAATACAATATGATAACCATATTATAGAAGCGGAAATCATATCCGGAGGTAATACTGGAACTCACACTTTTATTCTTAAAAACAAAAATCCTGCACCTTTAGATAAAATGATTAATTTAAAAGAATGATTTTTCACTTTCTTTTTTGTTTTGCAATGAAGATTAATAAAAGCGGTCAGCCACTATAGAGGGTTGCTTTGTTTTTGGACAATTTATTTTAACTCGTGGCCAGTTATACATTGCATTATCTAGAGTTAGAAGCACAAACAATATGAAACTTCTACATTTTGATATAGAAAGTAAAGTTACCAATAAAACTACAAATATTGTGTACAACGAAATATTTAGAGATTTATGAATTTTCTAACTTTTTTTTCCTTTATATTATGTAATGTGTAATTTATTCTACCGTATAATATATCTTTATATATGTTGAAAATAATAGTATGTATTTGACATTGTGTTATTGTTTAAATAAATCTATTTATTCCAACCCGTGTGTTACACAGGTACGTAACTAACCTAGTATGTATGTATGTATGTATAAAATTCTATATTTATGTTAAACCTATAACTTTCGTTTAAAAATCAAATTTGATCTTTTTAAAAATAATTAAACTAATAAGATTTTAATTTCACTTATATCAATATTTTATAAAATATACTTAGTACTTTAATGATCCTCAAATCCGTTATAAACTCATTTCTTTGTGTCTTGATCGTTTATCTCGTTTAAATATTTATTTTATTTGCGCTTTAATACATAGGACAAATTGTCAGAGCTTCTCGTGAAACCATCTAGTTCACTTAAACAATTACCGTCTTCTAGTTACCGTATTCCTCAATTCCAAGTGAGTTTTCATAACCTCATTTTAAACCTTTATTTTTGGGGTGTAGCATGTTACTAGCCTTTATCGATTGTTATGTCATCAAGTTTCAGACCGATTCATACTTGTGTTTAAACATGTGAATATTATCTTTCCGATTCGTTTATGATTATCACATGTGAAACTATGTGCAATGTGTTTATCGTTTATGCTTGGTACATCAAACATCAAAGTGGGAGGGTCGCGACGTACCGCGCCGCCTATAGTGGTTATCATTCCCCCGGTTCCACGACTTTGGTTGGGAGAGTGGGGCGCTATTTACATGCTTGTTATCATCTATGTATGGTTGGTATTATTGCATGAGACATATGAATCGAGAAAATTTCATATTACATATATATTCTAAACTTATGAATTCTCACCAACTTAAATGTTGACAATAATATATTATTTTCAACATGCTACAGGTTAAATCGATGGCGTGCTAAGGATGAAGATAATTAGTATACTTTAGGTTATTTAAATAAAGAACTTATTTGTTGTTCGATGAATTGTTTATTGTTCCTTTCTATATTTATGAACATTTTGTGTACTTGTTATACTATGAAATGAAATAAATATAATTATTGTCGCTTTAATAGCGTTACGAGCTTATGAGTGATTTGTACATTAAACCCAGGCGCATTCCGCTTAAAGTCGGGGTGTTACACCTGGAAGGTTGGTGGGAAAAGTAGTTGACTAATGGTGATGCTTGTACTATGTAGTACTATGAGCTATGTGTTGTCATTCCCTTATTGGCTGGGCGTCTACTTCATTAAGATACTTCCTTTTTGTACAATACCTAGGAAGATCTTTGGCACTACATTTCCCGAGGTGTTAGGGAATGTTTGGTGCCTGACAGAATGTAATCAAGCGCCTAAATATGCGCTTTGGCGCTTGGATGGGTTCGGTATCCTAGCTCTTCATGCACTTATGTATTACAAGTAACGATATTTTTTTTATATATTTTTATTATTTTTTTTGTTTTAATACTAAAGGTAGTTAAGTAATTTCACACATATTTAACTGGAAAGACCAGCCTTCATCCCCTTGAAGGAGCACTCATGTTACGTTTTATAACACAGTTGAGGAGCATGCATGTAATTTTACGAAGTTAGAGAGCATACATAAAATCCGCACAAACCACATGGGGCATATGTGATATTAACTCCACAAATTACTTACTTTTTTTTAATACAAGAAGTACAAATTAAAAATAGAGGAAAATATATTTGCATTCTAGTGGTTTTAGGGCGGAGACACAATGAGTCCCTCTAAAAAGAATGAACCGGTTGAGTCCATGTGGTTTGAAAAATGAGTCATCTGAGTCCCTGCCGTTAACTGACTGACGACCGTCGTTTGAGTCATGCAAAAACCTAATTAACCTAAGCAGCTAGGGTAAGTCAGGTATCGTATCCACCAGGAGTATGTGGTCAGTGTGAAGTGAAATCAAGTTCTAAACTTATGAAGTAATTCAATTAAAGTGCTGATCACACTAGCAAATGGTTTATATGTTGTAACAAGCAAGCAAGTAATCACGTGTTCAATCAATTAACAAAGACAAATCACACCCGGGAATCCAAGTAATTAACCTAACAACAAACTCATGTAACTTAACAGATTAACAATCACTGATCAATACCGATTGACTAACTAGATAAACCTTAGGCATCAACGCTTACTAACACACGGCACTGGTTATCAAACAGTCCCTGCCAGTGTGACTCAACTAATTGAAAGCGTATGCTTCATCACATTCAACTAGTCAAAACAATCCTATAAGCAATTATCATAGCAACTGGCACAATAATCGTTCTGATCGAAATAAACCTAAACCGACTGAGTGCACAATAATACTAGACATCAATACTCATAGATAAATCAAAGATCATTACAATCAATTCGTTCTAAATACATGAGAAAAACTGAAAGATACAATACTCTAGATCCCGGGTATGACTCGAAGAAACTACCCGCCCATCGGCATCTCTCGGGCCTCGGTTATGATCTGGTAGGCCATGTAGGACACTTAGAGATGATTGGGGATGATCGGGACTTGCTCTTCTGCTCTGGAAATTGCCTGGAAAGTGAAGAATGGCGTCTCGGGTCGTCAAAACGTAATATAAAACAAAACCCTAACTTTCCCGATTCTGGGGACCATCGCGTAGCGCGATGGCCTCCTCTCCTGCGCGATGGACCAAAAGTCAACGCAGACATTTACAGGGCATCGCGCCACCTTCAACACCCATCGCGCTACGCGATGGGTCTCTTTTCTCAGCAACTTCACATGATTGCCTCGGTAAGCGTGCTGGACATCCCGGGTCTTCATTCCATGCTCGTATAGGTCCAAATTAAACGCGTTAAGTACCTGTGACCTGAAATACAACGAACACGTATGAAGTACCAAAGTTCCAAAACTAAACACGTAAAACAAGTACGTTAACACAATTAAATATGTACAAATAAACCAAACATCACATCCCCATACTTATCTTTTGCTTGCCCTCAAGCAAAACTCTAAAGTAAACATTAACCACCATCATAGGTCAACCAATTATCACCATTAATACTAGCAAGGTTTAAGGTCATACCCAGTTTCCCAGACTGACACTTTCTAGATTGACAACCCATAAATAAAGTTAATGCTACCATAAAACCATAGAATCGCCCAGACAAGTGTACTTTGTTTCCGGTTAGAGCATACATGTTCACACCCCTCACACTATTAACACTCCACTCGGATTAATATCTGGACTGACAAAAGATGTGCCAGTATATGTCTCTGCCCTCAATATACCTAATATGAGTTACAACTTAATATGCTTGCAGGTCAGTCTTATCTCCACCCATTAACCACCGGTTGCATAAAGACTCGGACTAGGGTTTTGCTGAGGCTTAGGTTTGGGTGCGGATTAGGCTTATTTAGTGACTCAGGTGGATGAAACCCAGTTAAACACGCCAACATACACATTCACAAATACAAACGAACTAATTACATAATCAACTGCTATTTACAAACTCAACTGCTAAAAACAACTACTATACTAACTGATAACTTCTTTTTGTATTTTTGCTGATTTTTTTTTGTTTTTTTAATAACTGAAATAACTGAAAATTACACCTCAGAACTTGACAACTTTACAACTCGTCTGACTAAGTACAACTCGATATATATACAACTCGATAACGAACTAGATTTCATCACACGGGTAAAAATAACATAAAGGCCAAGGCTGAAATGGTGTGTAATGTTCAGTTTAACAAACGAAAAGGAATAAGGTCCAAACGGGCTCCTAGGGGATAATGTCGGGTAAGGAATTTATTTAGTGAGGAAAATATGTACGGAATGGGTTTTCTAAAGTCCTAATCTCCATACAGGTGGTGGTATTAAGATCTCGAAAAGCATCTGACAAGCAAGTTCTAATTCTGTAAAACATACCAGTTTCCCTCAATAAATGGTGAGACATGTTTTATATCTATTATATAATATGTGTATTAAGTATAGGGGCCAATCTCACAATATGTCTGGAAATATAGGCTGCCGATATGAAACATGAATACCCGTCCCCTCGACTCGTTATCCCGGGCTAAACGATTCCATTTTCCAATTTCTCATTTTAAAAACATTTGTCGGGAAAACTATCGAGAAGCTGAAAAACCAACCATGACCAAAAATCTCTAACTTGGCATTAATAGCAATAAGTGACAGTCAACAACTTAAGTTTCTGAATACTGTTCGAGGTACTATCGGGCTAAAAATTTTCAATTTTCGTCCATCCCCACACTTGAGGTTGACATTGTCCTCAATGTTAAAATAATAAAACAATTAATAATCATTTGGGGAACGAGGTTGAACTGACAGTTTGACCACTTAAAAACTCGGGGAAAATATACAATTACATTTCTACCAACTAAACTAAAAAAATAAAAAAAATACAACTACAAAATAGTTTATGAAGCCGAAATCACCTGATAATAATGACAATGCAATGCGAAACTCGGCCCACAACTCTCAACACACTCGTGACACATGTCTCCATCACTGACCAATTCTGTCTAACCAAATTTGCACAACTCTCGAGACATGTATAAGCAACCACTCACAAGTATAAGACTTAGGTCTTTTGAGAGTCAAAATTATTATTATATTATAAAATCATTACCGAGCCAAGTTAGTCAATTTCATAAAAATTTTTGTTAATTAATTAAAAATAATAAAAGACCTAACTCACTTTCGTAGGAATCACAGTTGCATTTAGCGTATGCAACAAGCCCTTTAACCCCCCCGGTAGCCTGGGTGGACGAGTGAGGTCTCGTAAGGGTTTATAGTGAACACACCCACAAAGTTCCAAAGCAACACAGACAAATATACAAAGATATACAAATATACAATTCACATATAGCAGACAAACATCACAAGATATATACAAATGTTACCCAACCGGTTACCCATACATGTTTCCCAAATATAAAATAATAAAATATACAGACCATATAGATGAAAACAAAAAAACATGGAAAACAATCAAAAACGGCAACCGGCGTCTGCTGCCAACTAATCTCCTCCAGCGGGATCAGGCTGATCAGCTGCCTGACCCGACCCCGACGCCTCCGCCTGATCTCCAGCCTGCTGATGTGTCTCTAAAGATGCTGGGATCGGTACCTGCAGATGAGTGAATAGTATGTGGAAATACTCGTCCTGGCGGGCCATGTGGGCCCGCATCTCCATCTGCTGCTGATGTATATTCTCTAGTGTGACTGGCGGCTGTGGCGGCTGCGGTGGCTGGCAAAGAGGGTGCTGCTGCTGCGGTCTCATGATGTGGGGGACATGGACGGGCTGTCGGTGAGTCGGAATACCCATCTGGAGTGCGACAGCCGCGTCCGTCCCCGGAGGTGGTGGTGCCTGAGGACCCTGTCAGACCGGTACGAGCGTGGATGGATCATGTAACTCATAGTACCCGGCCCTCCGGGCGTCCTCCAAATCATATGGGGCCGTAGCAGGCCCTCGGGTAAAATAATCAATCGGATGACGGTCAAATACCCCGAGGCGCTCTGCTAAACGTGTGATATACGGCCCCATAGATAGCTGGGCCGACCGACCCTGCCAGCTACGGCTCCGGGAGAACGACGCGAGAAGCAGCGTCGCTATATTGGCCTCCCGGCCCGTGATCATCGATAGCAGTGTGAACAAATCAATGTTGCTGCACTTATCGTGGCCCGAATGACGACCCACGATAGAGCAAGCAACTATGCGGTGAAGGTAGCGGTGGACGGGGTCCCGAATGGAAGACTCGATGACGGTGCTCGAGTGGGCCCCGTCCGCTATCGTGGCCCAAAACTGGCCCAACTGGGCCTCGGTCAACCAAAACTCTCGGTCAGTCTGCGACCTAAGAGTATAACCCCGGAGGCTCGTAAGGAACTCCGGGTTCAGCACCTCCTCTGCGTTGTAATAGCCAGTGGCGACGGCAAACTGAGGAACGGACATCTCGAAAGTTTGCCGTCCCAAGGCGAAAGACACCGCGTGTGGCTCGGAGAAATCGGTGGGCACGTGTCGGAACGTAGAAAACAACTCACGTGTGAGCTCAACGTACTGTGCTGAGTCACATGTGAGGACCTGTACCCACCGGTAGCTCAACATGGCCCGGACGGCCACCTCCCGGCCCACTGCAGCGAGCAGGGGCCAGTCGATCGTCCGGCGTCGGAAGAGCTGCATGGCCGCAAAGCGACGATGCGCGGTCTGCTCCTCCGACAACGGAGCGAATTGAAGAATAATGTGAGGGAATAGGCGGCCGTCCCCCACGATCGCCTCCCGAGGGGTATCGGGAGTGATCGGGATCTCATTCCCGGCGTACCTGATGAATATAAAAAACCGGAAATACCTTCGGGAATGTTGCACCAACCGGATATGTGCGAGGGTTAATGCTGAATATCAAAAACCTTCGGGAATGTTGCACCAACCGGAAATACGATAATGGAAATGGGAACAAATTACCATGGATTTTGTAACACATCTCCCAAAAACTTCCCGAGGAAATGATGCAATATGGGTGATAGTTGACCGATTAACCAAGTCAGCACACTTCCTTCCAATCCGAACCACTTACACAACCGAAAAACTTGCTCACATCTACATCAATGAAATCGATCCCGACACGGCATACCCGTTTCAATTATTTCTGATCGTAATAGCCATTTCACCTCTCGTTTCTGGCAAGTTGTACAAGAAGCTTTGGGAACCCGAATTGACCTAAGTACTGCCTACCATCCCCAAACCGACGGTCAATCTGAGCGAACCATTCAAACCTTAGAAGATTTGCTTCGCGCTTGTATACTAGAATTCGGTGGAAATTGGGATCAACATCTTCCACTGGTTGAATTTTCGTACAACAATAGCTATCACAGTAGCATTCAAGCGGCACCATATGAAGCGCTGTACGGGCGGAAATGTAGATCACCCTTGTGTTGGACTGAGGTGGGAGATACCCAAGTTACACGATCTGACTTGATTCAAGAAACCACCGACAAAATCCGTAAAATTACAAGTAAATTGAAAATCGCCCGAGATCGACAGAAAAGCTATGCTGATGTTCGAAGAAAGCCGTTATCCTTTGAAATAGGCGACAAAGTTTTCCTGAAAGTGTCCCCGTGGAAAGGCGTCATTCGATTCGGAAAAACCGGTAAACTAGCTCCGCGATACATTAGACCATATGAAGTCATTTCTAAGATCGGTCCTGTAGCTTACCGACTGAAATTACCTTAGGAGTTGAGTTCTATTCACGATGTCTTTCACATTTCGAACCTGTAAAAGTGTCTTACCGATGAAACCGAAATCGTGCCTTTAAAAGACTTAAACATAAACGAAAAACTAAATTTCGTTGAAGAACCGGTGGAAATATTAAAGGGAAAAATAAAACAATTAAGACACAACAAAATCTCTCTAGTCAAAGTTCGATGGAACTCAGAACGGGGACCCGAATTCACTTGGGAGCGGAAATCCGAATTCAAAAAGAAATACCCGCACTTGTTTCCAAACAAAGACAAAGTTGAATAATAAAATTTCGGGGACGAAATTTTCTAATGGGGGGAGAATGTGACATTTGGGCCAAAACAAGGTACACCTCAGTACGTATTTACCGATTAAGCAAATAAACGCCTTTTGCGTAACAAACGAACGATTAACCGAGCCGGTCGGGTTATGACCCATATATCTCGGGAGGGCCATTTATAAGTGATATACGTTTAATACAAACTAAAACATTAGAAATATGGCCTTATTTTGATAGCAAACAAGTTAAACGAAAACATACTCGTTTAACTACCCGCTATAGATTTAAACGCGAAAGATAGTTACAAACCAAGCATTGTATCATCCAATAAGCTGAAAAAGACTTACCAAACACTTATTGGAAATGTTTTAAGCGATCCGTGAAAATATTTTTGATTTTTACAAACATATAGTATGTTTTTATAATTTTACTCAAAACTAGCCGAAAAACACTCGTTTTCGCACTGTTTAACGCACCCGATAAGTTTTTCGCTCCAAAAACCGAACCCGAACTAAATTTGGACCGGGCTTTTCATATTTGGGCTTGACAAATCAGAATATTGGGCCAAAACAGCCCAAAGGGGGCCCATGAAGCCTTTCGATCGGACCAGCCCACCCCACCCCCATTTTTTTTATAAAACTTGTTTTGCAAGCTTGTTTATTCATTCTAATTTATAAAAGTTGAGGTACAAGAAGCTGCAACCTGATTTTTCCAGAATTCTTCAAACCCTAAGGTAAGGAGCTTAAATAAGTAACTTTTGTATTTGTTTAACCTTGATTAATACCATAAAAACATGTCTTGATTACTAAAAATCATTCCTAACCATGTAAAAGTCCTAAAAATGGTCCATAAACATGTTTTGATCATACACATGGTAAGGAACCTGTTTTGATAGTTTTTTGGGCCATAAACACGGATTATAGGGTTGAAACGGCGTTTTTATGGTTCAAAAGTTCGTTTTTGTGCACTAGCCGAAACCCTAAGTTAAAGGGCTGTTCTATTGATGAAACCTGCTTGGTTTATAATATAGGACTTGTACCTAGCTTGCATAGAAGCACAAGAACCTGAAAACTTGATTAAAAAGTCGGAAACGAGCCAAACCCGCTAAGGTAATGCCGAAACACTCGCTTACGGGCTATTTAGGTTAAGGTTATGATGTGCATATTATTAGGCCTTGAAATTTTGCAGGGACATCAGGAACCATGTCAATGAGTCCCTGTTCAAATTTGGTAATTTTTCGACCATCCGAGAATATTTGGCATATTTATTACCGAATTGGGACGTTTATTTGGGAAAAATAGCTAAAATACTTCAAAAATTATGAAATTTTTCTAGGAACTCAGATTTTATGTATTTTGATCACATATGAATTTTGGGATCATTTGGAGAATTTTAAAGGTGTTTTGTTTATATGCGTTTGTGTGAATTTTTATAACTGAATTTGGGCCGAAAAGAATATTGCACGAGCTTTTTACATTCTGGTATTGATACAAGTTGATTTGGGACATGATTTTAGCATTTAGGAATTTTTGTGGAATTTTTGGAAATTGTTTGGGGTAAACGGACGATTTTCAGGCGAAATATACCTGATAAAATGAATTTTTATAAATTAATAAATCAGTAAATAATTCCAAAAATATTTTTATAAAAATCTACATATTTTAATTGATAATTGGCTAAATTTTCATAATTTAATGATTAACGGTTAATTAATTATGCTAATTTAAAGATTAAACAAATTCAGTTTTTATAAAAACCGGCAAGTTCGCGACTAACGAACCTGCGGGAATATCAAAAAACCAAGAGTGATCAAAATTCATATTTTTGGACTAATTAAGTAAAAACAAACTTTTCTATGACAGACCTGGACAATCCGGATGGATTGTGTGCGTTTCTTCTTAAATCAAACTGAATAAACGGAAACGAGCCCCGTGGCTAATTCAGGACCCCAGTATGTGATCCTTCTTTATAACTTAATCATTTTATTAACCAATACATTTACCCAAGCTTATTTTACCATAACTGTTTTCTGAACGCGTAAACGAACAACTTGGCCCAGCTGGGAAAACGGGAATCTGAGCCAAGTTCAGTTCTAAGTATTAGACATTGAACAACGTCACAACCTAAGCCTATTGCCACTTTCTGGGCGTTCCAACTATTCCCAGATTAGTTATACAGCCCAAATAGTATTGAGATTATAATAATATTAAAATATTAATATTATTATAATATTGATTATAGGAACTACTGATAGCGGACCAAACAAACCACGAGCTGATACAGTACTGATTATCTACTAAACCGTGAGTTTCATGACCCCACTCTTTAAACAGTTTTTCGAACTTTTGGGGTGAAAAGCATGTTTGATAACATATACATACCTGAAACATGTATTGATGTGAATTATTTAAGTGCTAACACACGAAAGTCCCCACTATCACAGTGATTAACTTCGAGCCGGTGGCTTGTGAATAGTACTATTGGTTTGACAAACCCAAACGGAGCCGGCATGTATTGCTGAGACTTTACCCCGTTTGCACATGACCATAATTATACAACACGCTATGTAGTGTTAGACATAGCTACTTGGGGCATGTTGTGGGCGGAAATGGGCCACAGTGGTTGATTGAGCATGGGAAATGGATGCACGCAACACATACAGTCAAGGCTTCACTGTAGCATAGCATAATTACATCATTTACATACATACATACTTATTTCATGATTATAAGTGTTAACTTGTGAATACTCATTACTGTTTTCTCGAAACTCGTGAAACTCACCAACTTTAGTAGTTGACCTGTTTTAAACTGCTTTTTAGGTGTACCTAAATCGGAATGATTTGGTGATCTGTTACTTGCCCAAAGGTGTGTGGTTGATGCTATGTGAATAGAAGCAAGGATACTAGTAGTAAGATCGTATAGTTAATGAACTAGTTTGGTTTGTATCACCTAGACTGTAAAACAATGATAGAACAATGAAAGGTAATATAATGTAAATTAGTTTGTAATGTTTCTTTATAAACAATGTTGTTGATACCAGAGGTGTCTGTTACATTCCCGTTTTACGCTTCCGCATTGTGCTAGTCGGGGTGTGACACTACGCGATGACGTCAAATGTCTTGGATGCCAAGGTAACCATCGCGTAGCGCGATGGTTAACCTTCCCGGGCCATCGCGCTACGCGATGGTCCCCTGGGAACAGAAAGTTTTTTTAATTTTTGCGTCGGGCATTTTCCGCCCTGGTCACTTTTCGACATCCCGACATCAACCTGAACACGTTTCCGACGTCAAAATTTTCAATACGTACCTGGATTGGCGTGAATTTGACCAAGAACTTACCGAACCTCCATGATGCACATTTCTACCAAAAGCCTCCCCACACTTGGGGATTGTTGCACAAAACTCGAGACAAAAGTCAAACAACGACTCAACAAACAAACAAATAAAATGGAACAAACTTACAAACCCCGGGTTGCCTCTCGGTCAGCGCTGAATTGCGTGTCTACAGCTCGACAATGCCTCGAAGTCCTCATAAACCGGTGATGTCACAATGAACTCACCGATTCCTTGTCCATCTTGTGAATATCGTCCGTCTCCAAATATGGCTTCAACCTATAGCCATTTACCACTTGCCTCACATGGTTGTCAAAGTCTTCTATCTCGTATTAACCATGGTTTCCAACTCCAACTATCACAAACGGGCCCGTCCACTTACTTTTTAGCTTACCCGGGAAGAGCTTCATCCTCGTGTTGTATAACCAAACCTTCTGACCAACTTCAAAGTTCTTCAACCGGATCTTCGCGTCATGTACCTTTTTCATTTTTGCCTTGTAAGCGGATGCACACTCATACGCTTCATCCCGCAACTCCTCGATCTCGCACAATGCTAATTTCCTAGCTTTACCTGCATCATCATAGCTAGTATTAACTTCCTTAGTAGCCCAATAAGCACGTTGTGCAATCTCTACCGGTAAATGGCAATCCTTTCCATACACAAGTCTATATGGTGTGGTTCCAATCGGCGTTTTAAAAGCGGTTCGGTAGGCCCATAACGCATCGGTTAACTTTGTTGACCAATCCTTGCGGTCCGTCCTTACAGTTTTCTGTAAAATCTGTTTAATTTGTCGGTTTGAAACCTCAACCTGTCCACTCGTTTGTGGATGGTAAGGTGTTGCAATTCTATGATCCACTCCATACCTTTTAAGCAACTTTCCAAATTAAAAAAATTTTAAAATGGAACCCCCGTCATTAATAATAGTTCGGGGAATTCCAAAACTCGAAAAAATGTTGCTTTGTACGAAATTACAAACTACAGAGTGATCATTTCTCCTGGTGGCTATCGCTTCGACCCATTTAGAAACATAAACGACAGCCACTAGGATGTATGAATTACCGTACGAGTTCGGGAATGGGCCCATGAAATCGATCCCTCACACGTCAAAAATATCAATTACTATGATCGGTTTCAAGGGCATCTCATCCCTTTTGGAGCTACTCCCGAGTTGTTGACACTTCAAACAACATGTCGCAAACTCGTGAGCATCCCTAAACAGTGTTGGCCAATAAAAGCTACTAGTCAACACTTTTCTAGCGGTTTTATGTCCGCTAAAATGACCACCACACGCAGATGAATGCGCGTGCTCAAATACTGATCGAACATCCTCTTCAGGTATACATCTTCTAATCATCTGATCAGCTCCAATCTTGAACAGATCGGGGTCGTCCCAAATATACTGCTTCGCCTGTGCCATCAAATGTTTCTTCTTCCTCCTTGGCCAGTGTTCGGGTAGATCACCTGCAACTATAAAATTGACAATATGAGCAAACCAAGGGTTTTGGGAAACCGCCAAAATCTATTCATCGGGGAAAGACTCGTTTATGGGTCCATCCCGGTCTCCATCTTCAATCACAATCCGGGACAGATGATCCGCAACGACATTCTCTGTTCCCTTTTTGTCCTGGATTTCCAAGTCAAATTCCTGCAACAACAAAACCCATCTTATTAACCGGGGTTTTGCGTCTTTCTGGTCCATGAGGTACCTAACTGCAGAATGATCCAAATAAACTATTACTTTGCTACCCCATATATAAGAACGGAATTTATCCAAAGCATACACTACCGCAAGCAACTCCTTCTCGGTTGTAGTATAATTCAACTGAGCGTCTGAGAGGGTTTTGCTTGCATAGTATATGGCAACGGATTTCTTCTCAACCCGTTGACCCAAAACAGCCTCAACTGCATAATCACTCGCGTCACACATGATTTCAAAAGGCAATTCCCAATCGGGTGATTGCAAAATCGAGGCTTCAACTAATTTCTGTTTCAAAATGTCGAAGGCCTTAGTACATTCCTCATTAAAATCGAATGGGGCATCTTTTAACAATAGGTTACATAAGGGTTTGGTGATGTCACTAACACCTTTAATAAACCTTCTATAAAACCTAGCGTGCCCGAGGAAAGATCTAAGGCCTTTGACATTTTTGGGATAAGGTAGAGTGGAAATAACTTGGACCTTAGTCCGGTCCACCTCGATCCCACGACTCGACACAACATGGCCCAATACAATCCCCTCCTGGACCTTGAAATGGCTCTTTTCCCAGCTAAGAACCAAATTTGTTTCAACACATCTTTCTAGAACTCTCTCAAGTTGATGTAAACAAGACTCGAAAGATGTGCCAAAGATTGAGAAATCATCCATGAAAATTTCTAAAGACACCCCCACCATATCGGAAAAAAATACTCATCACGCACCTTTGAAAGGTGGCGGGGGCGTTGCACAGTCCGAATGGCATTCGCCTGAATGCGAAGGTGCCATACGGGCATGTGAACGTAGTCTTCTCCTGATATTCAGGATGAATCGCTATCTGGTTATAACCCGAATAACCATCAAAAAAACAATAGAATTTTTGACCCGATAGCTTTTCTACAATCTGATCGATAAACGGAAGCGGAAAGTGATCTTTCGATGTTGCCGCGTTCAGTTTTCGATAATCAATACAAATAGGCCACCCGGTTACCGGCCGGGTGGCAACCTCGTTACCTGAGTCGTCCTTGACGACTTGGATGCCCGCTTTCTTTGGGACTGTCTGAGTCGGGCTCACCCATGTGCTGTCTGAAATGGCAAAAATAATTCCAGCATCGAGCCACTTCAGTACCTCCTTCTTCACGACTTCCCGCATGTTCGGGTTCAACCGTCTCTGTGCATCATGCGCGGGTTTAACATCCGGATCTGTCAAAATTTTGTGCATCACTATCGAAGGACTAATCCCTTTCAGATCCGCGATGGTCCACCCGATCGCTTCCTTGTTCATCACCAGCACCTTCAGCAAAGCAGATTCTTGTTCCAAAGACAAGTTAGAAGCTATAATAATAGGCAATGTGTCATTCTTACCCAAAAATGCATATTTCAGATGCCTTGGTAGCTCTTTCAGCTCGACTTTCGGTGCTTCCAGTAACGATGGTTTCAACACGGTATCGATCTTCTCGGGAAGCGGTTCCACCTGAACCGACCACGGGTTGATTTGCCAGTAAAGCTGCAACCTCCAACTTCTTCTCCTCCTCTTCCAGCTGCTTAACAGTCTCCACCTGTAACCTGTCAAACATAAAGCACGTCTCCATTGTGCAGTCCGGATCCACGATAGAGTCGTATAACATAATGCACCCGTCAATAATGTTCGCCATAAAGCATTCATCATCGACCGGAGAATTATTTACATGTGTGAAAACATTAAGTCTAAGCTTATGGTTACCAAATGCCACGTCTACAGTACCGGTTCGACAATCGATTTTGGCATTTGCGGTGGCCAAAAATGGCCTACGGAGGATAACCGTGGGCTGTTTGGTTCTCTCACCCGAAACATAATCGAGAACCAAAAAGTCAACTGGATAGTAAAAATCTTCCACCTTAACAATCACGGCATGTAACATTCCCTGGGGAAGTTTCGGTGTCTGGTCCGCGAGAACAACCGTAGTCGCGGCTGCCCGAAGCGGTGTAAGGCCCCGTCACCGGTGGCCCTACTTTAGCGTTGGATTTACTCATAAACGCAGTTCTAAATATCAGAGTTAATTAAAACATTCGCGGAATTTAAAAACTTTCATAAAACATTTCATAACAAAACACGTCTTGTCTTAAAACATCATTTTGTCTTTCAAAATAAACGAAACATTAAACTTAAACGTCTTGAGTCTTTCGATGCCAGCCTCTTATTCAGTGCCACGTGTCTCCTCAAGCGAGCTGCCTCATCCTACTCACCTGCGTGCATACTAAAAGTCAGCTACGCTGAGTGAGTTCTAGTTAATCAAGCAACTTATCATACAACCACTTCATACAATATATACGTATCCGAAGACACATAGTCCACTGTCTAACATGCCACTATTTAACCACTTAATTACCCCTATAGCTTAGCCTCTTAATTACCCCTACAACTTAGCCACTTATGCCACTTTATGCCACTTGATGCCACCTTAATAACGAAGTCACGTATAGGCTTACCCTACCACGTACTATCGTCATGCCACTAACACTCTTACTAGACTCTGCCACTTATATCACACTCTACCTCTACTTGTCTACAGCACTCTTTATACCAATACAATATTTACATAATAAGCAAGTCGCATCATAGAATACATACACACTAACAACCACTTGACAATCACTCTCCTTGACGATACGTGCAATATCCGAAGATCGTTCACGTACCGACAAGCATTACATAATAGCTACTTGTATAACATCTATACACTTACCACTTAAGGTAAGTGTATTCACACTTTCGCATCTAACCTGCTTAACTTACCACTTAGCCTCTTATTTACACCTACCACCTTGCCACTTTGCCACTTTAATAACGTATAACGTTATGCCACTTTGCCACTTAATAACGTATTACGTTATGCCACTTTGCCACTTTAATAACGTAAAACGTTATGCCACTTTGCCACTTTAATAACGTATAACGTTATGCCACTTTGCCACTTTAATAACGTAAAACGTTATGCCACTTTGCCACTTTAATAACGTAAAACGTTATGCCACTTTAATAACGAAGGCACGTATAGGCTTACCCTACCACGTACTATCGTTATGCCACTAACACTCTTACTAGACTCTTGCCACTTCTAACACGTTCTACCTCTACTTGTCTACAACACGCTTCATATCATTTACATAATAAGCATGTCACGTCAACAATCATACACACATAATAACGATGGCACGTACAGGCTTTCCCTATCACGCGCTCACGTTATGCCACTAACACCCTTGCTAGACTCTTGCCACTTTTAACACACTCTACCTCTACCTGCCTATATCACACTTCATATCAGCTCGGTATTTACGTAATAAACCAGTCACATCATAACATTCGTACACACTATCAACCACTTGGAATTTACTATCCTTGGCGATACGTGCAATATCCGAAGATCGTTCACGTACCGCCAAGCATTATAAAATATATACCTCGTATAACATCTATAGCATACACTTACCACTTAAGGTAAGTGTATTCACACTTCACATCGAGTATGCACACAGCCCCGAAAACATAACAAGGAATGGGGCTAGAAACTCACCTGAACTCTGCTTCTTCCTCTGATAGTTGTAAATCCTTTCTTTAACTGAGCTCGGCTGACTGTATAAGTTACACGTATCAATACTCGCCTGATCTAATCTGGTGGCCTAGTATTAGCTTACTTTTACTTATTGTTTTAATCTATTCTCTAATCGAACTTGACTTTAGGCGAAGTTAAACCTTAGGCGAACTTAGCTTTAGGCGAAGTTAAACCTTAGGCGAACTTAGCTTTAGGCGAAGTTGTCATCAGGCGAACTTGGCTTTAGGCGAAGTTGTCATCAGGCGAACTTGGCTTTAGGCGAAGTTGTCATCATGCGAACTTGGCTTTAGGCGAAGTTGTCATCAGGCGAACTTGGCTTGTAGGCGAAGTTGTCATCAGGCGAACTTAGCTTGCAGGCGAAGTTCATCAGGCGAACTTATCTTGCAGGCGAAGTTGTCGTCTGCAGCTACTGTTCGTTCTTAAATCCCTTAATCACCTTCGTTTCTTAACCAAATAACTCGATTTAGGTACCCACGGGATCGTCTGACCAGCGCCTACAAACCCCAACCATCAAATCGACCTAACATCGATGTTTAAAGGGTGCGATTTAGGCATATAGGTTACGGGTTCTTTTTATCAATCGATTAACCCATCAAATCATAACCATTTTCAGTAAGATTAGCTTTGTTGGATTCGTTTTTACCATACAAACTCAGATCTATCATTTCTCAAATCAAACCGAACCTATACGAACGATTTCTAACTATAAACGTACCTTGAACGAGTCGAACTACGAACACGGTTAACCCTTGATGTTGTTTTGGTCCGTCACGACGTTCCAGCACCAACAAGCTCGGGTTTTCGCCTTCGGATCTTGGTTCGGGTCGTGTGTGTTTTGGGTGTGTGTGTATGGAATAGGTGAGAATGAGGATTAAATGGTGGTTAATGGTATTTATATTTAGGGATCATGGGCTTAAGCCCATGGACTCTCCTTCCTTCTTTCATAACCCAAGTCCATAACCCATATCCATTACCCAACACTAGCCCGACCCATACTAACTCCTACTCTATTTATTTATTTCCCGATAATCCGAGTAAACTTTCCCTCTATTATTAAGTAATATAAATAATATCATTTTGGAAATTTCGGGATGTTACAAGCGGGCCGAAGTCATACTGATCGTATAGACTTCCCGGGAGGATGCTAATGCTAGCTCCAAGATCTAGGAGTGCTCGTGTCATTTTAAAATCACCCACCTGAATGGATATAATGGGCGTTCCCGGATCTTGTAGCTTAGGTGGAAGAGCACCCGAAAGAATTGCACTCACATTATCTGTTAAATCAATCCGTTTAGGGATCTTTCGGTTCTGTTTCTGTGTGCACAAATCTTTCAAGTGCTTTGCATAGGCGGGAACTTGTTATGGCATCTAAAAGAGGAATATTAATTTTAACCTGTCTAAACGTTTCCCACATTTCTTCCTATAGTGGGCCCCGTTTAGATGCCATCTTCACCTTTGATGGCGACAACAAGGCATCGGGATAGGGAACGGCGTTGGCCTTTTCCGTGTCCTTAGACTTGTTGTTACCATCCTTCAGAACCGGTTCGTTTCAATTATAGCTGGTTCTGGCTCGTCATCACTGATGACTGTCTCATCGACATCTTCCACCACCCCATCAACCCGAGATGGTGGAACCCCAACCTTATTATCATACTTTTTACCATTTCTTAAAATACTTACCTGACTGACGTGCTTCTTCGAATTCGAACTCGAACTGAGGTGCTACGGGTTCACTGTGGTATCACTCGGTAGTTGACCCGCGGTTTTCTGCAACTTTGCCATATCTGCTGCAAGCTGACCAATTTGCTTTGACATTGCTTCTGCTGACTTGTCTCTCAACTCAAACTGTTTCTGCGTTTCCTTCTAATTATCAGTCGCAACCTTCAACAACGCATCTAACTTTGAATGTATCGACTCGTTTGAATTTCCCGAACTACCCTTCTGCTGGTCCTGATTCTGATTACCCGACGAACTGTTACCCCGGTAACCATCTCTGTTATATCCCCGACTGTTATACTGACTGTTCGAACCACCTTGTCGGTAGCTGCTCTGCTGTTGGTTCTGACTGGACCCCTGAAAGTTCGGGTTCGACTGATTCGACGCGTTCCTGTACTTGAAATTTGGGTGATTCCTCAGGCCCGGGTGATAAGTGTTCGAATTGAACCCTTGGCCCTTGGACTCCCCGTATGCGTAACTGACTTCCGCCTCATCGGTATACTCGTCATCATCGAACCCGGGGCAATCTTCAACCTTATGCCCCAAATCGGGAATTTCACACCGACCTTACCAACCTCCTTTTTCTCTTTTCGATAACCCGCGAGTTCCCGTTCCAACTCTGCAATTCTGACTGACTTGCTCGAGGCTGATTTAACTGTAATGGTAACCCCGACTTTTCGTCTTCGATCTGCTGCTGCCTCTGCCTTGGAATCTTCACACATAAATTCCAAAAATTCCCAATCATCTTCCTCGGGTTGATTCAACAACTGACTATTACACGAAGCCTTCAAATGCTTTCTGTCTTCATACGTCAACCCATCAACGAAACACTTAACCAACTCCCACAACTCAATCTGATGGTGCGGGCACTTTCGAATCATTTCCTTGTAACGAATAAAAGCCTCGTGAAACAACTCACCTGGTAACTGTGAAAAGTGTCTAATCTCCATTCGGGCCTCGATAGTCTTCGACTGTGAATAGTACTCGTTAAGGAAAACCTGCTGCATCTCGGCCCAGCTCTCAATACTGTGCATCGGTAGCGAGTTGAACCAGTGTTTTGCTTTATCTTTTAATGAAAACTGGAACAACCGCAACCGAACCTCATCTTGATCATAAGTACCAACACCAATAGACCCGCAAATCGCTGAAAAATCTAACAAGTGTGAATACGGGTCTTCTAATCCCAGTCCGTGAAAATGGGGAATTATGTTGATGTAGGACGGACGGGATTTAAATGTCGGTTGTCCCTGAACATGCACCTGTGGGACAATCGGTGACGCACCATCTGAAATAGCCGGTCTGAACCGACTGTTAACACCCTGAACCGGAGGCCTGTAATTCCTTTGTCTAGCCCTCGGTTCCTCAAAACCTCCCCGATTAACCTGAATCGGTTGTCTCTGTTCCTCCCGATACCTGCCTATACCACCTCGATCAAGATTTCTGTTCCTCCACCTGTTACCTCTCACCCTAACCGGTTCCTCAACCTCATCAACCTCTTCAACATGCAAACCTGCATTTTCATTTCTCGGGCCAAATTCCTCTTCATCTCCCTCTTCTTCATCTTCCGTGTGAATACTGACATGGTCAAACTCTTGAATAATCGTCTGTCGGTGATGAGGGGTATTGTTCGGGGCTGATGGCCCGGGTCTGTCATGGTTTCGGTTTCGGTTTCTGGAGTGTCAGGCTGAATTTTGGGGTTGTTGATTGGTGTTTATTGGTGGTGGTGGATCATTGTTTGGTGGATTCAGTTCGGGTTGGAAAACGTTAATTTCGGGTGGTGGGTCTTGGTTTTGGTTCATGTTCTGACCATCCATTTCTGGATGTCTGATCTGAGCTCGGTTCTGCCGAGCTAACCGTTCGAATTCTGGCTCGTAAATCAGTGGAGAATTTCTTCCTGAATGGCGGGTGTGCATAAACCTGTTACCTGCACAAATAACACACCCCGCGTAAAATGGGAAAATAAAACTAAACTAAAAATAAAAACAAAAACTAAATTAAACTAAACTAAACAAAGAAATCAATTAATCACAAAAACACTAAGTGCACCAACTCCCCGGCAACGGCGCCATTTTGATGACCGTCGTTTGAGTCATGCAAAAACCTAATTAACCTAAGCAGCTAGGGTAAGTCAGGTATCGTATCCACCAGGAGTATGTGGTCAGTGTGAAGTGAAATCAATTTCTAAACTTATGAAGTAATTCAATTAAAGTGCTGATCACACTAGCAAATGGTTTATATGTTGTAACAAGCAAGCAAGTAATCACGTGTTCAATCAATTAACAAAGACAAATCACACCCGGGAATCCAAGTTATTAACCTAACAGCAAACTCATGTAACTTAACAGATTTACAATCACTGATCAATACCGATTGACTAACTAGATAAACCTTAGGCATCAACGCTTACTAACACACGGCACTGGTTATCAAACAGTCCCTGCCAGTGTGACTCAACTAAGGGAAAGCGTATGCTTCATCACATTCAACTAGTCAAAACAATCCTATAAGCAATTATCATAGCAACTGGCACAATAATCGTTCTGATCGAAATAAACCTAAACCGACTGAGTGCACAATAATACTAGACATCAATACTCATAGATAAATCAAAGATCATTACAATCAATTCGTTCTAAATACAT
Source organism: Bidens hawaiensis (assembly GCF_021521415.1). NCBI lineage: Eukaryota > Viridiplantae > Streptophyta > Magnoliopsida > Asterales > Asteraceae > Bidens > Bidens hawaiensis. The sequence goes on from NW_027491414.1 coordinate 115,525, forward strand.
GAGAAAAAATGAAAGATACAATACTCTAGATCACGGGTATGACTCGAAGAAACTACCCGCGCATCGGCATCTCTCGGGCCTTGGTTATGATCTGGTAGGCCATGTAGGACACTTAGAGATGATTGGGGATGATCGGGACTTGCTCTTCTGCTCTGGAAATCGCCTGGAAGGTGAAGAATGGCGTCTCGAGTCGTCAAAACATAATATAAAACAAAACCCTAACTTTCACGATTCTGGGGACCATCGCGTAGCGCGATGGCCTCCTCTCCTGGTCCATCGTGCTATGCGATGGACCAAAAGTCAACGCAGACATTTACATGCTCGTACCTTCAACACCCATTGCGCTACGCGATGGGTCTCTTTTCTCAGCAGCTTCACATGATTGCCTCGGTAAGCGTGCTGGACATCCCGGTCTTCATTCCATGCTCGTACAGGTCCAAATTAAACGCGTTAAGTACCTGTGACCTGAAATACAACGAACACGTATGAAGTACCAAAGTTCCTAAACTAAACACGTAAAACAAGTACGTTAACACAATTAAATATGTACAAATAAACCGAACATCACTGACCATCAACGGAAAATATGAAATCACTAGTTTGCCCTTATGACTAGTATGAGTCCATGTGGTTTAAGTGATTGCTCAGTTTTAGTCCCTAAATTAAATTCTTTTTAAATTCAAAAATCAACCACCAAATAATAAACAACCAAGCCATAATCAACCAAAAATCAATTAACCAAACCATAATCAACCAAAAACAAACGAACCGAGTTTTAGTTTAGCAAAAATAAATGAACCGAAATGTTTTTAAAAAAAAATAAACAAAGTAACTAAACTACTTTATTTAACAAAAATAAACGAACCGAACCTTTTTTATACAAACATAAACGTGTGGAACTACTTTTTTTTTAACAAAAATAAACGAGCATAACTACCTTTTTAACAAAAATAAATGTACCAAACTTTTTCTTTCACAAAATAAATGAAGCAAACTTCTTTTTTAACAAAAATAAATGTACCGAACCTTTTTCAGCAGAAATAAACAAAGCGAACTTATTTTTTTTAATAAATCATAAAAGAACCGAACTACTTTTTTAACCTAAATAAATGCATTGAACCACTTTTTTAACAAAATAAACAAGCGGAACTACTTTTTAAATAAAAATAAAAGTATCGAACAACTTTTTGTGAAAAAAAGTTTGCTTCATATATTTGTATTAAAAAAGTAGTTCGATTCGTATATTTTTGTGAATAAAAGTTCGGTTCGTTTATATTTGTTAAAAACGTAGGTCGGTACGCTTATTTTTGTGAAAAAAAAGTTTGGTTCGTTTATTTTTGTTAAAAAGCGTAGTTCGGTACGTTTATTTTTGTTAAAAAAAAGTAGCTTGATTCATTTATTTTTGTTAAAAAAGTAGTCTCATTCGCTTATTTTTGTTAAAAGGTTGTCTCATTCGCTTATTTTTGTTAAAAAAGTAGTCCGGTTCATTTATTTTTTGTTATAAAAGTAGTTCGATTCATTTGTTTTGTATTAAAAAAAGGTTCGTTTATTTTTGTTTAAAAAAAGAATCTTTTATTTATGTTAAAAAAGTAGTTCTGAAACCACATGATTCAAGTTGACCAATTATGAAAGTTATTGGACTTATAATGACCATGTGTATATGTAGAGGTGAATGTCAAATCTACCCTAGAAACTAACACATTTAAGCAACGTCGGGGCTCAAATAGTTAATTTTTGAAACCATATGGACCAAACCGGTTCATTTTTTTTCTAGGGACTCATTTTTGTACCTCCGCTCTAAAACCACAGGAACGCAAACAATATTTTTCTCTTAAAAGTATCATTAACCAGTATTAAACACGTGCACTTTGTGGCGACTAAAATGCCAAAACTAATTAACTTCCACATAGCTTTATTAAATAAGATCAAACATCTATGCAGACCCACCGTACTTTTTAGCGGGCGTTGAACCGTGGTAAGATTGATGTCGAATATGCATACAACTTTCATGACATGTACATAAGTGCTTCTCGTGCAACTTCGTTTAACCGAAACTTGATTCAAAACATAATAAAAAATCAGTATGTTGCAACCGTGTATTTGAATTTTATAAAAGATATGATATTTCAAAAGTTATAAATGTAAAACCAGAAACAGACTAAAAGGCTTTTGGGAGACACATGTCAATGTGTACGTGGTTTGCCAAAAAAAAAAAAAATAGAAAAAAAACTAATCTGTTACACAAATATTAGGATATAAATCTCTCCATATATTTATGAGATAATGTTATATCACTATCCTAATTAGAAGATTGTCATATGTAATTATATATAGATGATTATAATGAATGATGAGGAAGGGGATTACATTCTATCATGGTATCACCTACCGATTCTCAATCTCTCTATACTAACCCTAGCCGCCATTTCTTTTTGCTCGTCCCTACTCCCTCTTCTCTATCACCTGATTTCATTTGTTCACTGCCACTTTCATATTGTGAATGATGGACTCAAATATACATCCCGCGGTCACGGTTTCAAACATAAAAACCTACATCCTCGTCACTCTCGAGATGGAAACAAGCCACTACTCATCCTAGAGTGAACTCTTCCAAATTCATTGCCTTGCTTTTCTTGTTTCTGATCACCTAGCCCCACGACCAACCCCAACAGTCGCAAACAAAGAAACACCCAATACCAGTAACACTCCTACTCCATCAGTGGACACTTGGGACCGGTTAGATGCCATTGTTTTGCAATGGATCTATGGAACAATCTCTAGTGACCTTCTCCACACAATAATGAAAAAGAATGCAACTGCATATGATGCTTGAATTTCTCTTCAAAACAAATTCCAAGATAACAAAGCTGCTCGCACGGTTCCGCTCAATCAGAAATTCACCAATACGCGCCTTGAAAATTTCAAGGACATGTCAGCGTACTGCCAAGAATTGAAGATTATTGCTGATCAATTAGCTAATGTCGGTGCTCCGGTTGACAATAACAAACTGGTCATCCAGTTAATAACTGGTCTCATTAACCAATATGAAACCTCTGCTACTCTCCTCTCTAACGACCCTATTCCTGACTTTTATGATGTACGATCCAAGCTTATTTTTGAAGAAGGTCGCAAAGCAGCCCGTGCTATGCATGCTGCACAAGTTGCTGGCCATGCCTTCCACACCAAGACCACCAAATCACCATCACAATCTTCTTCGAACCTGGATCAATATTCTGACCGTGGTCGTGGTCGCGGGCGTTCTCGTGGACGGGTCGTGGCAGAAACACTTGGGGTCGTGCTCGGGGTGGCTCCCCCGTCTCACAGCAGTACCACCATGGGATGGGTTATCCTAGCGGTCAACCTTGGACTACCCCTTGGCCCTCACAACAACAACAGCCTACTCACTAGACCGGTCCACCACAACAACCCTCATAATGGGCTCAAAGCCAAACCATGTCACAACAACCTTCACAGTGGGCTTCACCACCCTGCCCCTATCCCACGAGGCCCAACACCACCGGAATCGGCAATGGTATCCTTGGTCCCCGTCCCACTCAGGCGTATAATACCGCATATGCCCCGACCGACATTGAACATGCACTTTATACAGGGCCAATATTCTATATTGTTTTTAGGATTGTATATCACATTTTAGTTTGCTTTTAGTCGGTGTAGTACGTACTCGGTACGTTTAGTTTGTAAGTTTTGGAGAAATGGGGACCCTATAAAAGGTCACCTACCCATTTCTCCATAACAACTCTTCACTACTTCAAGAAAATAAAGTTTCTCTCTCTCCAAAACCTCTCCTCTCATTTTCTCTCTTTTGTAATAACAAACTAAGATCCGAGATCCGAGTGTCATTGGTGATTTCCGCTAACCAACAACACGTTGATCCGAGTCAAGTCTTGAGATCCATTTAGAGGACCTACAAGTGGTATTAGAGCTTTCGGATCGACTTTTTGTGGTTTTCGGGTCAAACTTTTCGGATTTTGATCTTAGTTTTTGTTGGATTTGAGGTTGATTTCGTGTTACTCATCTCTTTTGGATTCCCTTACACCTTAGAAACACACGAGAATAACTAAATCTAAGTTTTTAGTATTTTAAGTTTTTGTGTCTGAGCACATATTCGGCTTAAAACTCAGATCTAGGCCGATTTATTGATTTTTAGACCAAAGTCTTTTTGACTTTTTGGAAGTTTGGGTGTTATATTCTCAAAAAAAAAAATTAAAAAAAAAAAATCGCATCAGGTACTGTAGCAGTCGCTTCTGAGGTACTGTAGCAATCAGGGGGGGGGGGGTACTGTAGCAATCGCATCGCCGAGGTACTGTAGCAATCGCTTCGCACGGGGGGTATTGTAACAAATTGTTTTGCTTCGCACAGGGGGTACTGTAGCAACCGCTTCGCATCGCACGGGTACTATAGCAATCGCTTCGCATCGGGTACTGTAGCAACTCATGCGAAACACTGTAGCGACTCGGTACTGTAGCAACTCATGCGAAACACTGTAGCAACTCGGGACTGTAGCAACTCATGTGAAACAATGTAGCGACTCGGTACTGTAGCAATTCATCCGTAACTGTAGCGACTTGGTACTGTAGCAACTCATGTGAAACACTGTAGCGACTCGGTACTGTAGCAAAAAAAAAAACCTTAAATTTTTTTTTCTCTTTAAAAAAAAAAGAATGTCTTACGAACTTAATCTTGGAGGAAATCTGGATATGGGAGAAAGCCGAAAGAAAATGTTAAAAGGAGAATTCGATGTGTTTACACATATTAAAGGAGAATCGGTTGCCTCTCTCATCAACAGATTTGAGTCGCTCGTCACCAAAATGAGAAGTGTCGGTATCATCAATGGTTTGTTTCAGATCAACATGAAGCTGTTGAATTCACTGCCTTATACATGGAGCATCAATGTGGTTACCATCAAAAGAACCACAAACCTGTATACCATGACACTCTCAGAGTTGGCTTCTAACATCAAGTCTTTTGAAATAATGGAAGATAAGTTCCAAATGAACAATCAGTCCAAAGAAAATAAAGTTGGGACAAGTAATAAAGTTTGGACAAGTGCTGCCGGTAAAAGCAGTCACGCATGTCCTATCATTCCCGACACATCACCAATCGAAGAGGTAAATCACAATCTGTGCATTCAAGCTTGCATAAATAAGGTTACATATTATAGATATCTTCTGGACGAAGTTTTGAAAGAAAATGCAAAACTTCGTCAATTAAATGCTGAATATGTAAAGGCTGACAAGATCTACGTTGAAAAAATTAAAACTCATCACGATGATGTAGCAAATTTTAAACTTAAAATTTTTCGAGAAGAGCATAATGTCATTTATTATAAAGACATAATTAATAATTTAAAAGAAGAGATTGAGAAATTAAAACTTGAAGTTTCTGATAAGAAAAAAAAAAGAAAAACAAGTTGAAAGATTTGAGGCATCATCTGAAAAATTAGATGATCTTATTGGAGCACAGAGAAGCGCTAAAGTTAAAGCGGGGTTGGGGTACGATTACATTGCCGTACCACCACCATTCAATGATAACTACACCAGTTTGCCCCACTTTAGCTATAATTCTTTTCCAGAGGAAGAAATGGAATACGGAGTTAGTAGAATACCAACGCCTGTGAAATTTGTTCCTGCTGCCTCTCAAACTGCTGCTCCAGTCCCATCATCTGATAAATCTGACATCAATGTGTCTTGTGTAGCAGCTGGAGATGTAAATGGTGGTGAATGTGGGACGGTTAACCTGGGTTGTAAGCTAAAAAGAAAGTTAGAACCACGTTTTGAATCATGTGTGGATCTAACCAAAACTATTACAATCCAGTTTGTAATAAAGTTTGTGAATCCATGTTGGGAAGTTTAAAGTCAAGGTCAAATTATGTATTTTGTGAAAATTCAAGTGATGATAGTTGTACAAACGTTTGCAATGAAAATGAATGTTCTTCTTCTGACTCAGATTATGAAACCGTTGTGATGAAACTTTTGTTGAAAAATGTGTCAACGAAAGTAGGCCTGTTGAGGTGAACATGTCAAGTTGTTCATCATCAAGTTGTGAGACTGAGTATAATTCATGTAAAAGCAAAGTTTTTGAAAATGAAAAGGCAAGTACTTCTTGTAAATATATTCCACCAAATAAACGATCATTTTCTCAAACAACCAATCAATCAAGAGATCCTCAGTCATACAACTTCTGTTACAACAACTACTATGGTCATTATCAACAAAATTTTGTTGATCAATATTACACAAATGTGTTTTATAATCATGTTCCTTTCCAAGGATCACCTTTCCCACCACACCAACCACATTATAGTTCAGATGAGTTCTTTGTCACTCCTAGGAGAAAGTGTTGTTTTGTGTGTGGTCACTCTTCTCACCTTGCAAGACATTTCAAGCACTGGTTCAAGCAATAGCTTGATATTCAAAGGCGGCTTAGTCAGTCCCCAAAAGGAGCTTTTAGTAGCCCTGATTCAAGAACTGATCAAGCTGATAGTGAACCCAGTGAAATGGATGTGAGATCCAAAGTAAATAAAGAAAAACACAAAAAGAAACCTTTTTGGAAAACCAAGAAGGATAAAATCAAAAAGGATCCTTAGACTGTAAAGTTTGAGGATTCACCAAAAACAGTTTCAAAAGCAAGAAAACAGAAGTCCAAAATTGCCAAAACCAAGGAACAAGTTTTTGCTTGGATTCCTAAGGACCGCTCTTCATCAAGTGAGGCTCCATCAAGAAATAAATGGTTTTCAGGAAATAAAATCAAGTTTGGTTGATTTACGGTTGACCTTCCCGGGACAAAAGTATCCCGGGAACCCATGTCTATTTGAACGCTTAGTGCATGCAGGGTCAATCAAGGAGGACTATCAATAGTATTAGGTACTTAGATAGTGATTGCACCTGGCATATGATGGGAGACGAACCCTAGCTATTTGATGCTAAAACATTCGATGGCGGGTTCGAGTCTTTCATAAGCGACATAGGAGGACAAACTTCAAAGAAGGGAAGCCTTGTTTAAATGGTTCAACAACAACTTTTGAGCGTTTCTCAACTAACCTCATCCAACTACTTATCTCAAGTGATGGATCCAGCATCAGCTGTTGGATCTCGGTTTGAATCTCTTCAAATTTGTCATACAATGTGATAATGCATGCTTAAGATAGTCCATCTGACAACAACTTTGCTGACCTTTTCACTAAAGCCATCGATCATGCTCGATTTGAATTTCGGGTCAAATAGATCGGCATGATCAATTTTGATTAAAACAAACTATCTATCTTTTTGTATATAAAATTGTAAATATTTTTCAAATATGTCATAATTTTAGAGGGAGAAAATGAGTTAAGTTTAACTCACCAAAAAGATTTTCAATTCATCTTAAGAAAAGCAAAAACAAATCATTTGATTTACCAAAAAGATTTTATATTACTTTTAAGAAAATCTAAAATGAATTGTCCCGTTTAGAGGGAGCTCCTGCTTAGAGGGAGTAGGATATTTAAAATTTTTAAAATTTTGAGAAATTGATCTGACCATTGGAAAATGATATGAAATTATCTCTAACGATTCTAGCACATGAAAAGAGTAGATCAAAAGCCAACAAGATCATTGCTTGATGTGTAGATAGGCTTGACAAATGAGTAAGTGTCATAGTGATATAAACTTAAATATCTGCCTATGCTAGTGGTTACATGTTATGAAGCGGTTGCCGACTCCAACTAAAGTCATATTAATGAAGGCTGAAATGCAATTAAAAATGTCATACACAAGCTTCTCTTTACCTTATCACAGTTGTTTTACGAAAAATCAGTGTCATTTTTAATTTTTATTGAGTCAAGAAAAGAGTCAGGTAAAGCGTCAAGAAAAGAAAGAAAAAGAAAAACAAAAGAGTCAGAAAAGAAAAAGAAAAATCAAGAAAAAGAGTCAGTTCTAGGAATTTTAACTTCTGCGTTATTTCTTCATTTATTGTGTTTCAAGCCTTGGACTTTCTCCTGTGCGATAATATGGTATTATCCGATCTGATTGTTAAGGCCCCGAATCTTCTGCTTTGTTTTATTTTCTTTCTTTTGTTCAAGCCTTGGACTTTCTCTGCGCGATAATATGGTATTATCCGACCTGATTGTTATGGCCTGAACTTCTGTTTTATTTTAATCTTTCTAGATCGAGTTAAGTGTACAAAGTTTCAAGTGCACAAAGTCAAAGTGTCAAGTGTGTTAATAAGATTACTATGATCAAATAAGAAAGGTTTAAGTCAAGTTGAGGTGACATGTGAAAGCAAATTAAGCCCGAGGTATGATGGAATCTGTAATTTGTCAGATTAAATGGGGACCACACAAGCATTGTGCCTAATTGTACCTTATTGTATCATGTTGACATCAAAATACTTGTTAAGTTTAAAGTAGACAAATTATATCTACAATCGAATTTGGGTTCTTGGCATAATAATGTCCAAATAGAAGTGTGATCTAGAACGTTAACAGATAATGTGATTCCATGTTGTGATCTTTCTCAGAAAAATAATTTAGTAAACGTTTAAAGTAAATATTTTTGATATATAATATTAATTTCATCTTTACTCATATCTTATTTTTGTTTTATTTTTTGTTTCAACTTCAAAATATTATGTATATATTTTCGTTATTTTTAAAATATATGAAAATGCCAAAAAGATTTTAAACTTTTATTATGTTCGTACATATTTTGTTAAACTTTGTTTCATTCAAAATCATGTGTTTTGTTGTCAAGGTCGTTCATGCAAAGTTCGTTGGAAATCTGGGACTTAAACAAATCATTTACAAGTTGAGAGACTGAAATTGGGAGGGTCTGTGAACAAATTCTTCTTTGACCCTCGAGAGGGTCTGTGAACGAATCTTATTCGTTCTAAGTTTTGTGCAGTTATACATGGACAGGTAGATCAAGATCAAGTTTGCTTGGAGTTGTAGATGTTGAAGCACTTAAAAGAAAATGAGAACTTGAAAGTTGGTGGTTGAACCTAAAAAGGAACTGATTGTATCTGAAGACAAGGAAAGAAACCAGTCGGCTCAAGAAAGTCAACAAATGAAAATTAGGTGTCGAGCCTCCCGCATATGATGTTTCTAAAATTTGCTGTTGCCGATCCTTCCCAGAAAATAAGATAAGAACGGAAAATAAAGATTTGTCCAAGATCCAATCTGGTTCAAGCTACAAGATCAAAACAAGTACTAGTTTTAAGAAATAAAGACGAAGCAAAGAACTTGACGAAGGTTCCTCGACATACTCAATCATAGAGGGAGATTGTAGGGCCAATATTCTATATTGTTTTTAGGATTGTATATGTCATTTTAGTTTGCTTTTAGTCGGTGTAGTACGTATTCGGTACGTTTAGTTTGTACGTTTATTTTGTAAGTTTTGGAGAAATGGGGACCCTATAAAAGGTTACCTACCCATTTCTCCATAACAACTCTTCACTACTTCAAGAAAATAAAGTTTCTCTCTCTCCAAAACCTCTCCTCTCATTTTCTCTCTTTTGTAATAACAAACTAAGATCCGAGATCCGAGTGTCGTTGGTGATTTCCGCTAACCAACAAATTGATCCGAGTCAAGTCTTGAGATCCATTTAGAGGACCTACAAGATCGTAGGTCCCGAAACCGGAACCGACAACGAACGGCTTTGTTCTTGATAAGTGCTCGAGACGGGTGCGGTATAAACAAACGACCGAACATAAATGATATAAAGATAAAATAAATGAACGATCTCATTATCGCTTGAAAGATTTAGTATATTAAACACGAACCGACCCACCCAAGGTGAGCTCCCCTTGGGTGGATGTCTACACCATACAAACACACACTAAAACTAACAACATAAGGCTCTATTTATAGCCAAACAACTAACATTCTAAAAGCTCTCCTCCGTTGAAGCTAAACGCGCGTCCCGAAGCTCTCGTTTCGTGTCCGGTTTTGCTCGCCGACATTAGATATTATCTTGACCATAAATATATAACCGGTTTCGTACTTTGATATCGCAAGTCACATTTTGGCCTTACAATCACCCACTTGACTTGTGATATCACAACATTGTCAAACCGTGTCTCGCATCTTCACAAGTCACCCGATAAATTGAAGCCTCTTTGTTTCAATTCATCCCCTCAAGGTATGACCCACCTATTTAATGTTGAAGTATTTCTCACTTGTATATAGGCATGAGATGAGCTCGAATTTCCACAAATCAATCTCGAATTACCGGCTTCATCGATCAAATGAACAAAACTTATTATTTCGTTCGAAGTTCACCTTTCGGATTCAACTTCTCGAACGCCTTAGAAATAATGAGCTTTGAACACGGTTAAACAAGACGAAACCCGAACAAATTTGACTTTCTTCAGTTTGGTCAACCTAAACATAAGTAAACGACTTACATGGTCCAAAAATCTAATTGAAAATTAATTTGCATGTGGACCATAAAGTTGTCAACCCAAATGGCAATATTGGCCCAGCCCAGTTTCTTTTACTTCATTAGGGCCTTAAAAAAATTATGTTGTGCACCAATCTAGCCGCCATCAACATCAGACTATCACCGGATAACCGATGACCGGAAAACGGTCGGCCTCCGCTGAAAAGCATTTTCCGGCCAGCAACATTTTGCCAGAGATGAGAGCTACGCCACCACATTAGCTATCATTAAACAAAAATCAACTTTTTCCAAACCCACCAAACCAAAATGGTTTCCACCAGTAAGCTCCACACACACACAACAATGGCCGCCGCATCCAACCAGAAAACGTATTCCGACAGCTCCAAGAAACCGCTTTCTTCATCCTACCACTGCCACTCCAACCAACTAAAACCGTCACAACCACCGCCGTTAACAGCCACCAAAAAAACGAGCCATCACCGTCCATCGTCACCAGCGCCGCTTCGTACCGGAATGTCGAGCCGGATCTTCGGCAGCCTCCGGGAACCCACTCCCAACCACCGTCACAATATGAACCACCGGCGGTTCTCTAGCTGGAAAATTGTTTCCGACAACCATGGTGACTCCGCTACCGGAAAACCATGCTCCCACAACAATCAGAGATAACCGACACTCACCTAAAGCAAACTGAATATCGGAGTGTGATATACATCTTCAATCTCTAGAATCGCCGCCGAAGAAGAACCCGGCTCGCCAGATTTTCGGCGTATGATGAAACAGTTCCCGAAATGCCCGGATCGGGCAGTTATAGATCCCGAACATCCGGATCTACAAGGAGAATGCTTCAAACACATTTATTTCCCACTTTATTTCCAACTTTGTTTCTAGATCTAGAAACTTTATTTTCTAATTTCAACGGGTTTTAACGTCTAGGTTCGGATAATAGCGGAAATAGAACCCAAATATCAAGAAGAAAGGTGAATCATAAGATTCGACCCGCTCTGATACCAATCGTAGGTCCCGAAACCGGAACCGACAACGAACGGCTTTGTTCTTGATAAGTGCTCGAGACGGGTGCGGTATAAACAAACGACCGAACATAGATGATATAAAGATAAAATAAATGAACGATCTCGTTATCGGTTGAAAGATTTAGTATATTAAACACGAACCGACCCATCCAAGGTGAGCTCCCCTTGGGTGGATGTTTACACCATACAAACACACACTAAAACTAACAACATAAGGCTCTATTTGTAACCAAACAACTAACATTCTATAAGCTCTCCTCCGTTGAAGCTAAATGCGCGTCCCGAAGCTCTCGTTTCGTGTCCGGTTTTGCTCGCCGACATTAAATATTATCTTGACCATAAATATATAACCGGTTTCGTACTTTGATATCGCAAGTCACATTTTGGCCTTACACTGCCCCTATCCCACGAGGCCCAACACCACCGGAACCGGCAATGGTATACTTGGTCCCCGTCCCACTCAGACGTATAATACCGCATATGCCCCGACCGACATTGAACATGCACTCTATACGATGTCTCTTAATCCGCCGAATAGCTGGGTCATGGACACCGGGGCAACTTCTCATATGACGAATCACCCAGGTAATTTTCAATCGTTTTTTAATAATAGCAATCAAAATATAATCGTTGGTGACGGTCAAACCATCCCGGTAATTGAATATGGCAACCAAAACCTACCCTCACCTTTCCCACCACTACACATAAACCATGTCCTTTATTCCCCTAAGCTTATTAAAATCTTATTTCAGTTCGTCGGTTAGTTATCAACAATTGGATTTCAATTGAATTTGACCCATTTGTTTTTCTTGTGAAGGATTACAAGACCCGGATCCCTATCCTTTGATGCAACAGCAGCGGTGATTTGCATCCTCTTCTCCCATCTAGTGGATCCAAGCATCAGACACCGTCTACTTTTGCAGCCATCTCTTCCCAATTGTGGCACCAACGTCTCGGTCACCCAGGATCTAATTTATTACGTACTTCAAAAACTTCTTGTTCTGTTAACTTTGAGAAATTGAATAAACATGTATGTCAATCATGTGTGTTTGGAAAAAGTACTCGATTACTGTTTAATGGTTCTAATTCTTGCACTCTATTACCATTTGATATTGTTCATAGCGACCTATGGACCTCACCCATCGTGAGTACAAGTGGTCATCGATATTATATTTTATTTTTGGATGACTTTACCAATTTTCTATGGACATACCCACTAGCCCGAAAATCTCAAGCCTACTATACTTTTTGCACCTTAACAAAACAAATTGAAACCCAATTCGAACGCAAGATGAAAACATTTCAGTGTGATAATGGTAAAGAGTATATCAACTCTTCTTTTCAACAATTTTTTAATCAAAATGGTATGCTTTTCCGTCTATGTTGCCCTCATACGTCTTCCCAAAATGGTAAAGCAGGACGGAAATTCCGATCAATTAATAACATAGTCCGCACTCTTCTAGCCAATGAATCGCTCCCAACTCACTTTTGGCATCATGCTCTAGACATGGCCTCTTATCTTTTAAATATACTACCAAGTTCAACTCATAATTTTAAAACCCCCACCCAACTCCTTTACAATCAGACGCCCGCTTACGATCACCTACGTGTATTTGGGTGCCTTTGTTATCCTCTAATACCTTCCACCACAATTCATAAACTAGTCCCTGATCTAACCCGTGTGTCTTTCTTGGATATCCACCACCCATCGAGGCTATAAATGTCTCGATTTAAAAACCAAACAAATAATTATTTCTCGTCATGTCACTTTTGACGAAGCTACCTTTCCTTTTGCTACCACTATCACACAACCTCCCACCTCCTATGAATTCTTAAATACCTTCCCACCACACCTATGGGACTATGTTCAATCCACTCCACCCAACTTAACACCAACTAGTCCAATCCCAACTAACCCACCAGCTCCCCTTCTTAATTCTTCATCTCCAAACTCTCCCATGGATCCCAACCACACAGCAACATACCTCGTCCCCACTCTCTCAACCCACTATCTCTCTAGCCCAACCTTCAACCACGACCCACTCCCCACAATCCCCTCAGCCCCATAATACCTCTACTTCACCTACTTCCTCTACATTTCACACTCTGCCACAAACCCCAACTAATGCCCCTTCACACCAGCCGACTCGCACCATCCGAACCCGTGCCATGGATGGTATTACCAAACCTAAACGACATGTTAATCTCCACTCATCCACCATTGTACCTATACCCAAGAACCCAACCTTTGCTTTATCCATACCGGAATGGCACCAAGCAATGATCAACAAATATAATGCTCTTATTAAAAATAAAACCTGGGAATTGGTTCCCCGACAGCCGAACATGAATGTAATCAGAAGCATGTGGCTCTTTAAACATAAATTTAATTTGAATGGTACATTGGAACGATATAAGGCACGGTTGGTGTGTGACGGGCGCTTACAATAGGTTGGAATAGATTGTGGGGAAGCATTTAGTCCGATCGTGAAACCAGCCACCATTCGAACAGTCTTATCTATTGCTCTATCCAAGTCTTGGTCCATAAATCAATTGGATGTTACCATTGCATTTCTACATAGAAAATTAAACGAGACCGTGTACATGTATCAACCTATGGGGTTCAGAAACAAAGATTAACCGAACCATGTTTGCTTAATAAAAAGGTCTCTCTACAATCTCAAACAAGCAACGAGAGCGTGGTACCAACGATTCACGGATTTTGTTATTCGGTTGGGATTTATACAAAGTCGTTGTGACAATTCACTTTTCATACTTCACCATGGTACCGACACGGCTTATCTACTTTTATATGTCGATGATATTATTCTAACAACCTCCTCGGATCGTCTCCGACACGACCTCATGTCTCATCTTACACATGAGTTCGATATGAAAGATCTCGGACCCTTGAATTTTTTTTCGGTATTTTCGTATCCCGCAATAAGCAGACCATGTTCTTGTCTCAACAACTATATGCAAATGAGATCATAAAACGTTCTGGCATGCAAGCATGTAAACCGGTAGACACTCCAGTGGACACTCTGGCAAAACTAAGCAACTCCTTGGGCACCGACTTTGACAACCCAACCTTACACCGAAGCCTTGCTGGAGCTTTACAATACTTAACATTCACTCGCCCTGACATCAGTTATGCTGTCCAACAGATATGTCTTCACATGCATGCACCAAAAATAGATCATTGGCACGCACTGAAATGTATCATAAGGTATATCAAAGGGACCGCCTCACTTGGCCTTACATTTAGCGGTTCTTCGGAGCCTTCCCTCTAGATGCCGATTGGGCGGGATGCCCGGACACTCGCCGGTCAACTAGCGGCTATTGCGTATACTACGGGTCCAACCTCATTTCATGGTCCTCAAAGCGCCAAGTGACGATTTCCCGATCAAGTGCCGAAGCAGAATACCGCGGGGTGGCCAATGCCGTGGCAGAAGTATTTTGGTTGCGAAATCTTCTATTAGAATTGCGGCATCCTCTTAATCGAGCAACAATTGTGTGTTGTGACAATGTAAGTGCCATCTACTTATCCGGCAATCCGGTTCAGCACCAACGAACCAAACACATTGAACTTGACATTCACTTCGTTCGTGAGCTCGTTCAGCGGGGCAAAGTCCGCGTTCTTCACATACCCTCGCGCTATCAGATCGCTAACATATTTACGAAAGGGCTACCGCGGGTTCTGTTTAATGACTTCCGCTCCAGTCTCAGCTTACGTTCCCCTCCCGCTTCGACTGTGGGGGTATAACCGGTTACACATATATTAGGATCTAAATCTCTCCATATATTTATGAGATAATGTTGTATCACTATCCTAATTAGAAGATTATCATATGTAATTATATACAGATGATTATAATGAATGATGAGGAAGGGGATTACATTCTATCAAAAACATTTGAAAACAAGTAGAGTTTAAAGATAAATTTAATTAAAGTGAAAGAGTACGCAATATTGCAAAGTACTGTAACATTCAAATACCATGTTTTAACATGATTGTTTCTTATAGTGTTCATTAAACAATAAGTTTACCTCACAACTCAAGTTTTCTAGTTGCTCTTCATTACTTCATATGATAGAACCTCACACGATCTTTAATTTTATTTCTGTTAAAAGATTTTATTTTATTTTAAAGAATATTTAATATACTTATACAAAAAGAATTTACGCTAATAATAGAATGGAAAAAGACTTCCCCCACAAGCTGAAATTGTTGTCATGAGGACCATAACAGGTAGTGATAAAGAATGTTCGCTAAAAGGTTCAGGAATATGAAAACATGTCTTGTCTTATAGTTTACCCTAATTCTTTTTAGAGGAAGATGATTGGGGGACATAATCACTTTAGGTTATCCAAAATCTAAAGCATGGATGAAAAATCAAACATTTGTGAATATATTGTATTTACACACACTCTAGTACAAACATTTTTTTTCTTTCTCTTGTAAAATTTTATCTCAACGAAAATCTTTTCCTTCATTTTTTACCAAATTATGGATGGGCCTTTTAAAAAAATGTCTTTTACTTGATATCATTTATTATAAGAAAAATTGTCACGCTTTTAATCATTTACCCTAACGATCAATATCCATTTTCTCAATTAAATCTTGGCATATGCCAAACATGCGTAGATATAAATGAAATTTTCATCACTTTATTGTTAGTAAAAATAAAAATAAAAAAAACTGAAGAAATTTATGAAACTTAGAGCACCAAGATGCACAGCACAATTGATAATGGAGTAAACAAATCGAATCCAACAGTACCAACACAATTATGGGCTTTTGGATGTGTATGAAATCTAGTTATGAAATAATAAACATTCCATAAGTTGGTTACCAATTCCATAAGTTGGTTACCGATTAATTACAATGAGAACGATTTTATGGCTAGAAATCTTTTGCATAGTAGATCATGAAACATATGGCAAAGTCTTTTAATTTTTTATTTATCTTTCTTATGTATGGTAATGAACGAGTCCATCGGTTATAATTGAAAAAAAAAAAGCAAGAGTAGGTTTTTCAAAAAAAATATATATATATTTTTCTTTATTTTTTTAAAATTTTTTCAAGTGCTTTGAACTTCAAATTTTCTTGATTCTCATATATATAATCAGCTTCTTCTTCTTTCATTTATTTGAGCAAAACCCATAAAAATTCACATGCCATAAAATAGAACATCAAGTAGAAGCTCGCATAAACATCAATGATAGTCGCCTCATAAACATGCATTATGTCTAAATTAAAACACACAACAAAACAACTATAACCAAATATGTTTCATCTTCAGGTATATAAATGAACATCTCAAAAGATTTAAAATATAATATGATGAAATCGAGTGCAAAACATAATACAAATAACAACAATACATAAAATATATTGCCAATTTGAAATAACTGAATATAGCTAGATGCGAGATATGCGAGTATTAAACAAAATTAGACAGGTAATCGATTAGTAGCAGATTAGATTGTTGAGAACACCAATGATTACACAGTAGAGAAAGAAAGGAAAGGGATTCGGCTTTCGGAATTCATAATGGTGCGGAGGATTACACAGTTGAAAGAGAAGGACAAGGAATTAGGGCTTAGATTTCAAGTTGGGTAGCTTGGAATGAAATTGGGTATGGCCGTATGGGGTAGTTCCGCGCGTTTTTTTATGTGGAGTAAAGGGTTTGAACGGAAAAATACCTCAATAATAGATTAAAATAATGGATTAGATCCACACATGACAACTATTATTTTACTTATTAGATGGTATAGATATAGATTTATGCACATGATCTTAATTAATTTGTGTGAGGAGGTGTAGACAAGTTGCATCTTTATATACACTTATAATGTCTAGCTATAAATACTTAAATTCTCATGATCTTTATATTAGCTTGCACACGGTTATAACTTAACTATCTTGTAGACTTTTTGTATATATGACAAGTTAGTAAAATTGTTTGTAATTTTTGCAAAATTGTGTACAACATATAGAAAACAAAAAGGAGATGTGTTATAGTAAATGCATGCATCTATAACGCATAAATAATGAACATGACCATAGAAAAAGTGTATGGGACAGCTGAACCCCACCAAACAACCACTAACATATGTGTTGATTCCACCCAAAATAGAAAATATATTATAACATGTACAAAGGTAATGAAAGCAAATTTGGAGACAACATCCCATTTTAACCTGTGTAGTTATTATATCACTAAAGCATATTAGTTGATGGCTTTATACCTAACATTTTCTTATATATTGCAAATCAGAGGTAGCTAAAGCTTTCATGATGGACCCTTACATATTCAAAGTCAAACACATACACATACACATACACATACACATACACATACACATACACATACACATACACATACACATACACATACACATACACATACAATACAACAATAATAAAGTCAAACCCCCTAAAATGGTGCACTTGATGCTCTTTTGGTGATCACTTATCGCAATAATCATCTCTAGCAAATTAAACTTCTTTTTTTAATCTTTCATTAATAGTATTTATAATAATGCATAGACTGAATGAAAACATGTTATTTTCAAGCCATGATGATGTTGTTAGCCCTTCTTAGCCCATTTCAATGTCGTTCATTGAGGATCTTGAATCCTTTTCCCCGCTAGGGCTGACTTGGCGGCCCACCAACAGCGGGTTGTAACAATACCACCTTGACCAGAAAAGGTAGTTGAAGAAATTTATGAAACTTAGACCGGCTAATAACCAGTAGAAAAGGTCTAGTCTGCCGTTGTTAAGGTTGTTATCGCTAAGCCATCCGCCATGACCGGACCTAGAAGTGACCTTGTTCACTAGGGACACCAAAAGAGAACTTAAATAGAACCCGAATGAATACGAGCAATATGTCATTGCTGTTAAGAAAGATTGCATGCCTTCTACTGATTGTTTATAGAAGAATTCGATTAACCCAACCGCAGTGAACATCTCAGAAACCCCGAACACAAGAAACTGCGGTGCAATCCAAAAGATTGATATGGTGTCTTTAGGATCTCTTAAAGCCATTGTTCTTCGCTTGTTCTCAACTATTGCAGCTGAAACCATGGAGAATGTTGCAATGAAGAGACCAATACCGACTCGTTGCAATGGAGAAATCCCTGACTCACAGCCTGTGATTTTGCGTGCCATGGGGACAAAAGCGGTCTCATATAAGGGGACTAGGAATACCAGCATAATGTAAGGAATGGATTGTAGGGAAGCCGGTGGGATTTGGAAGTTTGTGGTGAGTTTAGTGTTCATGGAACTGCCTTGTTGAACGGAGAATGTTTGGAGTTGAGCTAATATGGTGTTGAAGATGATGGTGCAGGCAAAAATAGGAACCACTGAAAGGAGTATCTTCACTTGCTCAACTTGTGACACCGTGCATAACCTCCACGGGCTTTCGTTGCTACGAGTATCATCTTGAATCTTAATGCATGCTTTATCCAAGAACCTGCATGAAGTTGAAATGCAAAACAAGCTTAAAACACAGATGTCATAACCCTTAACATAATAAAACGTACTACTCACACATAAATCTTATACTGTATATGTTTTTTACGATACCCACCAATACCCTGATAACCAATAAGATCAGGTAAAGCTTCAGCTTGTGTTTGACAGATGACATTCAAGAGGTTATGGTGAAAGAAAACAGTGGAAGCAACATCCGAACCTAAAACCTCCGCTAGAGGGGAATCAATACTTACCACTGCATCATCACCCCTTGAAGGTGAATAAATTACTATAAAAAATCGGGCATCATCATCGACTTAAAATCGTTAGTTGCTAAACATTCAAAATTCATTTCTACTTCGTTTCAAGTTTACCATAAGTTACGAGAAAATGACCTGAACTTATCGGTATGAAGGAGGCTGCTACCGCCATGCGACTGAGTGGAGACATTATGGTGTAAGACAATGGCACTTTGGCTTCCATGAAGCATCTCTAAGCTGGAAGGACAAACTTGCGAAGCTCTTCGTGATTGCGGCTACAAAAACCTGAAATAGTCGTGACAAGCGTCGATGAATACACACATAGAAAGCGGAGGTGAAAAGCTAAATATTATGTTTTAGTTACTTGAGCAATTGGAGTGAATATACTTCCACTAGTAGGCTTGTTTCTATAAAAGGGAGTTCCACAGAGCAAGCATATTAATCCAACAGCCATGGCTGCAGCCGAAACACTGAACCCTATATCCATCCCGGAATGTGTTTGCAGCCATACAAGAACCGTTAGTGCAACGAGTTCACCGACGCAGAAAGCAAAATAGGCACAATTGAAGTAAGTTGATAGCTTCTTAGACTCTTTTTTCCGGAACTGGTCTGCTCCAAGAGAGATTATGTTTGGTTTTAAACAACCACTTCCTAAAGCCACCAGATAGACTGCTGTGAAGAATACGAACTCCTTTAGCCCATGTGCTTCTTCGCATGCGCTAGCACTCAACACCATATCACATTTTGGTGGTCTCATTTGAGGCAGATGGGCTTGTATAGATAGCAATATAAATCCCTACAAAAACAAAACCATTACTATTCTGTCAATTAAGTTTATAATCTATCATAGCGATATATTATAGCTGTTATTATTATTTTAAGTTTCTTTGTTAGTCACTATTCATTAGTTGCTTAGCATTATTATTTTCATTATAATCTCTTTGTACAAAACTGATCTACTTTTCATTATTCAATACACATAAAATATTTTTTAAACGGCGTGTTTCTGTCATTTGTGACCTATCTGTTATAAAAAGAAACAACTTGGCTTTCAGAGAGCTCAACGAAGCCGAAAAGCAACATGGTACGAAAACTTCCAAGATACGAGTCGGAAAGGAAGCCTCCAAGGAGCGAAAGAAGAAAAACAGTGCCCACAAAGTTGGTGACAACGTTAGCAGACTTAGATAAAGGAAAATGCATCTCATTGAAAACATATGTGATGAGATTATTTCCAACTGCAGCAATAGCCATCATCTCAAATGCTTGAAGACCTGTTTAATTAGTAAAAGCATTCACCACATACATACATTAATTAACTTACATATTAAACAAGATTAATTCATATGATATGAAAGTTTACGTACCGAGGATGGCAAGAGCAGCGCGCATGCCGCCATGTTTGTTGTGCTTGCATGGTCGGTCTCTGCAATCGACATAGTCATCAACACATGGTTCTTCGTTGTAATTCAACTTATGTGAACTCATCTTCTAAATAATTTAGTAGAAAGAAAATAGTTTAAGAGTTTAAGTTAGGAAGTGTGGTTGGCTTGCTACTTATAATACTATGAATGGTTAGAAGATGCATCATTGTTGTGGATCCGCAATTGACCAAATCCTTGAATAATAAATTTGTTAATGGATAAAGCAAGGAGTGATGGTAACCCGATTGAGCCAGATTGAACCACGTTAAATGAACAGACGGGTACTATGTTTCTCATACTGCGCCATGTTGACTTCTGGAGGTTGACTTTGTATTAGTGCAATAGTATGGCCCCCACTGAGCCCACTGAGCCCACTAAGTTTAGACTTCACAAACACACTCGTCATCTTTAATCATAGCCCACACCATTAAGTTTGTACTCACCACATACCTTTACAAAAGTATGATTCAGCTTCCGGAAGTCGATGAAATCCTGAAAATTTAAATCAGAAAAATATATATAGGCCAATTGTGTGTTTGAATGTTGGAAAGATTAATACAAAGGGTGCATTATGGTGTTGCCGTCATACAGTGTGCATATACTCTACATTTCATTTACGCATTTACCATGTGATTACAATGATTTTTCCAACTTATTAAAACTATGCACATAAAAACCACTTGTAATAAATATATGTACGATTCTCACACTAAAAACACAAATAATACAATTTTCCTCCAGAATATATAGTGTCTATCCCGTTCAATACAAAATCAACTCTAATTATGAGAACTACATAACTCATTGTTTTTGTCACACCAACTTCATTGAATAAAATTAGCGACTTAGGATCGATCATCTTGCTAGGTGTCACACCCCGACCATGACGGAAACGTCGGGGCGCATTCGATTGTTCATCGCACACGACACTATTAAGTGACAATATTTAATCAACTCATTTAAATTCATAAAAACACAAAGAGTCACATAACTTGTTCATACAATAACCAAATTCAAATCATAGTAAATAATATATTGTTCGTTTTGCTAATATCCTAATAGTCTCGATAACGTTTTTTTTCTTCAAGTCCTCGAGTCAACCTAAAGTCAAACCTGTAACATTGAATAAATAGATTTTGTCAACACAAAGGTTGGTGAGCAATTTCATAGTTTTTGAACAATAGATATATAATATGAAATTCCACAACTTGTATACAAAACAATAAATAATAGCAACAATTTAGATAAATGAAATCGTTAATAAGAATACATTAACGACACCTTTCTATAAGGGGATGCCAAATATACTCGGATTTTGTATGAAATCGTTAATAAGAATACATTAACGACACCTTATAAGGGGATGCCAGATATACTCGGATTTATGAATCAACCATCCAAAAGCGGTAAACACATTAGCACTTAAACATATAAGTATATAATCACCAAATTGAGCATTTATTTAAGTGAAGTATATAATAAAGTTTGTGGTTTAAGACTCAAGTACAAATCATTTGGATTTGAATAAGTTTGTCACCCCCAAAATATAAAAGAGTGAAAACGTGGGATGAAAGTACTCACATTCAAGTAATAAACTTGAAAGATTTGATGATTAACCGGAACGATGAGTTTAACGAATGAAGCCTAAAGGAGAAGAAGTCTTGTATTAGAAAAGTTGTCTTGGAAGTCTTTAAATGAAAATAAATGATAAGAAATATAAACAATTTAAAGTTTAAGGTTTAAAATGTAAATATTTAAGAAATTATAATAATAGTCCTTTAAAAATGTAAGTTTGCTCGAAACCGGGTTAAAGTATCTAGCCCTTAATTTTACTCAACCTATGTTAAGTAATAAGGTGGGTAAAAATGCAAGAAAACAAGTCCCTTTATAATATAGATACTAAAACGGGTTTTAACGAGTGTTCGGGTGGTCGGTTCGGGTCTTGGTGACTTGACCAAACCCAAAGTCAACTTTCCCAAAATAATAAATGTATGAGATAACTCAATAAATCTTAAAGAGACTTAACCAAGTATGTAGTTCTATTGTTTTAGAACTAACAACGTCCGTTAATCGAGTGTTCGGTTTAGTCGGTCCAAACTTTGTTATAAGATCAAGTTGGATTCAACATTCCGAGTACTTTGTGTAAATAATTAAAATCAGTTTATAAAGTATTTTTAAAGAAATATATAAGCTTTAATGGTTAAAAACACACTTGTGTGTCTTAAGCGAGTAAACTTGGTTTAGTTCGGTTTGGTTCGGTTTTTTTTATCTTGGAATAAGGCCAAGAATGATTACCACATGTCCAAACATCATAGAACTTATAAAATAATTTATAAATAATAATACCAAAGTTTTACATACAAAAAGTCAACAACAAAGTCTTTAAACGAAAGTTCGGTTTTCGGTTCGGATTTTGTTTCGGGATAAGACCGAGGTTAGATTCTACAAACCCATAACCATGGAACTAATTAAAATGACTTTAGAAACTCAAATCTTACATAAAACATGTTTATACAACTGTTTAAACAAACTAGTAAACAAGAGTTCGGCTTCCGGTTTGGAGCTATTTACGGAATAACCGAGGCTAGTCTCTACAAACCCATAACCATGGAACTCAAAATGTAAAATAAAACTAAGATGAGCAGAAGTTAAACAAGTATAACTAGTTTGATAGTTAGATGCGGAAAATATATATAATCAAGGACTACTACGAGTCCTCCATGTAGCTTTGTCTTATGGGCCGGACACTTAACCGACCGAGACCGGAGAAATGCCCACCGAAGGTACAAAATGTGCTATTATATATATGTTGTATAACAATCTTCAAGTATAAATAAGTGTTAACAAGTTGATTATAATGTAAGACTATGGTCAGTTTGACTTTGGAAAGTCAAACTGCCAAAAAAAATATGAAGAACACCTTTGAATGCTTGAGAATTGGAAGAGAAAGAAATGAATGAGCAAGGATTAATGAAGGGGACATGGGTGTATATATAGAGTGGGTTGAAAGGGTCAAGCATGGGGTGTGATATCAAGGTTTGCATGCAAGAGGGGTCAAGACAAGTCACAAAACAACAAAAAAATAAAAAATAAAAAAATGGGCTGCTGGTCTGCTGCTGATCTACTGCTAGTTAGCACGTCGGTTCGCGTCCGGAAGTTCGTTTTTGATGTATCTTGAGCGTTTTAAGTCCGTTTTCGAATCCGTAAAAGGGGTTTTTCAAATTAGACAAGAGGGAATGTTTTAGTAACATAAAATCCAATATTTTATATATTTGAAATGTTCGGGATATAAATCGGGTCGGTTTACAACATAAAAATAAATACAAAATAAATACAATTTAACCCGAAATCGAGGATTGTCACACTAGGACTCCCATTAACCAAAACAAAAGATGTGGCATAAGTCACTCAAGCTATAACCCAACCCATCCATATCGAACCAAATCCCTTAAAAGAGAGAACCACCTCCAAGAATTTTCAGCTTAATGAATCATATGCCTTTTCAAAAACAATTTTAAAAAGCAAAAGCTTCTTTCTCGTTTTTCTATACAAATCGACTACCTCATTCATAACAACAGGCGCATCCAAAATCTATGGACATTTACCAAAAGTTGACTTCTCAATACTTACAATGAAATCAATAATACATGAACCAGCCGGTTTACCAACACCTTGGCACTATTCTAGTATTGCAAATTAATAAGACTAACTAGTCGAAAATCAGTAACAAGCTTCGAAGGAGTGTCTACTTTAGGACTCAAAGTATACAAGGATGAATATATTACATGCTTTAGGACTATAACATCCTTTAAAAAAATCATAAACTAATCACATAATATCTTCCTACATAATGTACCAGTTTTCTCTTAATAAAAGAAAAATAGAATCAATCCAGACCTAGAAATTTATCATCACCCGATGACCAAACCCTATTAATTTAGAGAAGGAATTTCCTTCTCCAAACTCCTCCCTTGTTTTGAAGTCAACGTTTTAAAACTTTGGACTTCGGTTAATATTCATCTAATCTTCAAACTTGCAGAACTTTGCTATGAAAGTAGGAAAAAAAACATCTTTAATCTTATCCAGGTTAGTAATCCAATCACCATTAATCTTGTTGGGAAAACAATAGTTTACACTTTAATCAACCTAAATGGTTTTGATAATTACCAAATTAACATAATGTGACATGAAGTATTACTAGTTCATCAATGATACTATGTCATATATATATATATATATATATATATATATATATATATATATATATCCCTCAACTAACATCATTAGTCATTAAATAAGTACGATTAAATCAACAAAGTGTTTATTGAAGAATCTACGACGTAGATTGAAGAAGGTGGAATTACAAGTCCAACCCATTGAAGATAATCTTATAAAATACGAAAGGTAGTTTTATAAAAGTTTATTAAGTTTTAAATAAATTTTTTTAAATATATATCATTTGAAACTCAAATAGTATTTAAAAGAATAATTCCTGTTACGAAATGTCTTTCATTTAGTTTACCTTGAAGAGAGTTAACCTTGCTTAAAATAGTTAAGTCAAATGCAAGAATAAAAATTTAGAGATTTTGGTTGAATAAACCAATATATATATATATAGGGGACGGATAATTTGGAATCAAGTTGAGTTTTAAGAACTTTAAGAACCTCATTCTTAACCACACATTTAATTAAATAGGTTAGATTATGTTACTAAGATTAAATCTTTTTAAAATATCAAGTAAAAAAGAGAATAAATATGTACAGTGATTATACTAATTTAAACGTCCGTTACGCCTATGTAAAAATTCGATTTGGTGCGTAAAAATGTTGTAATTTTTCTACGTACATGCAACCTACATATATTACATATATGTAAAAAATATTAAAAAAAATTGTTACGTTGAGTTCTTTCGAGTTCTTAAAACTTAAAGTGGTTCTCAAAAGAAATCAGCTATACATACATACATACACACATATACACACACACACACACACACACACATATATATATTCAAGATAAAATACAAATCATTCTTAACATGAAAACAGTAAGAACCAATTTGCTGTTATTGTTAGGTTTGTTTTTATAAGTGTTTGATGTTAGTTTTTTGTTCATATTTGCTGATTTCTGATTGTGAGACGCTATAAGTATTTGTTGATTTACATTTTGTTGTTATTATTTGGTTTTTTTCTTATGTTATAAGTATTTGTTGTTATTATTTTGTCGCTAATTTTGATTTTTTGTTGTTATTATTAGAGTTTTTTCTTTGTTATTATAAAACATGATTATGTAGATTGGTATTGTAGTTTGTATTGTTTCCTACGTTCTCATTTTTGATATATTGGCATTGTTTCCTACGTTCTCATGTTAATAACATTTTGTAAACCTTTTCCTATATGGTTGAGTTATTCTACAATTGTGTGAGAAGCCATAGTTAATTGACATGTGTCAAGTGAGGACGGGAAAAGGGTATGAAAGTAATAGTACACATTTCTCTCTCCACATGCAAGTCATATTTTAATTCCCCCATCATTTTAAAACGGCTATAACTTTTTCATACGATATATTTAAGAAAAAAAATTCACCATAATAGCAAGCGTTTTTTTATCTTTAATATGAGTATCATTTTGTTAGATAAAAATAAAAATAAAGATTACGTCATTGTGTCTTTTTTGCTTACCATTGTGTTTTTCTTTTTGTTCGCCATTGTCTGTTTTTTTTTTCATTGTGTCTTTCAACTCATCATTGTTTTTTTAATACTAATAACACCGTTGTGTAATAATAATATGTAAATATAATGATAAAATAATAACAAATTATCTAATACCTACAACACAATTACACAATAACCTGAAACGTAAAACACATGATATAACAAACCATAAAAGTAATAAAAAAGAAATAAGATAATCAAAAGAGAAGTGAAAAAATAAAAAGGAAAAGAGAAGAAATAAAATAAAAGGAAGAATGGAGAAAGTAAAGGAAGTAAAAATTTCATCCCACATTGATGGAGGAATGAAAATGGAAGGCTTCCTCCATGGTATAAATAAGATTTATAATTTGTGTCCCACATCGCTAGATTATAAAACTTGTAAGCTCTTTATAAGGAAGAGAGCTCACATGATAACATTCTTATGTGCCAAATCACACCCAGTAGTCCTAGCGGAGGGTGCGAAGCACCCGACACGCACGCGCACGGGCGATGGGCGCGCGATGTGGCGCTTTGATGGCCACTTTGCACTTCGCACGCTCGCATGATTCTTCGCGCTACGCGAAACAGTAGTAGTTATCCAAAAAGTCTTTTGTCCTTTGCGCGACGCGACGTGGAAGTCACGCAACGGTGACACGTTACCTGAAACGTATCGGGCCACGTGACATAGCTAGGGCTGAGTCGACTGTAACGTCCTTGTTTTGTTAAGTAAATAAATAAAGTAAGTCGGTATATTTTAATTACCGTGTCGCGAGATATCATTATAATTAATTAAATAATATGTAGTATATGGTTAATATTAAGAGGGTTTAATAGACTTAAGGGTGATTTGGGCCTAAAAGCCTTTGGGCCTTGCCTTTTTAAACCCCTAAACCCTAGAATTATCATCCTTATCATTCTATCATCATCATTCCAATCATTGTAGACACACCCTTACACACAACATAAACCTCCTGTGCACCAAAAGTTCCCAATCCAAATCTTCCATCCTAGATCTAGCTCAACCACACCAAAAGGTAAACAATTTATATTCATTTTAGTTTCATCATCTTGTTGTAATATTAATAACAATTGAACCGGGTCAAACTGACATAAACAAACCGAGATGAACAAGCTTTGAACAAACCGTATAATAATAACAATAACATGAGATTTGATATATAATACAAATAATAATATATATGATATGAGTGTGAACTGTACAGCCGTGTATATATATATATATATATATATATATATATAGGGTAAGGTTAAAATGAAAACCCATTTGAGTTGTGAAAACCCTATGTAACATCGTTTTTTTTTTACTTGTAATATATGTTGTAACATTTAATACAAAACATTGAAACATAAAAAAAATGTTTTGCTATTTTTTTAACATTTTTTTACTAATTTTTATATATGTTTTCAGGAAAGAGAAAAAGTTATATTTATATTTACATTTTTTATTCACTTTAATTGTAGACCACAAGATTTAAACATTAATTAAAAACATGTGGTTGAGAATGAGTTTCTAGAGTTTTCATAACTTAATTGGGTTTTCATTTTATACTTAGCCTATATATATATATATATATATATATATATATATATAAACGTATATGTATATTCAGCCACTAGAAATCAAGAAATCAAGGTCCGGCGAGATCCGAAGGAAACACGAACCCAAGGTGCCGATACTAACCCAAACCCGTGTAAGACTCGAATTCAATAAACGAACCCAACAAAATCCAAATTTGGGTCAGACGGGTTCAGCGGACCATGGATCCGAACCCAACCTGTCCCTGTCCTTCGTATCGGTCATGAACGACTCGAGCACCGGCAGAGTCAGCTAACCGAAGCGCAGATCTGACAGAACATGCCGCGCGAAGGGAAAAGTTCGCACCACACGCGAATACTATTCACACGAACTTCTATGCGAAACTGTGAGTTTCACATCTCATGCGAAATCGAGATGCGAAATCTTCTGAGCGAAGCGAAATCTTCTAAGCGAAGCGAAACTACGGTATGAGAAAACTGTTGGGTCAGATTTTCTACAAGGAAGATTGGAATCTTCTCAACCTCCTCAGAAATGGCTAAGTATGGAATTCGAGCAAGCCCAGACGATCGAGCATGGTTTTTACTACTTCAAGCAAGGTTCTGAACCTTAAATGGTTGATTCTTCTAAGTGTTAAAGGCTTCGAGCAAGCTACACTTCAACGAGCAAGAGTATTCTTCTATCGAGCATGGATTGCCAATCGAGCAAACAACTTGATCATACAAGTTCTAACCAAGTGTTACGAGCACAGGATGATCGAGCACATAGGGACAAGCATGGATGCAATAAGAGGATGTCACGTGAATCAAAGCAAAGACTTCGAGCATAGTTCAGTTACCAAGCAAGATTTACATCCGAGCATGCTAAAGATTGCTGAATAAGAAAAGCTGAAGACATCAAGAAGAATGAGCTTGCTCGATGGACTTATTCGAGCAAAGCTTGAACAAATCAAGAGGAACGAAGCTTACTCAAAGGGAATATGTATTCTCCGAAAGAGAATATATTCCAAGTGAAGTCTGCTCGAGGACATTCGCCGAGCACACCTAGTATAGGAAGTTTACTCGAGCAAGGTATGTACCTTGCTCGAGGACTGTAACACTTGTATTTGATTTATCTTTCATTATGTAATGAATAGGTCTTCTAGAAGGAATGTCAGGGTCTGTAAATAGACGTCCTAGGATACCTTTTAGGGCACGGATTTCTAGACGGAATACAGGATGGCACGCACTGATTACGAAAAACATTCCATTTTGTTTATCGTACAATAGCCGCCGCCGTCACACAAAACCCTAGACATTCCATTCACTGTTTCATTAATGAATCATTAAATATAGTGAATCTTTGTCTCTGAAATAGCATTTACTGATTATCATTTACTGTTTTGTGTTTTATCATTGTTCACAGTCCTTCATTCCCAATCATTGGATATCCTGATTCCGCCGGGATATTCAATCGGTATTTGGGTTTCCGAGTCGGTGTGTTCTTGTCGAATCTTTGCTAAGGTTTCACCCGACTCATGGTCCTGACAAGTGGTATCAGAGCTTGAGTAAGCTCACTAAAGACCACGGGACTGAGGGTTTGTGAAGAAGCTTGAAGATTCACTGTGCTCTGCTGCTGAAAAACTCAGATCTGGTGAAATGGAAGACTAGAAAGTGTCAACCAACAAGATTCCAAGGCTGCTTGGACAAGAGAACTTCATAAAATGGAAAGTGTTGTTTGAAGCTGCTGTGAACTATAATGACCCGGAACTTTGGATGTCTATCACTGAAGGGAACTATGTTTCTTCAGCAGCTCCAAACAACAACGCTGCGGTCGATTTGAGAATGAAAAAAAAGGGATGATAAAGCTCTGTCAATGCTAAAGTTGGGGCTTTCATGGGATTATAGGCTTAAAAGACTTTTGTTCAGTAAACTGACAGTTTGTGTGGCTTCTTCTCATGAGTGCAGTAACCTATGTGATACAAATACTATAATCATGCTAAGTTTGATGTGGTGATTCATTTGAAAACTAAGGTATGTTTCCTTGCACATCTCTCCGAATGATATGCAGAAAAGCAATTATCCAATCATACACGAGCCTGTTGATGTTTTGGTCTAACAAAAACAAGTCCTCTAATTATGAGCAGCTACTAAATAGCTATATATATATATGTGAAAGTTTATCAAAAGAAAATGAAGCAAATGAAAAAGAGTGAAAAAGAAAATGAAATATGCTTCAAAATAATTAATGATAAATAAATATATCATGACCTTAGGGGGCACTAAGAGAACTACAAGAGTGGGGCATTCAAATAAGTCCTAAACGCTCTGAATGTAAGGCATGTAAGTCCGGATGGCTTGTAAGTCCAACGTTCAACCTTATGGTCTGATATCTATAAGTCTAACGTTCAACCTTATATATCTCAATATTAACTAAACTGCTCGAACAAACAAATATTTTAACCAAGGCATCAGAGGGTTGAAGTCAATTCGAGGTGATTTGGAGAAAGCTAAATAAGCTTTGAGAAGAGATAAGGAATAATTGAAGTCTAAAATGTGACCATTCTAACTCAAGCAACTAACTGAACCTTAAGAATATCACACAAAGTCATAAGAATCATGCTAAGTACATACACCTAGTGTCGACCTAACTTAAGTTATAATACGGCTGAAAATGAAGTGGTGTGATAGTTATTGGACAATCTAATCCCATATTGAGATCTCTCCAATGAATTGAAATAACCTTTTGAACTGTATTTTGATCTCTTGTTCACCTCAAACCCAAGCTTGAGCAAACGGAATGATTTCATTAACTTGTAATCTTAATCATTGCAAAGTTTGAGTGTGATCTTTGTCTTAACTTCTAGGCAAATGATATTGACTTCACCAATGTTATTTGTGTTTGTTCTAAGTATTTTCGAGTATGATCTAGGAATAAGACTGTACTTCGAGCTTGCTTTTGATGTGTTTATGTTATCTTTGTTCTACGAGCACGAATATATGCTTTGTTATTTTACTAAGTATCTTTGAGCATGATTGCGTGAGTAAGTGTCTGATTTCAAGTCTACGAGCACGAGAACTGACTGATAGTAAACATCTAAGTGTTTCGAGCAAAGTGTGTGCTAGGTATCTTAGTGAGAGTTTCGAGCTTAGGAGATAGATGAATCTATTGCTAAGTAATTTTCGAGCACACTAGGGTACCGGATTTGTGAGTTCGAGTACGGGATTAGGAAAGATTTAGTTTGGTAAGGTTTTCGAGCACAGTGTACTTCGAGCATATTGGGCTATAGATGCATAAAGCTAAGTTCACACAGGAATGCATCTCGAGCATAGGGAATTGACATGATATATTTCTAAGTACTCTCGAGCATGATGCATCGTCAAATAAGGTAAGTACTAGTGTGGCTCAGGATTCTATATTTAGTGAACTTTAAAAGGTACATTCGAGCACACTACACCTCAAGCAAGACGAGCAAGTACCTTGTACCATGTACTCGTGTACAGGGGAAGTTAGCTTTTGCTTGTCTTTTATACTGAATGTACCATGTACAAGAGCAAGGACTGAGAATATTCCGAGTACCTCGAGCAAGAATTGTACCATGTCCTTGTGTACAGGGGGAGCCAGCTTTTATTTGGGCTATATGCTCGAGCAAGGGAGGTACATTTGAATTTGAAATTAAATGACAACTGTCGTGTGGTAGACGACAAACCAAGGTACTGTACCACCCAAACGTTAGGTATAAAAAGGGGGACTTAGAAAGTTTTTCACACATTTCTCTCTGATTAAACCTAAACGAAAGCCCTCTTGCTCGTGCTATCTCCCTCTTGCTTGCTGTTATATTACTTGCTTAATTCACTTCGAATAATAGCCATTAGCTCTGTTTCGACTTCGGTAAGACACCGCTGTTCGATAATCGTCGCACCGATTTTGAAATTAGGGTTTCAAATTGAACTAATTGACTAACTGTTTACTTGTTCTGACAGGTATGCATATTACTACGGAACAGGTTAATCGAAGACGCCATTACTCATCTCTCCTTTCTCATATACAAGTTCTGCTTCTTTGTATACTGACATTCTCTTATTCTTGCAGAACTGATGGCCTTTAAAGTTGAAAAGAGGCACAATATGTGCGCTCAATTGGATCTAGATGATGAAAATATGGAGTTAGAAGTCATGATAAATTTCCTACGAAACTCCAATTTACGATTGGTGCTGACAGAAAACCCCACATTCTACAGGAACCATCTTACGGACTTTTGGCAGTCCGCGACCTATGTCAATGACGTAAATGGGAAGAGGATCGAGGCATCTGTGTTAAACAATGATATTGAAATTACAGAGGCTTCCATTCGAGCTGCTTTAAACCTCAATGACAACTTTGAAGCTCAACAACTGTATTCAGTTCCAAGATTGCTGCGAATTTTTCAAAAGACGATGGGATACCAAGGGCATGTTAAGGAGGGACAATTTAAGAAAGGGAGTTTTCCTTTAATCTACTGATTCCTGATTCATCATGTGATTCAGTCCCTATCTCCTTGGAGAGGGACTTGGACTTTGCTGAGTAGAGAGCTCGGATCTCTTACTGTAGCTATCTTGTATCAGCAGCCCTTTAATATTTCGAGACTTATCTTTCAAGGGCTAGTTTCAAATGCAGAGAAGCCAGTCAATCTACGATTTCTCATGTATCCACGTTTTCTACAAATTTTATTCAATAGAGCTCTACCGGAAATTCAAAGAACAGGACAAGTTTTGAGGTTGCAGGACCCAAATATCTGCAAGCGCATGAAAGATGCAAAGAGTAAGTTCATTGATAATGATGAATGGGATGTGCTTCCATGGTTACTTGTACTAGCTCTCGGGGCTATTGATGTTCCAAGGTCCCCTCGAAACAGTGAGGAGGAGGATAGAGTTGGTATGGATGATGATGGTGATGATAATGAAAATGATAAGGGTGATAAGGGTGGTAATGACATGTTGGTTGGTAGTAATGATGTGCCTTTACTTGAATAGACTGCACAAGAGGAAGTCATTATAGAGGTTGAAGTACAGGAGGAGACCAATGAGCCGATGGATAAGGATGTGTTTGTTGCTCAGGTTGTATCAGATGTTGCAGACACATTAACCAAGATCACCCCACCAGACTCCCCACCACCTGCAGTTCGGCATGATGACACAGAGTCTGTTGAGACAGAGGATGAAAATAATGATGTTAATGATGACGTTCCTCTCTCACCAGCAACTACTGAACCAGTTCTATCTGACAATGAACAATCTGTGAAACTTCCAATTCCAACACCACTTTCTTCACCCTTGAAAGTTTCCCCTACTCATGATACTGATCCAATTATACCGGCTCAACCAACAACATCTCATGAGCCATACAAAGTTCCATCACCTGAAACTGAAGATTCTGAGCCGTTTTCAGAACCAGCTCCAAAACCATTTGTTGAAACTCCTATATCCAGTCCAAACATCTATGACACTATTTGTGAAAATGCTGAACTAGAGTTTGAAAACATTATGTTAAGGGACAGAAATGAATTTCTAATGCGCCAAAACAAAATGTTGGAGGCTACGTTGAAAGAAGCTTTACAGAGGATTCGAACCCTAGAGGGGCAGTCTGAGGTTGAGAAGACCTCAGATGGATTAAAAGTGATAGGTGAATTGTATGAGAGTTCTGAGGAGAAGGAAGAAGAGGTTGGACCATCAAATGTATTAAACATGATCAATCATGCATATGTTGATGTAGATTCTGAAGTTGAGGGGGAGAATATGGAAGATGAAGAAACTGAAGAAGAGAGACAAAAAAGGAAAGAAAAGGGGAAAGGGATTGCAGTTACTGATGAAGACTTACATCCCCTGCCCCAGCATAAAGTTTAATCTGAGGATATACTGTTTAAAGAAGATGTGGTTGATCCGGATGTAGCTGAAGTTGAATCAGTGAAAACAGCAATCAATCTTATGAATGAAGAATTGGAAGCACTAGAGAGAGCAAAGATAAATCAAGAGGAGGAGGAAATTCCTCAGGAGGTGATAGAAGCCATAATAAAATTAAAAGACAAAGAGGAGGTAGATAAGAGGAAAATAAAAGAAGCTGATGCAGCAAACAAGGCTACAATTGATGCCTTGAATGAAAATTTGAATGTTGACCAACAAGAAAGTGAACATGACAAGGTTGCAGAACCTGTGATTACTGAGCCTGAAGTGAATGAGGATGAACTGGGCTTGGGTCCTGTCACAAATGAAAAAGATGAGACTGTTGAGATCTCAGCAAGTACAATGGTCAAACTGGTAATAATGAAAGATATAACACTCATACTAAACAACCCAGTAAGACATCACCCAGATATAGTAACAGCAGCAAGGAAAGCACAACAAGAATTCATCAATATGGGTAGAGAAAGAGAACTGAGAGTGGAAGAACAACACGAACTAAATGAGCCCATTATTGAAGAAGTTACTGAAGAACCTGCAGACACCCACACAGTTGAAACTGAAAATGATGAATATGAGTCAATTGATGAAGAAATCATTCTAGAAGAACCAGAGGTTAAACAACACAAATATGACACTTCCATTCCAACCAATCTGGTCCAAAAAGAAAATCCTCATCTGAAATTGAGAAACCAAAGCCAAAGAGACAAAAATCTGTGAAGAAGATGGTATATAAACTTCGGTCAGAAATACTTGAACAGAGAAGAGGATCCCAATCCAAGCAAAATGAAGAACCCATGATTGATGCTCTTCATGATCTTGAAGAAGAAGCTGACTTAGAAGTTGAGGAGGAGAAAGAGGAAAGTGTGAAGGATACTGAGAAAACAAACGAAGATGATGAATATCTAATCAGTTTGGGATATGATCCACTTTATCTTCAAAGACTATCAAGAGAGGATGTAGCCAAAGAAGCTGAGGGTTGGAAAGTGAGGAAAGGAAAAAAAGAAGTACTAATAAAGGCTGGTCACAAGCCTGCATTCCTCAACTTACAACCTTTTGACAAGGTTGATAGTTTATACAAAAGAGCTCTGATAGATGATGTTTCTGACAATGTGAAGAAAGTGTCCAAAAAGAATGAAGGGGAGAGAGTGACAACTGAGACAGAAGTGAACAAGGAAAGGACTGTAATGAAAGAAAGTGATAAAGCAGAATATGAGTCCTTGAAGGAAAAACACAATCATATAAAATTCCTTCAGTTGTATGACTACAGCTACAACTTCTTGATAAATCTCTCATCTGAAGAATTGAAACAAAAAATTCAGCTTGTGAAAGACTCTCACAAGGACCAAAAGAGTCAAGAAAACTATGAGAGAGAACAGAAGTTGAAGATGAGGATGCAGAAAGAAAGAGAAGAGGCTAAGAAGAAGGAAGAGGAAGTGAGGAAATGGTTTGAAGATCCTGAAAGAATAGAAACACTGAAAGAGCTTGTTCTGAGCAAGGGAATGACAGAAGAACAATTCCAATCTCTACCTCAAGAACAACTGATGGAAATTTACAATCGAGAGCAAAGGTTGTATTTGGAAACTCAAAGACAAGTTAGATGATGCGTTGTGGGCCTTCCGTACAGCCTACAAAACTCCGACCGGTTCCACACCATTTCGGATGATTTATGGGAAGGCCTGCCACTAGCCTGTTGAGTTAGAGCACCGTGCTTCTTGGGCCCTACAGAGGGTCAACTTTGATATGTCTGCCGCAGAGAGCACTCGTTTCCACCAGTTGCACGAGTTAGAGGAGCTGAGAGATCACTCTTACGCGCAGTCATTTAGGTATAAGGAGCGGACGAAGGAACTGCACGATAGGAAGTTAAAGGGTAACAAGCAGTTCAAGTGTGGGGATTTGGTTTTATTGTATAACTCCCGGTTGAGGTTATTCCCGGGAAAGTTGAGATCCCGATGGTCGGGACCGTTCACGGTCACTGAGGTCTTCCCGTACGGCACTGTTGAGATAGAGGATAAAGGCGGGAAGTTTAAGGTGAACGGTCATAGACTGAAGCACTACATTGGCGAGCCGGTGACTGACCAGACGGTCGAGGTATTCTACCTTGACACGCTCTCCGAGACTTAGACGCGATGGATGCACACTCGGGAGACTGCCCGAGTTGTAGAGTTTGTATTTATGTATTTGTGTGATGCTATCTGTTTTCTTTGTTTTTTCTATTTCAGGTTGTTCCAAGATGAAACCGCTCATACTCAATCTCTATTCGAGTCGGTCGATTTAAGGAGTATCCTATATATAAAAAAAAAGTATAAAAACCAAAAACACAAAAATATGTTTATTTCTTTATGTTTGTGTTTTCCGTATTATACGCCGCTACATGCGAGCGAGTTTGAGTTTTGCAGGTTATATTATGCGCATGGTAGCTATGGTGGCGTTTTGGAACAGGTTCTCCTGAGGTTGCGGCCGCGAATGAAATGCTATACGGTCGTTTGGATACTACTCAGCTGTTGAAGATTCTGCACACAAACCAGGGGAGTAACCCGTTCTTTGTTTTTGTCTTGTATACTTTATTTTTATTTTCAGTTTTATTTTTATTTTATTTTATTTCTTTTCCTTATACTCATCGAGGACGATTTCGTTTTAAGTGTGGGGATGGGGTTTATTTTACTTAGTTGTAGGAAAATTTTTGAAAAAAACAAACAAACAAATAAATAAATAAATAAATAAATAAATAAAAATAATAATACTAATAAAAATAAATAAATAAATAATATAAAAAAATAAAAATAATTTGAAAAAATAGTCCCTTGAAATTTGTTTTCTCTACGTTAAACAGGAAATGATATTATTACCGAGTAGTGGTTATTTTATAACTTCTTGGTGTTTTCAATATATATATATATAATAAATAAGAATAGTGCCCATTAGACCTGCACGTAATGTATGGTAACCGAACGGTTTAGACTCAGTAATCGTGTGTCGGTAGGCTCAGCCTTTAAGAATGAAAGGGCGGTTTGGTTGTTGACCTAATTGAACCTTTTAAATGGCCTGACTTTAGTGGGAAACATCTTAGGGGTTTTGTTTGTTTAACTAAGCTCGTGACAGGACTGGAATGAAAATCCGGGTCATACTCAAGCCTCGAGTCACATGATCGTCTGTATATATTAGTTGTTTTATCTTTTGTATTTTGTTTCTGTTCATGCAAAGCCATGTAATATGAGTGTGAAAAAAATTTTTTTGCAAAAAGGCAAAAGGCATAAAAAGAAAAAAATAAAAGAGAATGCATTTGTAATTGCGTGCGCTTGAAAAAGAGCTAGAGTTTATAGTTTGTATATGAGTCCAAATGTTTAATCATGTGCCAATAGGTTTAAGTCAAGTTGGGGTGGCTCGGCCCGATAAAACCATAATGGAATTGGTGAAGTGGCAGCAAGGCTTTTAGGTGTAGGTTCCACTTAGTCATACAAATTAATAAAATTGTCACGCCTTATTTGCCTCGGTAAGTATTAGGGGCATGGGTTTAAAGTGGACAGCAATACCGGCAATCGACCTGATCTAGCTTATTAGGTGAAAGTTGGAAGAAATATTTGGGTAACGGGTCACTTGTTCTAATACTTTAAAAAGAAAAAATATATATATATATATAATAAATAAATAAAACCAAGAGTTATCGGTTGAACTCGGATATGATCCTGTGTAGTATTCTTTTTCAGGGACAAAAAAGTCTTAAGTGTGGGGATATTTGATGTGTTGTAAAACACACATATTTTCCGCACGTTTTATCTACGTATTATATTATATTTTATATGTTTTAACTCTTTTTAGATAGGTTTTACATAATTTTGTTCATATTGTAGGTTTTGGGTGAAAGAAAGAAAGAAACCGAGCTTTTCGAGCATTCTACGAGCCTTTTACGCATACAAGTTCAAGACAAAGCTCAAGGCCCGGCCCGTATGCATCATGGAGGCCCAAATCTTACATTATAATATAATATATAAAAAATTAAAAAACCCTAGGAGCTGGAACAGTGGCAGCGACCGCAACAGTAGGAAGCTGCAAGGGAGGAACAAAAAATCTTTTTTCGGCTTGGAGTTGGGACTTGTGGCGGCTAAGGAAGCAAGAAGAAGCAAGAACCAAGCCTCGGGAAGGTTATACAGCAGTAGTTACTGCCAAGAGCAGCCCCAGAATCATCCATATCCTTACCTATTTTTCATTGATCATACACTTTAATATACTTGTTTAATTGATTAGTAGTTTTGCAATTACTTGAGATATTGACTTGTTTACGATATTTGTTGACCATTGAATGTTTGAATTGATATTTGAGATGAGTTTTATGGTGATTTCATTGAGTGTTTGCTGCTGTCCAAAGATGATTATTGGCTAAACTTGCTAGTTCTATTTAGGAATGATGAAAATTGTTAATGTTTGATGAGCTTGTTGGATTGTTTGATTGATAGACCTTAATTGCTATTGTAAAGTTTGATTTAGACATGAAATAGGTTGTGTTTAATGGCTGGAAATTATATCAATTTATTGCATAAACCCCGTGTGTTGATTGATTAGTTTTGTATTGATTGATCGGTGCATTGTTTGATTCTAGACTTGGTGTTTAGGGTTTGTTTGCGGTAGGTACCACCGTAGGGTTTTGTTGCATGATTTATTGGATTAAGTACAGCGGTTAA
Source organism: Bidens hawaiensis (assembly GCF_021521415.1). Lineage (NCBI taxonomy): Eukaryota > Viridiplantae > Streptophyta > Magnoliopsida > Asterales > Asteraceae > Bidens > Bidens hawaiensis. Next base: position 153,957 of record NW_027491414.1, read on the forward strand.
ACACCTTCTTTGAGACCGAGAGGTGATAAGAAGTAGGGTCGTCTCATTACCTTTGCATGCTAGAATAAGGATTGCGCGAGAGCGAGTTTGTTTCTTGTCAGGTTTAGGTGTTTTGAGCGATTAGTTGATCTATTTTAGTTTAAGTTGAATTGTTCCTCTATCCTTGGTTGTGTAGTATTCATTGCCATTAGGGTCGAGTGTTGGTGAGACCGATAGGTGATCCATCATTAGAACACGTTAGCAATTGTTTCCCGGTTTGGCCGTTTTAGTCGATTTTGAGTAGTTTAGGCTTGTTAAGTGAGACCGAGAGGTGATCCAGTGAGCCCGAGTGATCCTTAGTCGTGTCATCTTTAGGGACCGGTGTCTTGAAGTCATTCAATCCATTAGCTTGTTAGGCCTACATTTTGATTCAGACCTAGGTAGACGTTTTTCTCCATCCTAAGTTAACACAGTTAGTTTTCCGTTAAGTTTTCTATTTTTGGTAAGTTTTGTTAGTTAGTCCAGTTAGTCTTGTTAAGTAATTAAAAATCAAAAATCAATTAAATATTATTCTAAGGTAGGTCTTGTCTAGGGTTAGTAATCGTTAGCGTCTTACGTGTCCACGTGTTCGATACTCGGACTTCCTAGGTCTATACTACTTGCGATCGGTACACTTGCCGGTTGTGTGTGGTTTTAGGATTTTCGTTTTAATATTAAAGCTTAGTTGTGCGGGTCATTATCATAGGGTTATTAGACACACATCAGTATAATGAGGAGGGGCTTGGTACACAAACAAGGAAAATCCAAGGAAGTATAAGCCAAACCACAAGGCCTGAGGTTGTGAGGTCTCTACCACCAAGAAGTCTAAACCTACCCACGAGCATTTACTTTGACAGAAGATCCAAAACTTTAAGGGTGGTGACTGAAGATAAAGCAGAACATCTCATCATCTTCAGAGATGATTTGAGAAATTTTACAATTGAACAGCTGACCAAGATGGCAGAATTACCTTTAAATGACAATCAACACAGGAACGAGCCATCTGGTCAACCAATAAATGATCTCTTAAAGTTCATCAAGGGACAAGCAGAAAGGGGATTCCCATTTCTGAAACAGAAGAAAAGAGAGATTAAGAGTCAAACGGAGAGGGAGAAGAGAAACAAAAGGATAAGTGAAGTTCACATATCTGAACTCTCCCTTTTTTTATCAGAAGAAAAGAAGGACTCAAGCAAGCAGCTCCCGTCACAGAAGGAAGACCTTAAAGGAATGCTTGGCTATGAGGGAAGTAATGAAGGAGCCCAACTCAAGAGTACAGCAGTTTGGAAGAATCACATACATAACGTACAATCAACATGATGATTCTACCACCCTAAGAAATGAGTCCGAGATACCTATTGCAACCATACGAGAAGATGGAGATCTGCACTACATGCATCCCGAAGACTTGCAAGATCTAATTGATGCTAGATTTCCAACAGATGCTTCTGACTCCTCAGAACTTGACATGTTGAAACAAAGAACCGCGTATGTGAAAAGACTGAAGATAGCAGCTGAAGCCAGGAGCAGAGGAAAAAGATAGCAGAAGGAGCTAAAGGATTATAGATTTTATTTCTGTTTATCTTTGTATTTTGTTTGAGTTGTAAAAACTTTAGTTTGTAATGCCCATGAGGCAGAATTCCAATTATGTAATGAAATAACATGTTATTAAATGATTTATCTTGAAATCTGATATATGTGTAACTTTATGCAGGTATGTTTTGGTGCATCTGAGCTTGTTCCAATCTAGGGGGAGATTGTTGGGTCGGATTTTCTACAAGGAAGATTGGAATCTTCTCAACCTCCTCAGAAACAGCTAAGTATGGAATTCGAGCAAGCCCAGACGATCGAGCATGGTTTTTACTACTTCGAGCAAGGTTCTGAACCTTAAATGGTTGATTCTTCTAAGTGTTAAAGGCTTTGAGCAAGCTACACTTCAACGAGCAAGAGTATTCTTCTATCGAGCATGGATTGCCAATCGAGCAAACAGCTTGATCATACAAGTTCTAACTAAGTGTTACAAGCACAGGATGATCGAGCACATGGGGACGAGCATGGATGCAATAAGAGGATGTCACGTGAATCAAAGCAAAGACTTCGAGCACAGTTCAGTTACCGAGCAAGATTTACATCCGAGCATGCTAAAGATTGCTGAATAAGAAAAGCTAAAGACATCAAGAAGAATGAGCTTGCTCGATAGACTTATTAGAGCAAAGCTTGAACAAGTCAAGAGGAACAAAGCTTACTCAAAGGGTATATGTATTCTCCGAAAGAGAATATATTCCAAGTGAAGTCTGCTCGAGGACATTCGCCGAGCACACCTAGTATAGGAAGTTTACTCGAGCAAGGTATGTACCTTGCTCGAGGACTGTAACACTTGTATTTGATTTGTCCTTCATTATGTAATGAATAGGTCTTCTAGAAGGAATGTCAGGGTCTATAAATAGACGTCCTAGTATACCTTTTAGGGCATGGATTTCCAGACGGAATACAGGCTGGCACGCACTGATTACGAAAAACATTCCATTTTGTTTATCGTAAAATAGCCGCCACCGTCACACAAAACCCTAGACATTCCATTCACTGTTTCATTAATGAATTATTAAATATAGTGAATCTTTGTCTCTGAAATAGCATTTACTGATTATCATTTACTGTTTTGTGTTTTATCATTGTTCACAATCCTTCATTCCCAATCATTGGATATCCTGATTCCGCAGGGATATTCAATCGGTCTTTTGGTTTTTGAGTCGGTGTGTTCTTGTCGAACCTTTGCTAAGGTTTAACTCGACTCACGGTCCTGACAAAAACCTGTATGCGAAATACTTTGTGCGAACGCACTTGTGCGAATTTCATGGCATGCGAATGTCGTGGCTGTGCGAATTCTTGGTCGTGGCACGTTTCCGATGCAAAGAGAATGGGTTAGAGGGACTCGGCCTACCTTGTGTCTTTCCGTGTAGGCCATGGTGGCCGGATAATAGGAGGAGTCGGAGGTGGTCGATGACGGTGAAGGGAGGAGAGAGGGCCAGCGGCGGTCATGGTGATGAAAGAAGAAGAAGAGTGAAATGGAAGTAGGGAAGTGGGGGGTGGGTACCGGGTAGGTTTATAATAATAATAATAATAATAATAATAATAATAATAATAACTCTTATTATTAATAATAATAATAAATAATAATAGTAAAAGTAATAAAGAATAATAATAATGAGATTATATAATAAAAGGATTGTGGAGATGAGAAGGCATGAACGAAACCCGAACCCAAGACCCGACTCGTTTAGAACCCGTAACCTGCCTTATGCCAAAACAACGGTTAATGAGACCGTTTGGAAACACTTAAACGTAAGAGCCCGTTGTAAATGGAGAAATTAAAAGGAGCGTATAAACGATGGATAACTTACAAAAATAAATAATTATATAATAATATGTACGAATAGTAATGAAATAATATAATAATAAATATCGATAAGAACAAAATATCATTAGGAATGCAAACTAATGAAGACGGTTCATTAATAAGATAAGACCAAGTATATTAAATTAATATGAACGGTTTAAGAAGGTTACACGTCGGTTCTTTAACTTAAAAGTTAACCCCGTTAACTTTAGAGAATAAACAACAAGTAAATATAGAGGATTAATATGTGTGTATTATTAACAGTTAGTCGGGCATAGTTGAAGAAAGGAATTACCATTAACGGTGAACGTAACAGGATCCAGGTAAGTTCTAGCCCTTTTCTCTATGACGTTTTTCGGGGCTGTGTGCATACTCCTATGTGATAGTTAATACACTTATCCTAAATGATAAGTGTATGATTATTTATTAAGGTTATTATTAATCGTTGTATGAATGTGCGTATATAATTATAATTATTATATATGCAATTGAAGATGTGTAAAGTATGTATGTATGATACGAAACATAGGAAGTAATGTATGGACGATTGACGGGACATGTATGGTTGTATGGTTAAATGAGACGAAGGGACCAGACCCTAATAATATCTGAGATTGTGATAGAGGGACCAGACCCTAATAATATCTGAGATGGTGATAGAGGGATCAGACCCTAATAATACTAAGATAGTAGGGATCAGACCCTTATAATATCTGAGATTAGAGGGGTATTAATATCTAAGAGGAGGGATCAGACCCTAAAAATATCTGTGATTGAGGGATCAGACCCTGATAATATCCAAGATAGTAGAAGTAGGATAGTTACGGTATGCCATAGGAAATTAGGAAAGAAAGTGTGTAAACACGTATGCATGTATGTAAAGTATATATGAATGAGTAATAGTAGGTAAAGTACGAAATACGTATCTCCGGACGCATGGACGTGAATGTATTGTATGTTAATTGGTTAACTAGAACTCACTCAGCGTAGCTGACTTTTAGTATGCACACAGGTGAGTAGGTTGAGACAGGTTGCTTAGAGTGGGACACGTGGCAATAAGAGGAAGACTGGCATCGCTATGAAGAAGACACCCGTGTCGTTTTATGTTTTATATTTAAAGATTTATGTTATGATGTTTTAAGACAAGATGGTTATGTTATGAATGAATGAATGACTTTTAATTCCGCAAAATGTTTTAATTAACTATGATTTTACGAATTATATGAATGAGTAAATCCAACTAGCGAGAAAGTAGGGCACCCGGGTCGAGGGCTTTACATCGACAACCCTACATCTACTTCGCGCAACGCGAAGGTTTCTTCGCACGACGCGAAGATTTCCAATTTCATGTATAAATAGGGATGAATTCTGGACTTCACTCTTTGTCCCACAATCTCTCTTGTATTTCTTATATAAGGCTGGTATTATACCCGAGCAGTTGTAACGGTACCTCTCCGATTGAAAGGAACTTATATACACGAATCTAAAGCTCTACTTGAACAAGGTAAGAAATTGTGCCATCATGTAAAGTTTCATGTCTCGTGATTATCGTTATGATTATGGAGTTTATACTAACTTAGATATACTACATTGTAGACTTAACGTAGGTGCTTATTATTAGGAGGCTTATTAATTGTAAACTTTCAAGGTGAGACATTCGAGTTTTTGCACAACTCACATTTGCGTGAGACAACTGATTTTCCAATACTGTCATGCTGCTTTTTTAAACCCATTAAACTCATGACAGATAGTCCAAATATTTCCAAATATATTTTCAAAAGATTTAAACTACATTACAGTGATTAAGTCTCTGTAGACTTACGGGATGGTTACTACTGGTATTGTGGGGTTTTGTATACAAGGCTTGCCTACTGGGCTATTGCACGTTACTTTTTGGACAAGTGTTAGCTAGTAAGTAATATGACCACAGTCACAGATACGATCGAGTGACAAGGACCTTTCGATAATTTGTAAGCAGGCAGATGTAAAAACATCTTAATGATGCATGCGGGCTTCCAACTTAAATAAGTGGCTTGTCACCAGAATAAAGAAACGTGTTTTATAAATCAGGGGTTATCCCTATAAAATCTATGTTTGTATTAAAAATGGATTTTAATCTCAGTTTATAAAATAAGAATTATGGTATTTTTATAACTCTGTTTATTTTTTTTTTCTTAACTACGGATCTGATGAAATATTCCGCTGCAAATTATTTTAATAAACACCGATACCACCACTCAACGTTCACGGCTCCCCTCCCGGAGTATAGGGGTCGGGGGCTGTGACACATGATGAATGTGTATAACACAATGACCTGAAACATAAGACACAATGGTTATTACATATAACAAAATGACCTGAAACGTAAAACACAATGAAAACTACACATTACACAATGACTTGAACGTAATACACAATGAACCGTAATACTGTTTTTCTCAAATTAAGTGAATGGCGCATGTCAATCCTGAAGAAAAGACCATGAACGTATTACACAACGACTAAAATACAATGATAAGTAAAAAAGACAAATGTTGAGCACAAAGACACAATAACAAACAAAAAGACACAATGACGTCATCTTTGTTTTAATTTTTATATTTAATATGAGTACCAATTGAATAACACAATAATCAAAATCTATAACACAATGCATAAAAAACCCAACTAAAAAACACAATGAACAACCAAATAACACAATTTAAAAAAAAACCACTAATTTTTTTTATTTTTATATAACAATATTATATTCATATTAAAGATAAAAAATGCTTGTTATTATGGTGAACCACAACATTTTTTCTCTGTATCCCAAAACACACTTTTATACACACACATTATAACGAGAAACGTGGCGACGAGCCAAGACTTGAAGTTCCGACGGTTTGATCCCTCATACACGACATAAAAGTAGAAGTGTTGTCCAATCAACCTTAGGAGTTAAACTCCAAGTACCATTGTTAAGGTAGGGGTTCCGATTAAGTTATTTTTTTATATGGCTTAGATCCTAGTTGGAGGTATAGCATAAACCTTGAATAATTTGAAGTATACATAGTTTTTCATATACAAAGATTATAGTCAAAATAATGTTTCTTTATGATTAAGAAACATGACGTTTTACATACAAGGGTTATAGTCAAATTGACGTTTCTTTTTTAAGAAGAAACCAAACATATTCATTAAGAAAAAACGTAGCATATAGTTGGTTAATAAACAGAAATACTGCAGGTCTAATTGCTTTACTCAACAAACAATTTATCAAAGTTTAAAGCTATGCAAAACAGACTGAAGGTTTGAAGGTAGATCATTGATCTAGATACATATACAAATTTATTCTCATACTATAGGACCGAGGTAACAGGCAGAAATCAGTATTGAACTAATCAATAGAAACAAAGGTGAATAGGCTCAAAATTTTACAACTCTTTAATGAGTCAAATAAACAAAGTTTACATGGGATTATAAATTCCTATAACTTTATAAACAAAAGTAGTTGCTAGCCCTCAGGATATCGTATACGTTTTTTCTAGATCCTTACATATGTGGGTAGTCAGTGGGCACACCGCACCACGCTTGGCTGCTCCTCCACCATGACGGGCCGGGTCCAAGTTATACCCACGTGGGGGAGTGGTCTTGTTTATATTGGTAGTTGCTATGTATTCGAACACTATGGTGTTTGCTGAGCGGTTTTGAGTTGAGCTTAAGTTTATAATAGTATTTCAAAATTCAAAAATTGATTACTTCCTTTGCAATTACTGGTCAGGTCACAAGATACTCGTAGGAAATCATTACATAAAATGTTTTAGTGTCAACGTTTCACCAATATGTGTTGTTGACATATTTTATAAACAGTTTTACATGTAATGAAGAATAGAGAATAGAAGATGGTGAATTAGCCATTAGATGATCTGATGACTCATATATTCTGAATTAATGTAAAAGATGTAAATTATAATTTTTCTCAGATAATCTTTTGTAAAACTTCATCGGTATTTAATTCAAAACATTTTAAATATAATATTATTTTAACGAAAAAACTTCTGCTTTGCAACATATACTCTGATATAATTACAAAACAAGTACCAATGTTGGTCACATGCCTATGCCCATGTAGCCTGGTGTGGCACAAAGATTTTATAAAATAGGAGAATCTTATAAATCTTGTTATGTATTTTATAAAAATCAGTTTATAAAACCAAGTTATTTGAAATTCAAATAACATTTAAAAAAATCTTCTGCTAGGAAAGCCTTCCATTTAAACAATCCTTGAAATCCCAACTTTAATCAAAATGGTTGAGCCAAGTGTATGGTAAGAATGCAAACCATAAAATGTTTAACCCATTTTGGTGCAAAACTTGGACGGATAAATCCAAGGTCTTAAGGAAATGATACGAACATATTAATGGGTTAATAACATCTTCATTGGAGAACTCTCTTCACAACGTTCAAAATACAAAAATCAAAGTGCTAAAATTTTGTTGCACGATAGATTGAAGTGACCGTGGCAATTGAGCATGGGATGGGCAGAAAGTTGTCAAAGTTATGTTCAACTTTGTCTTTAAATACCAAACTAGTTTCACACAATGAACTCACCCCTTTTGCTAGCATACACATATACTTACAAATATAATCTCTTCCAATTTAAGAAGGATACAAGCTTCAATTCTAAGAATAAGATATCAAGATCTAAAGGGCAAAAAGAAGAGCTTCAAGCTAATTATTTATTCATACTTTCTTGTATTATTGATGGGTCATCACTAGAGGTTATCTAGTACTTTGACAAGATAGTTAATCATCAATTTTGGTGATTTGGGAGGAAAACACACTATCTTGATATAGAGTTGTTATTCTATTTGGGAACACCATCTTGACATAGTGTTGTATTTCTTATGACGATGCACTATCTTTATATAGTGTTTGAGAGACTTTAGTGTTGTGAAGACTCGATGTCTAGATATAGTGAGGTATTAAAGAAGTATAAAGACCACTATCTTGATATAATGTGTTGAAGAAAGTGTTCGCTACCTTGTACTAGTGAAGAAGTGTAAAGATAGCCACTTCGTGTAACAAGTGAAGAATGCACTCATTACCTTTTACTAGTGGAGTTGTAAAGACATTATATTGACATAGTGTGTTGAAGAAGATGAATATTTCCTTTGAAGGGTGTTGGTACATGTTTTGTAACAGATGATCTTTTGTGTTTGTTAGAATTGAGAGCAACGGTCAAAGGGGAGACTGTTGGTGCATTTTGTGACCGTCGCTATGCAATTCAGACCAGCGGAACGCCACAGGCGAAGTTAGCACAACTTCGCCATAGGCGAAGTTATGAACTGGCCCAAGCCCAAGCCCGAGAAGATGTTTTGTCTATACATATGTGTGTCTTGTTTAGGTTTTGTATCCAGAAAATAAGAGTAGTTGTGTTATAGTTCATTTGTCTAGAGAGTAAAAGAGAGGAAGTGTCGTGAGGGACGACCCGAGGTAGAGCTCACCTCGGGTCGGACGTGTTTCTGTTTATGTTACGGTATGTAACGTGTTTAATTATTATATAAGAATCTGCAGATTTGTTTATCCCGTTCTTGTATTTGTTCGTGTATTTGTTCGTGTACGTGTTTGTGTTCTTTATCTTTTACACCAATAAACGAGTCTAGGAGGATTCCGCACTCCTAGACCTCGTGCGGATCTTGTATCGATCGGCGACGCCCCGGCGGGGGACCTACAAGTGGTATCAGAGCCTTAGGCTCTTATGCTATGGTTCGAGATCTGCGTTTTGGTGTTTCTGGCACGTTTCTGTGCGTTTCTGGCCGAACAGCGCCGCAGGCGAAGTTATTGTTCATCAGGCGAAGTTGCCGTCACTGTTCGTAGGGTTTCAGCGAAGATATAAGGTCTGGCGAAGTTATGAACATGCGAAGTTGACTTTAGGCGAAGTTGACTTCTCGGCGAAGTTATAGCCAGGCGAAGTTATGGACAGACGAAGTTAACTTTAGGCGAAGTTAACGAGAAAAAAAAAAAAAAAAAAAAAAAAAGTGTTTTGGTGTTTTCGTCTGTATGGCCAGGTGTACACGATTATTGTGAGACCGGAGATGTTGTTCCGTCAACGAGTGAAACTTGTTATCTCTGGGTCTTACGTGTGAACAAATACGTGTCAACTCTGGATATGGAGTTGAGTTTGTGAATGGGATATTGATTGAAACTGGATATTGACACATATTTGGGTGTTTGTGGGCAATGAAATTGTTGTTGTTCGAGGTGACCAATTGAAGAAAGTCAAATTGAACTGAAGGTTTTTGTCATTACTGGATTGCGGTCAGAGCATATTATTTATGTTACTTTCAAGGCGTTCGAGAATTGGATCCTGAAACGTGATGCTTATTTATTAGAGTGAAAATTCTGGAACAAGTTGGATTTAATCGGGAACTAAAGTGTTTATGCTCTTGATCGTTATCCCTGGTGATTGAAGATGCTTCGGATTAATTAATGGTCATGTGTTAGATTCTGTCAAGGTGGTTTTGTGATGAAATTGATCACTTGATGTTGAGTAGTTGAAGATTAAACCTTATCGTATGCCGACGAGTTGGTGAAGTTGTGGAGGAAGCCCAACTTCACGTGTTGGTGAAGTCAGATGGACTCACGTGATTGGTTGAGATGATCTATTGGCACGAGGATGCATGAATTTCAAAGACCTCAATCGTTATAGTCGGAGAAGCTTACACTGAAGGGGAGATCTGATATGGAAGACACTGGGTGATTGGTAGATTTGTGAAGCTACAGGACGGTTTCAGACAAGGATGGTTGAAGAGCAAACAGAAGATCATCAGTTAAGAGGGAGTCTGTTGGTACATGTTTTGTAACAGATGATCTTTTGTGTTTGTTAGAATTGAGAGCAACGGTCAAAGGGGAGACTGTTGGTGCATTTTGTGACCGTCACTATGCAATTCAGACCAGCGGAACGCCACAGGCGAAGTTAGCACAACTTCGCCTTAGGCGAAGTTAGAACAACTTCGCCAACGGCGAAGTTGTAACAACTTCTGCCTTAGGCGAAGTTATCACAACTTCGCCATAGGCGAAGTTATGAACAACTTCGCCTACTCGCCCAAGCCCAAGCCCGAGAAGATGTTTTGTCTATATATATGTGTGTCTTGTTTAGGTTTTGTATCCAGAAAATAAGAGTAGTTGTGTTATAGTTCATTTGTCTAGAGAGTAAAAGAGAGGAAGTGTCGTGAGGGACGACCCGAGGTAGAGCTCACCTCGGGTCGGACGTGTTTCTGTTTATGTTACGGTATGTAACGTGTTTAATTATTATATAAGAATCTGCAGATTTGTTTATCCCGTTCTTGTATTTGTTCGTGTATTTGTTCGTGTACGTGTTTGTGTTCTTTATCTTTTACACCAATAAACGAGTCTAGGAGGATTCCGCACTCCTAGACCTCGTGCGGATCTCGTATCGATCGGCGACGCCCCGGCGGGGGACCTACAAAGGGCGAGATGACTGTCTCGGTGATCCCTACCGTTTAGGGAGACGGCTAGTTAAGAAAACTCTTGATTGGAGGATCGAGGAGAAGATGTGGGGTAGATTAGTTAACATCCACTTGAACCTTTATATGTAACATTTCGGGTTTTATCGTATTTGTTTATCATTATCTGAACGTTATTCGAATCCTCAAAATTTATTAATACATTGCATTATGAGTTATTAAGTTTTCTTATGTTCACTTTTAGCCCTCCATGTTCTAACTACTTATTATTCTTTAATCCTTATAAAATAAAAGTTTCAATATTTATCAAGAATACAAACTAGGAGGACCAAATATGCCATTTTTGATACTGCTCACCATGGAATGCCGGAGCGCCGCGCGGCCAGCCTTAGGCTCGCCGTCGCGCGGCGTGGGGAGGTTACAGCTCAGTCAGATCGTTTATTTTGGTTCGTAAACTTGTTTTTGGCATAAAATTGGTTATTTTCGGCATGAATCGCAAGAATTAAGGGCCAAGACAACTTAACATGACTGAATTACATGTTATACCTCGTTTCTTATTCACCAAGATCATATCTTTATGATATATTCTATGATTCTTTCCTTTAAACGTAGATTATTGCTTAAACGGGCCAAAACATCCATAATTGGTTCGGTTTAGCTTTTCTTATATAAACTAACCATAAAACCCTGCCACAAAACTTTACACCAACCCTAATTATCATCCTCCAGCCGTCATACCTGCTGATCATCTCAATTCTCTTCGGTTTTTGGTGTTTCGTTGAAGAACCGTTCATTAAACGGTTGACTTTGCATGCTTAACGACCTTTGACTCGTTATAACTCCTCATTCGTGCACTTTCCGGGTAATTTGTAAACTGAGTTTTTGTTCATAATCATCTTCTAGTCGATAACCTTCAATCAATTTCTGAGATTGAAGGGTATTGACTGGTCAATCGCTTTAAAACCCGATAAAGGGTAAAACAGTCAACAACTTTGACTTCTCGTTTTCTCATACTTCTGGTCGGATTCAATGATCGGTCCAGAAGACTTTTCTTCTCGGAATTAAATTTTAAGGGTTCTGACCAAAACCCGACTCCCGACTCAAAGTTCGGATTCTGGTCAGACTCGCCTCGTTTAACTATTAAAATCGACATAACTCGAGTTACACTTATCCGTTTGGATTGGTTCTAGCAGAGTTTTGCTTTTACTTATACTTTCACACCGTTAAGTTTCAGGTTCTGTTGATTAGCTTCGTTCGGCGCGTTAATCGGAAGACTCGTTGTTTATTTCTTAATATTATATTAACTCGCTTATTTTAAGGTGAGTTTTGTCATTCCCCTGTTTTCACACATTTTCAAACATTTTGGGGGCGTATACGTACTTATAGTATTTCATATTATATATATCTTGATCATTAGCAAACGTTATATTGTGTGTGAATTGCTAGACATAATTGTTACTTGATTACTTGTTTAATTTGCGCATTCGGAGAGGTCCACCATGTTCTCATTATAGTATGATCATACGACCGTCTAGTTTTAACCAGAGACCGATTCTCTTGGCAATGGTTCGTTTGACACTTACTTGCTCATTGGTTTGGTTTATTTACCACTTATTTACGTTTTGCTATCTTTTCACATTATATATTATTGCAAAACTTAATGACTTGCTCACTCAACATATTTGTTGACAAACCTATTGTATTTTCTACGTATATGCAGGTTATCATATGAATTGAAGACTTGGAGTTTTGGATTGCTAGATGAGACCATAGGACTTATCAAGAACTATTTTATTTTAATTTAAGTTATGGATTAGTTCTTTTATTGTTTATGGATTCTTGTTGATTTAATTGCTATTTTTGGATATTTTGGTTATTTGAAATAAAATCAATTATTAGATATTGTCACCATATTTTTGCATGATAGTTACCTCGAGCTATGAACAATCATGCTCACGCCCCGGCATTTCCGCCTTAGGTTGGGGTGTGACAGATTGGTATCAGAGCCGAAGGTTTAAGATAGGTGGTTAGAAATTGTCCTAGTCGTATGTTAGGAACCCCATAGTTGCCTATCTGAACTATTTAACTACTCCCTAATTGTTTATAGCTTATTTAGGTAATTATTCATGATATCTTTTATGTTAGATAATTATTTATTTCATATGTTAGGATATCTTTTACTTTTGGTAAATATTTATTAAATTTTTTATATTAGTAAAGTAGTTAATTATATCTTTTATTTTAAGAAATAATCTTTTAATTTTTAATAAGTATTGCACAAACCAAATCTGAGGCCTTGCCTTACTTTCAAAGATATTTTCCAAATTTTTAAAAATCTTTAAAAAATATTAAAGTCCTTAAAAATCTTTTAAAAACTTTAGTAGATTTACTTTCTAGTTTTGGAAAATTACTTAAGAATTCCCAAGATTTGTTTTTACTCCCTCTCCTTAAGGCAAGAGGGTATGACATGTTGGGTAGTAACTGTAAGGGGTACGATAACTGTGAGTCGGGCCTTGGCAAAACGGTTCCGAGAACCCAAGGTAAGACGCTATACCTGGAGGATAACCTGACCACAGTATTCGAGCCCCTAGGCCAAAGTTGGACAATATGTCATACCACCGGACCTTAAGTGAATCAAATGTGACCGATCAACTGTCGCCTTCCTTAATAAAAACCGAATTCATGGTGGTTCGTGGCTAAATTCGGAAACTTTCCAAAATTGTGTTTTAATGATTTTAAATGTTTAGTTGGGTGAAAAATCCATGACAATCCATGGGCACACCAAATATTCATTTCACAACCCGTTTTGATCCGTTATTTGGCCGTAAATATCACCGTGGTGGTTCACGAGATATCCCGACTACTTTCTTTTTCTTCGTTTATTCGATATTTGGTGGGGTCAGTTAAAATGTCATGTAACGCTCATGGGCCGACCCACTCCATTGAATTGATAATTCGTTAATTAGTTGGGTCAGTTAAAATGCCATGTAACGCTCATGGGCCGACCAACTCAAATTGTTTGTTAATCGTTATTTAATTAGGCCAATAAAATGCCATGGAACGCTCATGGGAAGCCCAATTCTCAATATTTAAGTCCCATTATGTAATTGGGTTCATTTAAACTACCATGGAACGCTCATGGGAGGCCCAATTCCCGAAGATTAATTTTATGATTTAGTTGGGCCATTCAAATTGCCATGAAAAGCTCATGGGAGGCCAACTCACTTGATTTAATTCGCTATTTATCTTGAGTTTTGAGCTGACATGGGAAGCCCATGGAAAGCCCAACCCAATAACACTTTACACTTTAAACTTGAAATAAACATTTTAATTAATTAACTATCTCAAAGTTAATCACATTAATTTATATCGCGACTTTGTCTCAAGTCATGACAATCACTACCATATATTAGTCATGTTTACCCATTGCCTTTCATTGACTCGTTTACACAACTTACCCAATTCTTATCATATTTCTCGTTTGGTCCCCGCAGAATGTCTTCTCAACTTCGTCGCTGTAGCAACCGCCTTCCATCGACTGCTCATGATCGCCGTTTGGCTGCTCGCATCACGAAAGAGTTCGCCGCTGCTTTGCCCGAGGTGGTGGCTCAACTACAAAACATCAACTCGAATGGATCTGCTACTTCGGCTGCACCCACCAACAACTACCACTACAAGAATTTCACGAGTGCCAAACCTCCTCTTTACCCTGGCGAGGAGAATACTACTAACCCCTTCGCTGGTTTGAGAGGATGGAAAACATCTTCATCCATAGTGAGTGTCCGGACGACAAACAGACTCGTTTTGCCACAAGCGTTTTCGAGGAACATGCCCTTACTTGGTGGACCACATTCAAGGACCTCCAAGGTGTTGATGAAGCATCAGCCATGCCTTGGTAGGAGCTTAAGGAAGCTATGAAGAGAGTTTTGTCCTGAGCATGAACTGCAAAGGCTCAAGACGGAGTTTTGGGAGTTAAAGCAAATTGGTGGCGATAACTCTACTTACTCGAGCCGATTCAAGGAACTAAGTCGGGTGGTACCTCATCTCGTAATCCCGTTGTCCCGCGGTATCCGCAAGTATATCCGTTGACTACCTACTATTTTCCGTGACGCGGTTGTCAGTCGAGACCCTCTCACGATTGAGGAAGCCATAACCCTTGCTGCTTCCTTGACTGATGATCACGTTCGAGATGATACACTGTTCCGAAAGGACTCCAAGCCTGCTGCTGAAAAGAGTAAAGCCGAATCCTCTACTGATGCCAAAGCCGATCCTAAGCTTGCCCAAAACAACAACTCCAACCGTTACCACAAGAACAACAACAACAATGGCCAAAAGCGCAAGACTCATCACCAAAACTATGCCGTGAACCAACCCAGCAACCAAGCCCCTAACCAAAATGCATCCAACAAGAAGCCATATAATGGGCCGCACCCTTTGTGCTCAATTTGTACCCGTCATCATCCCGCATCAATCACTTGCCGCCTTTGCACCTCGTGCAACCGTTATGGGCATCTTGCTAATACTTGTTGTGTACCTCCAAATGCATGAGCCGCTCCTCAACAACCCGCACCGTCTGCTCCCCGAGCTGCTAATAACCCCCAAGCTCAAGCCGGTGTTCCAAATACCCGTGTTTGCTACCATTGTGGAGATCCTAGTCATCTCAACAATATGTGCCCATTGATAGCCCGTGCCAATCAAGCCCATGTGATGCCTCCACCGTATTATGCTCACCAAGCCCAAGTTGTTCCCGTACCGTACTACACTAGCCAAGCCTCCCAAGTTCAAACTTACCAGCCCCCGATCCATCAAAGCTTTGCACCTCATACCTATGCTCCTAAAGTTCCGCAACTTATGGCTCCGCCGGCTGCTACAGCTCAATTCCCTGCTATTCAAGCCCCTCCAACCAATCAAGCTGCACCGACTCCTCAAGGTCCGAATGGTCGTGCCTTCATGATGAATGTGAATCAAGCCCAAAGCTCAAGTGACGTGGTTAATGGTACGTTCTCTATTAATAACCATTCTGTTTCCGTGTTAGTCGATACTGGTGCCGATAAGAGCTTTATTTCGTTAGACTTTGCATACATTATTGACAAGCCTTGGGATAGGTTGTCTAAGCCTTTTACCGTAGAAGTAGCTAATGGGAATTCAATTACTATTGATTCGGTTATACGTGATTGTGTCATAGTTCTTAATAAGGTCAGTTCCACATAGATCTTATTCCGATGCAAATGGGTAGTTTTGATGTCATAGTTGGGATGGATTGGTTGACTTTAAATCACGTCGAGGTCGTTTGTTTTGATAAGTTCCTTCGTATACCTCTATAAGAGGGCCGTATTCTTAAAATATTCGGTAGTACGCCTGCTTCTAGCTTAATCTCATGTCTTGCTTTCAAGCTCAACATTATTTGCGTAAGAAGTACATTGCCTTTTTGGCACTTGTGGTGGAGAAAGATAAGGAGAAGAAGAAGATTCAAGATATTCCTATTGTGCGCGATTTTCCCGACGTCTTTTCTGATGACGTTGTTGGACTTCCTCCTATTCGTCAAGTCGAGTTTCGCATTGATCTCGTACCTGGAGCTAATCCCATTGCTAAAGCACCTTATCGTCTTGCACCTTCCGAAACGCAAGAGCTTTCGAGCCAATTGCAAGAACTCTCCGATAAGGGTTTTATTCGCCCGAGTTCTTCGCCTTGGGACGCACCTGTTTTATTTGTGGAGAAGAAGGATGGATCGTTTCGCATGTGCATCGACTATCATGAGCTCAATAAGCTTATCGTCAAGAACCGTTACCCGCTCCCTCGTATCGATGATCTTTTCGATCAACTCCAAGGAGCCATTTTCTTCTCAAAGATCGATCTCCGTTCGGGTTATTATCAACTTCGCGTTAATGAAGATGACATACCCAAGACTGCTTTCCGTACTCGATATGGGCATTACGAATTTTGTGTTATGCCTTTTGGGCTAACCATTGCACCCGCGGTTTTCATGGATCTCATGAATCGTGTGTGTAAACCCTACTTGGACAAATTCGAAATTTTTTTCATCGATGACATTTTGATCTACTTAAAATTCGAAAATGATCATAAAGAGCATCTACATGCTATCCTTGACCTCCTACGGAAGGAACAATTGTATGCCAAATTTTTGAAGTGTGAGTTTTGGCTTAAGGAAGTTCAATTTTTGGGCCATATTGTTAACGACAAGAGTATTCATGTCGATCCCGCGAAGATCGAAGCCGTCAAGAATTGGAAGACACCGACGTCTCCCACCGAAGTTCGTTCTTTTCTTGGTTTGGCGGGATATTACCGTCGTTTCATTCGTAACTTCTCGAAGATTGCATTGCCCCTCACCGCTCTTACGCATAAGGGTAAACCTTACGAGTGGGGGTCAAAGCAAGAGAAAGCGTTTCAAACTTTGAAGGACTTGCTTTGCAATGCTCCTATTCTTGCTCTCCCCGAAGGTAGTGAAGATTTCATTGTATTCTGTGATGCTTCTAATCAAGGTCTTGGTTGTGTTCTCATGCAACGAGACAAGGTTATCGCGTATGCTTTGAGACAACTCAAGGTTTATACGACGCACGATCTCGAGCTTGGTGCCGTCGTATTCGCCTTGAAGATTTGGAGACATTATCTCTATGGTACCAAATGCGTAATATTTACCGATCATAAAAGTCTCCAACATATTTTTGATCAAAAGGAACTCAATATGATGCAACGTCGTTGGGCCAAGTTACTTTGCGACTATGATAGCGAGATTCGCTATCATCCCGGTAAAGCGAATGTCGTGGCCGACGCTCTTAGTCGCAAGAAACAAGTCAAATCCGTGTTGCTTACATGTGTTCTCGTTCAAAATGATCTCGAAGAGCGTGTTCTTAACGCGCAACACGAATCCGTCACCGAAGGCAACATGTATGATGAGATGTCGTGTGGTGTGGAATTACAATTGGAAACCAAACCCAATGGTTTGCTTTATTTCCTTAATCGCTTATGGATTCCCGATCGTGATGACCTTCGCACATTCATAATGGATGAGGCTCATAAGTCACGATATTCCATACATCCCGGTGCTGATAAAATGTACGCTGATCTTCGTTCCATCTTTTAGTGGCCTAGAATGAAGAAAGACATTGCTCTCTACGTTGCAAAATGTCTCACTTGCTTTAAAGTCAAAGCCGAGCACCATCAACCTTATGGTCTACTCGAGTAACCTCCCAATCCCGAATGGAAGTGGGAAGATATTGCTATGGATTTTATTACTAAACTTCCTTCTACCCGAAAGCAGCATGATAGTATTTGGGTAATCATCGATCGTTTAACGAAGTCTGCTCTTTTCATACCCATCAAGGAACGTTTTCGGTTGATCGATTGGCGCATATTTACGTGGAAAGGATTGTTTGCCATCATGGAACTCCATTAACCATTATCTCCGATAGAGATGGCCGTTTCACTTCTCCTTTTTGGAAATCCCTCCAATCCGCTTTGGGAACTTGTTTGGATCTTAGTACTGCTTATCATCCGCAATATGATGGTCAATCTGAGCGTACGATTCAAACCCTAAAAGATATGCTTCGCTCATGTGTTCTCGATTTTGGTGGCAATTGGGATAATCATCTACCGCTTATTGAGTTTTCGTATAACAATAGCTTTCACTTTAGTATCGGTATGGCACCTTTCGAAGCTCTTTATGGCCGCAAATGCCGTTATCCTATTTGTTGGAATGAAGTTGGTGAATCTCAAATTACTGGTCCGGAGTTAGTTCAAGAAACGACTGATCACATTGCTCAAATCCGCCAAAATTTACTCGCTACTCGTAGTCGTCAAAAGAGTTATGCGGATAAGCGTAAGAAACCTCTTGATTTTAACGTTGGTGATCGTGTTCTACTCAAAGTATCTCCATGGAAAGGTGTTGTGAGATTTGGAAAGAAAGGAAAGTTATCTCCTCGTTTCGTTGGTCCTTTTGAAATCATTGAGCGTATTGGTCCTGTTGCTTATAAACTTAATCTCCCATCTGAACTCTCAGATATTCATCCGGTATTTCACATTTCGAATTTGAAGAAGTATCTTGCCGAGGGTAATTTTCAAATACCTCTCGATGAAGTTCGTATTGAAGAGACCATGCATTTCGTTGAAAGACCCGTTGAGATCATGGATCATAAAGATAAAGTTACTAAGCGTAGTCGTATACCGTTAGTCAAGGTGCGTTGGAAATCGAAGTAAGGAGCTGAGTTTACTTGGGAACGTGAAGATCAAATGAAGGAGAAATATCCTCATCTGTTCGCTACAACTATTCTCTAATTTCGGGACAAGATTCCTAAAAGTAGGGGATACCGTAACATTTAGGGTTTTATCATATTTGTTTATCATTATCTGAACGTTATTCGGATCCTAAAACTTTATTAATACATTGCATTATGAGCTATTAAGTTTCCTTATGTTCACTTTTAGCCCTCCATGTTCTAACTACTTATTATTCTTTAATCCTTATAAAAAAAAGTTTCAATATTTATCAAGAATACAAACTAGGAGGACCAAATATGCCATTTTTGATACTGCTCACCATGGAATGCCGGAGCGCCGCGCGGCCAGCCTTAGGCTCGCCGTCGCGCGGCATGGGGAGGTTACAGCTCAGTCAGATCGTTTATTTTGGTTCGTAAACTTGTTTTTGGCATAAAATTGGTTATTTTCGGCATGAATCGCAAGAATTAAGGGCCAAGACAACTTAACATGACTGAATTACATGTTATACCTCGTTTCTTATTCACCAAGATCATATCTTTATGATATATTCTATGATTCTTTCCTTTAAACGTAGATTATTGCTTAAACGGGCCAAAACATCCATAATTGGTTCGGTTTAGCTTTTCTTATATAAACTAACCATAAAACCCTGCCACAAAACTTTACACCAACCCTAATTATCATCCTCCAGCCGTCATACCTGCTGATCATCTCAATTCTCTTCGGTTTTTGGTGTTTCGTTGAAGAACCGTTCATTAAACGGTTGACTTTGCATGCTTAACGACCTTTGACTCGTTATAACTCCTCATTCGTGCACTTTCCGGGTAATTTGTAAACTGAGTTTTTGTTCATAATCATCTTCTAGTCGATAACCTTCAATCAATTTCTGAGATTGAAGGGTATTGACTGGTCAATCGCTTTAAAACCCGATAAAGGGTAAAACAGTCAACAACTTTGACTTCTCGTTTTCTCATACTTCTGGTCGGATTCAATGATCGGTCCAGAAGACTTTTCTTCTCGGAATTAAATTTTAAGGGTTCTGACCAAAACCCGACTCCCGACTCAAAGTTCGGATTCTGGTCAGACTCGCCTCGTTTAACTATTAAAATCGACATAACTCGAGTTACACTTATCCGTTTGGATTGGTTCTAGCAGAGTTTTGCTTTTACTTATACTTTCACACCGTTAAGTTTCAGGTTCTGTTGATTAGCTTCGTTCGGCGCGTTAATCGGAAGACTCGTTGTTTATTTCTTAATATTATATTAACTCGCTTATTTTAAGGTGAGTTTTGTCATTCCCCTGTTTTCACACATTTTCAAACATTTTGGGGGCGTATACGTACTTATAGTATTTCATATTATATATATCTTGATCATTAGCAAACGTTATATTGTGTGTGAATTGCTAGACATAATTGTTACTTGATTACTTGTTTAATTTGCGCATTCGGAGAGGTCCACCATGTTCTCATTATAGTATGATCATACGACCGTCTAGTTTTAACCAGAGACCGATTCTCTTGGCAATGGTTCGTTTGACACTTACTTGCTCATTGGTTTGGTTTATTTACCACTTATTTACGTTTTGCTATCTTTTCACATTATATATTATTGCAAAACTTAATGACTTGCTCACTCAACATATTTGTTGACAAACCTATTGTATTTTCTACGTATATGCAGGTTATCATATGAATTGAAGACTTGGAGTTTTGGATTGCTAGATGAGACCATAGGACTTATCAAGAACTATTTTATTTTAATTTAAGTTATGGATTAGTTCTTTTATTGTTTATGGATTCTTGTTGATTTAATTGCTATTTTTGGATATTTTGGTTATTTGAAATAAAATCAATTATTAGATATTGTCACCATATTTTTGCATGATAGTTACCTCGAGCTATGAACAATCATGCTCACGCCCCGGCATTTCCGCCTTAGGTTGGGGTGTGACAGATTGGTATCAGAGCCGAAGGTTTAAGATAGGTGGTTAGAAATTGTCCTAGTCGTATGTTAGGAACCCCATAGTTGCCTATCTGAACTATTTAACTACTCCCTAATTGTTTATAGCTTATTTAGGTAATTATTCATGATATCTTTTATGTTAGATAATTATTTATTTCATATGTTAGGATATCTTTTACTTTTGGTAAATATTTATTAAATTTTTTATATTAGTAAAGTAGTTAATTATATCTTTTATTTTAAGAAATAATCTTTTAATTTTTAATAAGTATTGCACAAACCAAATCTGAGGCCTTGCCTTACTTTCAAAGATATTTTCCAAATTTTTAAAAATCTTTAAAAAATATTAAAGTCCTTAAAAATCTTTTAAAAACTTTAGTAGATTTACTTTCTAGTTTTGGAAAATTACTTAAGAATTCCCAAGATTTGTTTTTACTCCCTCTCCTTAAGGCAAGAGGGTATGACATGTTGGGTAGTAACTGTAAGGGGTACGATAACTGTGAGTCGGGCCTTGGCAAAACGGTTCCGAGAACCCAAGGTAAGACGCTATACCTGGAGGATAACCTGACCACAGTATTCGAGCCCCTAGGCCAAAGTTGGACAATATGTCATACCACCGGACCTTAAGTGAATCAAATGTGACCGATCAACTGTCGCCTTCCTTAATAAAAACCGAATTCATGGTGGTTCGTGGCTAAATTCGGAAACTTTCCAAAATTGTGTTTTAATGATTTTAAATGTTTAGTTGGGTGAAAAATCCATGACAATCCATGGGCACACCAAATATTCATTTCACAACCCGTTTTGATCCGTTATTTGGTCGTAAATATCACCGTGGTGGTTCACGAGATATCCCGACTACTTTCTTTTTCTTCGTTTATTCGATATTTGGTGGGGTCAGTTAAAATGTCATGTAACGCTCATGGGCCGACCCACTCCATTGAATTGATAATTCGTTAATTAGTTGGGTCAGTTAAAATGCCATGTAACGCTCATGGGCCGACCAACTCAAATTGTTTGTTAATCGTTATTTAATTAGGCCAATAAAATGCCATGGAACGCTCATGGGAAGCCCAATTCTCAATATTTAAGTCCCATTATGTAATTGGGTTCATTTAAACTACCATGGAACGCTCATGGGAGGCCCAATTCCCGAAGATTAATTTTATGATTTAGTTGGGCCATTCAAATTGCCATGAAAAGCTCATGGGAGGCCAACTCACTTGATTTAATTCGCTATTTATCTTGAGTTTTGAGCTGACATGGGAAGCCCATGGAAAGCCCAACCCAATAACACTTTACACTTTAAACTTGAAATAAACATTTTAATTAATTAACTATCTCAAAGTTAATCACATTAATTTATATCGCGACTTTGTCTCAAGTCATGACAATCACTACCATATATTAGTCATGTTTACCCATTGCCTTTCATTGACTCGTTTACACAACTTACCCAATTCTTATCATATTTCTCGTTTGGTCCCCGCAGAATGTCTTCTCAACTTCGTCGCTGTAGCAACCGCCTTCCATCGACTGCTCATGATCGCCGTTTGGCTGCTCGCATCACGAAAGAGTTCGCCGCTGCTTTGCCCGAGGTGGTGGCTCAACTACAAAACATCAACTCGAATGGATCTGCTACTTCGGCTGCACCCACCCACAACTACCACTACAAGAATTTCACGAGTGCCAAACCTCCTCTTTACCCTGGCGAGGAGAATACTACTAACCCCTTCGCTGGTTTGAGAGGATGGAAAACATCTTCATCCATAGTGAGTGTCCGGACGACAAACAGACTCGTTTTGCCACAAGCGTTTTCGAGGAACATGCCCTTACTTGGTGGACCACATTCAAGGACCTCCAAGGTGTTGATGAAGCATCAGCCATGCCTTGGTAGGAGCTTAAGGAAGCTATGAAGAGAGTTTTGTCCTGAGCATGAACTGCAAAGGCTCAAGACGGAGTTTTGGGAGTTAAAGCAAATTGGTGGCGATAACTCTACTTACTCGAGCCGATTCAAGGAACTAAGTCGGGTGGTACCTCATCTCGTAATCCCGTTGTCCCGCGGTATCCGCAAGTATATCCGTTGACTACCTACTATTTTCCGTGACGCGGTTGTCAGTCGAGACCCTCTCACGATTGAGGAAGCCATAACCCTTGCTGCTTCCTTGACTGATGATCACGTTCGAGATGATACACTGTTCCGAAAGGACTCCAAGCCTGCTGCTGAAAAGAGTAAAGCCGAATCCTCTACTGATGCCAAAGCCGATCCTAAGCTTGCCCAAAACAACAACTCCAACCGTTACCACAAGAACAACAACAACAATGGCCAAAAGCGCAAGACTCATCACCAAAACTATGCCGTGAACCAACCCAGCAACCAAGCCCCTAACCAAAATGCATCCAACAAGAAGCCATATAATGGGCCGCACCCTTTGTGCTCAATTTGTACCCGTCATCATCCCGCATCAATCACTTGCCGCCTTTGCACCTCGTGCAACCGTTATGGGCATCTTGCTAATACTTGTTGTGTACCTCCAAATGCATGAGCCGCTCCTCAACAACCCGCACCGTCTGCTCCCCGAGCTGCTAATAACCCCCAAGCTCAAGCCGGTGTTCCAAATACCCGTGTTTGCTACCATTGTGGAGATCCTAGTCATCTCAACAATATGTGCCCATTGATAGCCCGTGCCAATCAAGCCCATGTGATGCCTCCACCGTATTATGCTCACCAAGCCCAAGTTGTTCCCGTACCGTACTACACTAGCCAAGCCTCCCAAGTTCAAACTTACCAGCCCCCGATCCATCAAAGCTTTGCACCTCATACCTATGCTCCTAAAGTTCCGCAACTTATGGCTCCGCCGGCTGCTACAGCTCAATTCCCTGCTATTCAAGCCCCTCCAACCAATCAAGCTGCACCGACTCCTCAAGGTCCGAATGGTCGTGCCTTCATGATGAATGTGAATCAAGCCCAAAGCTCAAGTGACGTGGTTAATGGTACGTTCTCTATTAATAACCATTCTGTTTCCGTGTTAGTCGATACTGGTGCCGATAAGAGCTTTATTTCGTTAGACTTTGCATACATTATTGACAAGCCTTGGGATAGGTTGTCTAAGCCTTTTACCGTAGAAGTAGCTAATGGGAATTCAATTACTATTGATTCGGTTATACGTGATTGTGTCATAGTTCTTAATAAGGTCAGTTCCACATAGATCTTATTCCGATGCAAATGGGTAGTTTTGATGTCATAGTTGGGATGGATTGGTTGACTTTAAATCACGTCGAGGTCGTTTGTTTTGATAAGTTCCTTCGTATACCTCTATAAGAGGGCCGTATTCTTAAAATATTCGGTAGTACGCCTGCTTCTAGCTTAATCTCATGTCTTGCTTTCAAGCTCAACATTATTTGCGTAAGAAGTACATTGCCTTTTTGGCACTTGTGGTGGAGAAAGATAAGGAGAAGAAGAAGATTCAAGATATTCCTATTGTGCGCGATTTTCCCGACGTCTTTTCTGATGACGTTGTTGGACTTCCTCCTATTCGTCAAGTCGAGTTTCGCATTGATCTCATACCTGGAGCTAATCCCATTGCTAAAGCACCTTATCGTCTTGCACCTTCCGAAACGCAAGAGCTTTCGAGCCAATTGCAAGAACTCTCCGATAAGGGTTTTATTCGCCCGAGTTCTTCGCCTTGGGACGCACTTGTTTTATTTGTGGAGAAGAAGGATGGATCGTTTCGCATGTGCATCGACTATCATGAGCTCAATAAGCTTATCGTCAAGAACCGTTACCCGCTCCCTCGTATCGATGATCTTTTCGATCAACTCCAAGGAGCCATTTTCTTCTCAAAGATCGATCTCCGTTCGGGTTATTATCAACTTCGCGTTAATGAAGATGACATACCCAAGACTGCTTTCCGTACTCGATATGGGCATTACGAATTTTGTGTTATGCCTTTTGGGCTAACCATTGCACCCGCGGTTTTCATGGATCTCATGAATCGTGTGTGTAAACCCTACTTGGACAAATTCGAAATTTTTTTCATCGATGACATTTTGATCTACTTAAAATTCGAAAATGATCATAAAGAGCATCTACATGCTATCCTTGACCTCCTACGGAAGGAACAATTGTATGCCAAATTTTTGAAGTGTGAGTTTTGGCTTAAGGAAGTTCAATTTTTGGGCCATATTGTTAACGACAAGAGTATTCATGTCGATCCCGCGAAGATCGAAGCCGTCAAGAATTGGAAGACACCGACGTCTCCCACCGAAGTTCGTTCTTTTCTTGGTTTGGCGGGATATTACCGTCGTTTCATTCGTAACTTCTCGAAGATTGCATTGCCCCTCACCGCTCTTACGCATAAGGGTAAACCTTACGAGTGGGGGTCAAAGCAAGAGAAAGCGTTTCAAACTTTGAAGGACTTGCTTTGCAATGCTCCTATTCTTGCTCTCCCCGAAGGTAGTGAAGATTTCATTGTATTCTGTGATGCTTCTAATCAAGGTCTTGGTTGTGTTCTCATGCAACGAGACAAGGTTATCGCGTATGCTTTGAGACAACTCAAGGTTTATACGACGCACGATCTCGAGCTTGGTGCCGTCGTATTCGCCTTGAAGATTTGGAGACATTATCTCTATGGTACCAAATGCGTAATATTTACCGATCATAAAAGTCTCCAACATATTTTTGATCAAAAGGAACTCAATATGATGCAACGTCGTTGGGCCAAGTTACTTTGCGACTATGATAGCGAGATTCGCTATCATCCCGGTAAAGCGAATGTCGTGGCCGACGCTCTTAGTCGCAAGAAACAAGTCAAATCCGTGTTGCTTACATGTGTTCTCGTTCAAAATGATCTCGAAGAGCGTGTTCTTAACGCGCAACACGAATCCGTCACCGAAGGCAACATGTATGATGAGATGTCGTGTGGTGTGGAATTACAATTGGAAACCAAACCCAATGGTTTGCTTTATTTCCTTAATCGCTTATGGATTCCCGATCGTGATGACCTTCGCACATTCATAATGGATGAGGCTCATAAGTCACGATATTCCATACATCCCGGTGCTGATAAAATGTACGCTGATCTTCGTTCCATCTTTTAGTGGCCTAGA
Source organism: Bidens hawaiensis (assembly GCF_021521415.1). Classification (NCBI taxonomy): domain Eukaryota; kingdom Viridiplantae; phylum Streptophyta; class Magnoliopsida; order Asterales; family Asteraceae; genus Bidens; species Bidens hawaiensis. Next base: position 180,149 of record NW_027491414.1, read on the forward strand.
ATGAAGAAAGACATTGCTCTCTACGTTGCAAAATGTCTCACTTGCTTTAAAGTCAAAGCCGAGCACCATCAACCTTATGGTCTACTCGAGTAACCTCCCAATCCCGAATGGAAGTGGGAAGATATTGCTATGGATTTTATTACTAAACTTCCTTCTACCCGAAAGCAGCATGATAGTATTTGGGTAATCATCGATCGTTTAACGAAGTCTGCTCTTTTCATACCCATCAAGGAACGTTTTCGGTTGATCGATTGGCGCATATTTACGTGGAAAGGATTGTTTGCCATCATGGAACTCCATTAACCATTATCTCCGATAGAGATGGCCGTTTCACTTCTCCTTTTTGGAAATCCCTCCAATCCGCTTTGGGAACTTGTTTGGATCTTAGTACTGCTTATCATCCGCAATCTGATGGTCAATCTGAGCGTACGATTCAAACCCTAAAAGATATGCTTCGCTCATGTGTTCTCGATTTTGGTGGCAATTGGGATAATCATCTACCGCTTATTGAGTTTTCGTATAACAATAGCTTTCACTTTAGTATCGGTATGGCACCTTTCGAAGCTCTTTATGGCCGCAAATGCCGTTATCCTATTTGTTGGAATGAAGTTGGTGAATCTCAAATTACTGGTCCGGAGTTAGTTCAAGAAACGACTGATCACATTGCTCAAATCCGCCAAAATTTACTCGCTACTCGTAGTCGTCAAAAGAGTTATGCGGATAAGCGTAGGAAACCTCTTGATTTTAACGTTGGTGATCGTGTTCTACTCAAAGTATCTCCATGGAAAGGTGTTGTGAGATTTGGAAAGAAAGGAAAGTTATCTCCTCGTTTCATTGGTCCTTTTGAAATCATTGAGCGTATTGGTCCTGTTGCTTATAAACTTAATCTCCCATCTGAACTCTCAGATATTCATCCGGTATTTCACATTTCGAATTTGAAGAAGTATCTTGCCGAGGGTAATTTTCAAATACCTCTCGATGAAGTTCGTATTGAAGAGACCATGCATTTCGTTGAAAGACCCGTTGAGATCATGGATCATAAAGATAAAGTTACTAAGCGTAGTCGTATACCGTTAGTCAAGGTGCGTTGGAAATCGAAGTAAGGAGCTGAGTTTACTTGGGAACGTGAAGATCAAATGAAGGAGAAATATCCTAATCTGTTCGCTACAACTATTCTCTAATTTCGGGACAAGATTCCTAAAAGTAGGGGATACCGTAACATTTAGGGTTTTATCATATTTGTTTATCATTATCTGAACGTTATTCGGATCCTAAAACTTTATTAATACATTGCATTATGAGCTATTAAGTTTCCTTATGTTCACTTTTAGCCCTCCATGTTCTAACTACTTATTATTTTTAATCCTTATAAAAAAAAGTTTCAATATTTATCAAGAATACAAACTAGGAGGACCAAATATGCCATTTTTTATACTGCTCACCATGGAATGCCGGAGCGCCGCGCGGCCAGCCTTAGGCTCGCCGTCGCGCGGCATGGGGAGGTTACAGCTCAGTCAGATCGTTTATTTTGGTTCGTAAACTTGTTTTTGGCATAAAATTGGTTATTTTCGGCATGAATCGCAAGAATTAAGGGCCAAGACAACTTAACATGACTGAATTACATGTTATACCTCGTTTCTTATTCACCAATATCATATCTTTATGATATATTCTATGATTCTTTCCTTTAAACGTAGATTATTGCTTAAACGGGCCAAAACATCCATAATTGGTTCGGTTTAGCTTTTCTTATATAAACTAACCATAAAACCCTGCCACAAAACTTTACACCAACCCAAATTATCATCCTCCAGCCGTCATACCTGCTGATCATCTCAATTCTCTTCGGTTTTTGGTGTTTCGTTGAAGAACCGTTCATTAAACGGTTGACTTTGCATGCTTAACGACCTTTGACTCGTTATAACTCCTCATTCGTGCACTTTCCGGGTAATTTGTAAACTGAGTTTTTGTTCATAATCATCTTCTAGTCGATAACCTTCAATCAATTTCTGAGATTGAAGGGTATTGACTGGTCAATCGCTTTAAAACCCGATAAAGGGTAAAACAGTCAACAACTTTGACTTCTCGTTTTCTCATACTTCTGGTCGGATTCAATGATCGGTCCAGAAGACTTTTCTTCTCGGAATTAAATTTTAAGGGTTCTGACCAAAACCCGACTCCCGACTCGAAGTTCGGATTCTAGTCAGACTCGCCTCGTTTATCTATTAAAATCGACATAACTCGAGTTATACTTATCCGTTTGGATTGGTTCCAGCGGAAATAATTTCACTTTTACTTATACTTTCACACCGTTAAGTTTCAGGTTCTGTTGATTATCTTCGTTCGGCGCGTTAATCGGAAGACTCGTTGTTTATTTCTTAATATCATATTAACTTGCTTATTTTAAGGTGAGTTTTGTCATTCCCCTGTTTTCACACATTTTCAAACGTTTTGGGGGCATATACGTACTTATAGTATTTCATATTATATATATCTTGATCATTAGTAAACGTTATATTGTGTGTGAATTGCTAGACATAATTGTTACTTGATTACTTGTTTAATTTGCGCATTCGGAGAGGTCCACCATGTTCTCATTATAGTATGATCATACGACCGTCTAGTTTTAACCGGCGCCGCGCGGCCAGCCTTAGGCTCGCCGTCGCGCGGCATGGGGAGGTTACAGCTCAGTCAGATCGTTTATTTTGGTTCGTAAACTTGTTTTTGGCATAAAATTGGTTATTTTCGGCATGAATCGCAAGAATTAAGGGCCAAGACAACTTAACATGACTGAATTACATGTTATACCTCGTTTCTTATTCACCAAGATCATATCTTTATGATATATTCTATGATTCTTTCCTTTAAACGTAGATTATTGCTTAAACGGGCCAAAACATCCATAATTGGTTCGGTTTAGCTTTTCTTATATAAACTAACCATAAAACCCTGCCACAAAACTTTACACCAACCCTAATTATCATCCTCCAGCCGTCATACCTGCTGATCATCTCAATTCTCTTCGGTTTTTGGTGTTTCGTTGAAGAACCGTTCATTAAACGGTTGACTTTGCATGCTTAACGACCTTTGACTCGTTATAACTCCTCATTCGTGCACTTTCCGGGTAATTTGTAAACTGAGTTTTTGTTCATAATCATCTTCTAGTCGATAACCTTCAATCAATTTCTGAGATTGAAGGGTATTGACTGGTCAATCGCTTTAAAACCCGATAAAGGGTAAAACAGTCAACAACTTTGACTTCTCGTTTTCTCATACTTCTGGTCGGATTCAATGATCGGTCCAGAAGACTTTTCTTCTCGGAATTAAATTTTAAGGGTTCTGACCAAAACCCGACTCCCGACTCGAAGTTCGGATTCTAGTCAGACTCGCCTCGTTTAACTATTAAAATCGACATAACTCGAGTTATACTTATCCGTTTGGATTGGTTCCAGCGGCAATAATTTCACTTTTACTTATACTTTCACACCGTTAAGTTTCAGGTTCTGTTGATTATCTTCGTTCGGCGCGTTAATCGGAAGACTCGTTGTTTATTTCTTAATATCATATTAACTTGCTTATTTTAAGGTGAGTTTTGTCATTCCCCTGTTTTCACACATTTTCAAACGTTTTGGGGGCGTATACGTACTTATAGTATTTCATATTATATATATCTTGATCATTAGTAAACGTTATATTGTGTGTGAATTGCTAGACATAATTGTTACTTGATTACTTGTTTAATTTGCGCATTCGGAGAGGTCCACCATGTTCTCATTATAGTATGATCATACGACCGTCTAGTTTTAACCGGCGCCCGATTCGCTTGGCAATGGTTCGCTTGACACTTACTTGCTCATTTGTTTGGTTTATTTACCACTTATTTACGTTTTGTTATCTTTTCATATTATATATTATTGCAAAACTTAATGACTTGCTCACTCAACATATTTGTTGACAAACCTATTGTATTTTCTACATATATGCAGGTTATCGTATGAATTGAAGACTTGGATTTTTGGATTGCTATATGAGACCATAGGACTTACCAAGAACTATTTTATTTTAATTTAAATTATGGATTAGTTCTTTTATTGTTTTTGTTGATTTAATTGCTATTTTTGGATATTTTGGTTATTTGAAATAAAATCAATTACTAGATATTGTCACCATATTTTTGCTTGATAGTTACCTCGAGCTATGAGCAATCATGCTCACGCCCCGGCATTTCCGCCTTAGGTTGGGGTGTGACATTATACATCGATTGTATATCTCTTTCCCTGATCTCTTTACGTACTTGATTATTTATTATTAGCATACACAAGAAGTATTATTCCATATTCATAAGTTCTATAAATCAGCTCACTAAATGAATTAACAGAAGAAATTTTTAAAAGAAAATATTCACTCCATCCTCTCTATTTTTCTACAAATCTTAGTGCGATGAATAGAACTTGACGCCTTTTTTTGTTTATTATGTCGAAAAACTTATAGTAATCATCCGCCTCGACACTCTAAGTAACTTTAGATTTTTGAGCTAATCCCTTAGCAATAACGGTATCTAATTCATAAAGGTTTAAATATCTCTCCTTGGGTAATCAAGGTATCTGATCCGAGCCAAAATGGATACCCCTCAAAACTCACAAATTTACAATCCAGATCCATGCACAAGTTATCATCCTCTCTTCTCTTGTTTGCATACCAAGATTTGACCGCCTTTCTTAAATTTTGAAGTTTGTTTTAAAAAGCAATGGCACTGTTTGAGTATTTGGAGAAGCCACCCCTTCAACCCTTAACAAACCTTAAAAACCCTACATAAAACCATTAATATCCAACCATGAGTAAAATATATTAAACATAGTTGGAGCAAAATAGACAACCTTTTGCCTCAATACAATAGGTCTATGATCCGAGATAAATCCTTCAAATCTATGACTATGACTGCAACGTGCAGTACAACTATCATAACATCAATTGAGAGTAGGAATCTATCAAGTTTAGTTAGCTCTTTGCTATTTGAATCAATGCAAACAAACTAGAAGCCCCCCCCCCCCCCCCCAATAAAAAAAATGAATATCCATAAGACTTGAACATTCAACAAATTAATCAAATTGAAGTAGCCGGAACCACAGAGAAAAAAAGTACCAAGTCATTCATCTTACTTCCTAACCACACTAGAGTATCAAAATCCAAATGATTATTCGGATAGTTAATCAAGAATAAGGATATAAATTCCAAAATATCACCTTCTCCTATCATCCCACATTAATCATAAGCTAACGAAGCTTAAAACAAATCCACTTAGCTTCCATAACTGCCAACATATCTGTTGAAAGAATCGACTTTTTATAACACACTGTTGGATGCAAAACAGAACTAACACTGCCCGAACTCTCTCGAGCATAACTAAAAAGCATAATCGAAATGATACTTTCTTATAGACTTTTCACTTTAAATAAATCCACCTTCGTCATATGTGTTTCTTGACCCCTAAAAATTAACCTCATGCTTAATGCAAGCATTCATATATTATTTTTCATTTACCAACAGTCCTTCCTTATCGAAACCATAAACGATTGTACAATGTTCACATGAGGAACTATCACTAAACGATTCTAGAAGCTCATAGTAATTACCTCATCTTTAAGTTATCGTTAAGCTAAGTAATCATCTCAACACATGCTATCGCTAAACTAACTTGTCTCTAAGCATAAGTTATCGCTAAACTTAAGTAATCGCCTAACACATGTTATCGCTAAGTCAAGTTATCACCTAGATAAGTTGTAGTTGAAATACTTGTCGCTTAACTATGTTGGTGCGATAACTATTTTATGTGCTAACTACAATATGCGATAACTATACTATGTGATAGAAACATTACGCTATAACTATATTAAAGTGATTACTACATTCTAGATAATTACCTCTAGCATGATTACTATGCCTTATGCGATAGCAGTACCAAAGAAGAATGAGTGTGTTGATCAGCAACATATGTACAAGAAAAGAAATATCTGGTACTAGAAAGTAAGATGTTATTCAACTCACTACCACTAAAACCTGAAAGAGGATAATTCTAAGGTTCATAGACAAAATACAAGTATACCTTCTAGCTTTAAGTTCTCTAAGGAGAAGCCTCACTACAAATATATGTCGTTATACTAGGCATAAGCAACGAGATTTTCCAAAATTTAAAAGAACTGTTGGCTAAAATCAGTAGTCACATATTCATGTGAGGTTGAGTCTAGTTCTATACATTTTTCATACCAAAATCAACAATTAACAAACATGAGTCTTATTGGCAAATTTAAATGTTAAGGCTATTACACCCATAATAAACTGTCTTCTGCTTACGGTTTATGATACCTTACAAAATTCTGGAGATTATTCAGAATTCAGTATCTATACTTAAGCTACATTATGACAGTTATGAGATTTGCATAGCTAACAAAAGGTCAATTTTATCTTAAATTCTTATATTATTTGTTATCAATATTTGGATAGAACTAGATGATACTATAAACTTTCCAACTTTTGTTATAATGCAAATGTGAACTTAATAAAAGACAAATGAGACCTATAAATGTCATCCATTGTAATCAAAATTTCATGAGAAATCATGACATGGTTGATGTGGATGATTTTTCATCTAATCTCATTCTAAGTGATTTAAAAATCATGTGTTAGATGTCATAAACATTACCAGGCTTAAGGAATAAATATGGGTCCACCGATGTTATATTTCACTGACATTCGTGGACTTATTCCAAATGGAATATTCAGACATAATTTATCATTTAACGACCATTTGCTTGTATCTAATCTGACTTCTATGGCCACGGCCTTACAGAGATCCATTCATATATACTTAATTTAATATGATTTTCTTCTAAATATGTCACTTAGTTTCTTATGACATATGGGCATTAAGAAAATCAAATCAAGTCTAACGTATGAATGAAAGGTTCCTACGTCACGTACATCATTGAAATTTCTCATGTAGCTTTTCAAGAGATTCGAAAATCAGTGGGAGCATTAAGTGTCTTAATCATAGTTATCAAATTCGCTCAAGGACCCGCGAATCCCGAATTGGATTGCGATGTACCGGGAACTCGCTCTGATCCAAATCGCTCCGGTACGCGGTGCCAAAAGAACGAATTCGGTGTTCCAATTCGCTTCGGTACGCCACTTCAATCGATCAAAATCAAACCATTTTTAGGGTTAGACAGAGCAAAAGATGTAGCTGAAAGTGCAGCGGTGGTTCAATTTTTTCGGAAACTAAAAAGAGAAGAACAGAAAGAAGAAGAAGAGTATGTGGCGTCTGCTTTTGATTTGTTATTAAGGTTAATAAGTTTAGGTATTTTGAAATTAGCCCCCCCCCCCCCCAATACTTCACTCTTTACATTTAGTCCCTAAATTTATAAGTTTTTACATAAAAATTATTATAAATGTAAAATTGCTAAATTAGTTTGTGTATTCTAACAATTAACCCTCTCTATCTTCACTATTTTACAATTTGGCTCTTAAACTTGTAAATTTATGCACAAAAAGTATAAAAATAAAATTATATATATAAAAATTATAAATAGTTATTTTTTGATTTGGGTATGTCGAACCGACCTACATGATACACCATACCGGTTCGTACCGAAATGAACCCACCCCCTTGGTATCGAATACGTTACATTTAGCGAATTGCATACCTGAAATGCGTACCCGTACCGAAACGAACCGCGAATTAGGTAACTATGGTCTTAATCATAACTTGCAAGATTTACGAGAGATGGGGAGTAAAAACTTGATATTAACTCAATTACACCTCTTGTACAAACATTGCTCCATCACAACACTGCTTCATCATAACTTATCTCCTTTTAATTCAATACTACTCTTATGGAAAGTTTCATTGTTACTTAAATGTGGGCATATTCAGATTTCATACTAAACTAACCCTCACCAGGAGAAACTGCAACAACTTATATTATTAACTTGTTTCTCTATTAGAATCTATTGGTCTTTAAATATTTACCACAAGCATGCCAATTTCCTAAAGGTTTCTAAGGTCAGTGGGAGCAGTAAAAGTCATTATAATGATTTTTCAGATGTACAAGAGGCGGGGGGAAGAGAGTCATTAAATTGTCCTCCGAATTTAACTCCTATTATACCTCTTCTACACCATACTGCACCAACTCTTACACACTTAGAATCCTGAAAATAATAGCAACCTAAACAAGAGCTAATCCATAAAACCAAAACTTCTAATAAACCCAACAATTAACTCAGGAGGTCATCTAGGTTTTAAAAACCTACTAATTTTGATGATTATATAACCTCCTTAACTAAAGTTGAAATGAATGTTGGAAAGTTTACTGATCCTACCCCTTATAATTAAATCATTAGCATCAATCATAAATTGACTCCATAAGTGAGAATAACGTTTTAATTTTTGCTTGAATCACCTAAGAGTGTTCATAACTTCCTAGTATAAACGTTAAGACACTCAGACGCATGATTGATTGTTAAAGATTAAATTCAAGAGGAAATAAATCATCAAAGAATCTTCTTACCTATATAACAAAAGATTTCTTTGAGGATCATCATTGTTCAAGTAGCTTATAATATTTTAAGAGCTACATTACACAAACATTTAAACAACTTTCCCCAACAACTGACTTACATATTTATATGTTCATAAAACAACTTGGAAGTTCTAAATTGAAGGTCAAAGAGCACTTAGTATGCAAGTCAATATAATCCATGTATGGGTTAATGCAAACATCAAAATGTGATGAAATCTTTATATAAGCATTTTCATCAAGAACTAAATGGATTAATGTACCTACTTCAAGATGAGTGAGAGCAACTAAAAACAAGCTTGTCCTTATATAAATGACATTATTTTGACAAGTATATGTTACATAAATCAAAATGTTGTTTGTACATACTTTGATATGATAGATCTTAGAGATATCCCTTACGTAATAGATATCGTAACATTATGAGATACACCCAAAGGGATGTTAGTCTTGTTCCATAAATTTTACTTTAGATGGGTCCTTACACATGTAACAAGCAATATTGCTCTCCTTTAGAGGATAATAGGGTTACTGAGATTATTTCCTTGTGCTTCATTAATTAGAAGCGTTATGTAGTTCAAGTCTATACTCGTTCAGATATTACTCAAATTGCAACATACTAGATATGTCTAGATTAACGTGAAGCATCTAAAAAAAAGTATTAAAGTATCTTTAAAAGTAAACGGGAGATTATAATTTAAAATAAAGAAGTGAGAACTCAAACCGATGATTACTCTAAATTTTGTTATATTCAAAGATAACATAATGTAATTTTCGGTAGGGATGAGCGTTTTCGGTACGGGTACCGATTAGTACCGGTACCGGTACAGAATTCGGTACCGATTTGGTACCGTCGGTACCAAATCGGTACCAAGTTTTGAGTTTTCGGTACAGGTATGGTACCGGAATGGTTCGGTACGGTACCAGTATTTACTGAATTTTTCACGAAATACCGGTGCCGTACCGGTACCCAACCGAACATTTCGGTACTGGTACCGGTACCAACTATTTCCGAATTTCGGGATCGGGATTTTCGGGATCGGTACCGGGTCGGTACCGGTACCATCCCAATCTCATCCCTAATTTTCGGGATATATTCTTATGTCAGCAGATAAATTTATCTCATGGAGGAGTCATAATGAACTGATAACAACAATCTAAATTATAATGACATAATATGTTAATTAATTCACAACGCAATTGCCAATAAATGTTGTTAAAAATTTATCATTGGACTTATAAATTTATTAACTCCATATAAATTATATATTGAAGACTTATTGTGATAAAGTCAGCTACCACGTTTTCTCAAACAGTAACAATTCGAGAGGTGCTACATTATATTTCGATCTGAATTAAAATTATTCGTTTATGAACGAATTGAGGAAACTAAATTCTCATATCGAATAAATTCATGATATACTTAAGGATCCTATAACCAAAGGTCTACCACCCATAAGTCTTATGAAAGCGCTTATAATAAAGAGGGGATTATTAATGACCATATATAATTGTATATCGTAATATGAATGACTAATTATTAATAACTAAGTATTAATTTTTCTCATCAGTTTTGATTTTGTATGTCTCTTAATATGTTTTGCATGCGTAATGACATATAGACAAATTAGTATATAAATCAAATATTTAATGGGGGTCTTGAGCTGATGTTCAATTCAATGACTGTATTTCTCCGCTCCAGTTTAAGTTTAAAACTAAAATGAGTGTTAAAATCTGTAGACTAATCTAATGCTCATAATAAATTATTATTCGGCCAAGTGGGAGAATGTAAGAATAAATATATGGATATGTATATTTATATATGGCCATCATTATCATTTATATAATAACTAGTAAACGGCCCGCGCGGTGCTGCGAGAGCGTTGATACACTTTGAGACATAAAGTTACTAATGTTTGTGCACGCGTAATGACAGATCTGGTTTTAATAAATTTATATCAAAACGTAGATAGAAATAAGAAAATATTTATACAAAATTAAGTTGTCGTGAAAAAAGCATAAAAAAATATATAATATTTAACCATTTGCTTTAGTCGTGCATTGCTTGAGCTCGGTATTGAATAAAATTTTTATTGAGGCGTACGTAGAAACATTAACGTTTGTATTCGAAATTTAGAGTAGCATTACTACATGAAAAAATAAATAAAAATATATTATCTTTAACCCAGATTAGTTTCGAATGAAATTTATACTGAAACGTAAATATAAATAGTCACGTCACAATTGTGTATACAGAATTTAAGAAACATAATATTTTTAAAAATTAAATATGTCAAATGTTAATTATATAAGTCTAATTTTGCAAATGCATTAAATATTAAAATTAGAAAATAATATTATAAATCAAACTTCAAAATAACTACCTAAAGTGATTTGTAGCAACATGATTGGCTTATTTTTCATGAATAGTAAATTTTGTGAGTTAATCACCATATGGTTTTAATATATGTATGTATATATATATATATATATATATATAAAATAGATCAAAATAATTCAATTATACCTTATTATTATATTAGCTAGGTAATTGTTGATGGACCATATTACTCTTTCTTGCTAATCAAGTGTTTCCCCTTAGGTGTATATAAATATATGGAGAAACTTATTAACATCAGATGAAAAACCTTAAACCTCACATAAGAATTTCGTGACTCCTTTTCTCCCCATATTTTCGCTTTCTCAAGAACCCTAATCTCATCACTAATATACATCCTAAAGGGGAACTCGAACAAGCTGACAATCATGTCATCTGGATCATTCTCATCAATTCGTGGCTTCTCTCTCTGCTGTAACAGGTATGTTTTAGTTATAGATTTATCATAATATTCATGTTTTTCATTACTAACGTGAAGAACTAATCAACATATACTTGTGTAGCTACTTTGTAGACAGAAACACAAATTTTGTCCTTTAAATATACATGATTTACGGATCAAGTCCTTTAAAATGTTTCACTACAGGCGGTGTCCTTTACATGCTATGTTTATTTGATTTTCGTCCTTTAAGTTAACTGCATCCAATTCCTCCGTTAAGTTTATGCACGTGGGTAACACGTAAGGGTTTTTTGGTCTTTTAACAAGTCACTTTTCCCTCCTCTCTCTCTTAAACCACGATACACCAGAAACCCTTTCATCCTATTTCTTATCATACATCCAAAATTAGGGCTCAATTCATATATCCAAAATTAGGGCTTGATGCAAAGATAAAAAATTAGGGCTTAATCAAGGATGATGTATTGTGCTTGTGGTAAGCAAGCTGTCGTTCGAACGTCATGGACCGACAGAAATCCTGGTCGGAGATTCTTTTCTTGTCCGGACATGGTAACACCTTAATTTTTTCAGATTTCTTTGATTAATGTAATTTTCATCTTCCTCCTATTTTCCAGTCATCAGATTGTCCGTTTCTTGGATGGCGTGATCCTCCAATGTGTGAAAGGGCAATGGAGATTATCCCTGGTTTGCTGAAGTCTAAGAACAAAGCTGAAGAAAATGTAGAGAAAAGTAAAGCAAAAGCAAGAAAAATGAAGATGTGTTTGGTCATGAGATGGATCCTTTTCAGTGAAATTGTAATTGCAATGAAAATGATATAGGGCCATGTTGTTTAGAATGTAGTTTGGATGAAAATGATATAAGGCCATGTTGTTTAGAATGTAGTTTGGATGAAAATGATATAAGGCCATGTTGTTTAGAATGTAGTTTGGATGAAAATGATATAGGGCCATGTTGTTTAGAATGTAGTTTGGATGAAAATGATACAGGGCCATGTTGTTTAGAATGAAAATGAAAATGATCTTCTTAGGTTGTAATATTGAATGTTTAGAATGCAGTTTGGCTGATCGTCTTAGGTTGTAATATTGAATGTTTATGTAATGTTGTTCTGTTGACTATAATCATCACAATGGAATGTATTTTGGTTGTTAGTTAGGAAATTTTTTGAATGTTAGCTTTGACTTTTGAATGGTGAAACACCATATTCATTTGATGTTAAAAAATAATCTGGTTATTTCCAAACCGGTTTCAAAACAACCCGTTTCGACCCGAACCCATATTGACTCAATACGCAGCCGTCCTGACCCAGCTCACCCGTCGTCGGTTTGGGTTCGTGGTTGATTAATCTGGAAAGTATGTAAACAGGTTATGATTAATAGTCGTGTTGGTGAAGTCGTGCGAACCTATCGACCCGGTTACATCTTCTCTAATGATCTTCAATATTCGAGACGAGTGATCAACGCTTAAAACATTTTAAGTCACGTTGTTCATGTTAATAGTAGGCGAGTTATTGTCGTTGCAGCCGAGTTGGAACCCGGGATACCCACAGTTTTCGGGATCTTCGTTTCTCTCGAAACGGATGTTGGATCCCGAAGATGGTCCCACACGAGAACGACGTGGCGCAGCTTTTATGGGATTCATATAGGCTGCTTATACCTTGTGGAAGTGCAGCCACAGCTAGCTTCTGTTACACATTTAGTGATTCAAGGAACTTTTGTATATTTGTTGTATTTTTGTGATTTGTTAATTTCAAATTTAATTATTTATGAACCTTGTGGAACTGCAACCACACAATTGAACTGCATTTTATATGATAATTAATTTTGTTTCATATTAAAATGACATTCATGCAGCCACATCTTTTAAGCAACATAGTTTGAATCATGGCAAACGAGACCACAGCAAAATAATGCACTAGCATTTGCTCAGGTATGCATATTATCAATCTTATTTGTTTAATGTCAGGCCTTAGTTAATGCCAGGCCTTATTTGTTTGGGCCAATTTTTTGTCGGTCCAGTGCTATAGTTTTTTGGCTCAGATGGGAAAACCAAAGACAAGAACCCGAAAAAACAAAAACGGAACGGTTTTTAAAAATTGAAAACCAAAGTTTCGGTTTTGGCCCAAAGGGGTACAAAACAGTGAAAAAAGGTGTACGAAAAGAGAGTGCAGCTATCAATCTAAACAAACATAAAGAAATAATAACAGTGCAGCTAACTTCATTCCAAATGCTCCGATTAACAGTGCAGCTAACTTCATTCCACAGTGCAGCTAACGGTGCAGCCAACTTCGGTTCTAACCAAGTAGTACCACGACCGGACCAAAAAAGTCAACGCTGACCAAATAAATCAACGCTGACCAAATAAGTCAACGCTGACCAAAAAAGTCAACTATAATCCAAATGCTCCGATTGACCAGCTGCATCAGAAATTAAATGGTTGTCCAAATAACAAAAATACCGTTGGTAGCCCAACATATCAACAACCAATAATTTACTAAATGCATTCAAATATATTAATAACCAACAATTTCAAGAACCATATATTGACAAAATAAACATCAACCATTCATTAATATTAAACAAATTATAATTGTTCCATTGACAACCTAAAAACAGTCAATACATATTACAAACCAAAAGACAACCCAAAATATTGTTCCATGGAATGAACAGTCAATACCCCAAAAACATTACATCCCAAAATATTAATTTTACACTGCAGAAGGGCATGATCTTATGTTGTGACCTTTTTGGTGGCATCCCCCACAAGCATTGGATCCTGGTGGCCTGGCCTTCCTAACTGTTTTTTGCTTTCTTAGAAGGACCTTGTACTTCAACTTCCACAGATTTTCCCGTTGCCTTCTTCCCCTTCTTACCTGTAGTAGCTTCTTCCTTTTCCACATGTGACTTTTTCCTAGATTTCTTTGGCCTCCCAATAGGCTTATGATACTTTGGTGCTGTGATTAGTGTTGGCACATGTGACTTGGGCCACATAGACAGTCCATTAATAGGATAAACTTTGTAACTGTAAACATCCTTCCACCTCTCCATTGTGTGTATTGGATTGACAAATGATTCTGGTTTGCCAACATTAGGGTCATGAGCAGCTTTCACCCAAATACTTGCCACAACATGCCTGCATGGTATCCCAGTGACTTCCCATCTCCTACATGCACAAGTATTTGTTCTCATGTTCACCACACATTGATCACCATTTGGTCCAGTCACCTGATAATGTTCCTCACCATTCCAATGCAGAGTGTACCTATCATTTGAATGCGTTAAAACAGTGTATATTCCAATTTTGTTTAAAAGACACGTGAAAGGATTAGAACTAACCTATTAGCTTCCTTCTTCACTGACTCCATAATGTTAGTAGCATATGGTGTTAGCAAGCCTGATGACTTATCAATTACCTTCAAAACATTCACTATTTTCCTCATAAGATACTCCCTTATGTATTCCAACAACGTGATCATTGGTTTGTCCCTTCCATCTACTAGCTTTGAATGGAAAACTTCACACATGTTATTGATCAAGACATCTGAGAGCGCTCTTCCTATTATAACAAAATAACTAATAGTATTATACACTTTAAATGAACACTCAAGCTAACATCTAAGAAAGGTAAAAGAAAATATTACCAGTAAAGTGTGATCTTGACCAATGCTCGGGTGGGATTTTAGACACCCAAAGATGTGCCCTTTTGCTTAACCTTTTTAATATATGCATTTCTCTTTCATAATGAGCAGCAGTTGTACATGTGGCTAGTTTCCAGATGGCATCCCTATAAATCTTGCCTTTGAATATTTGTTTCACATTTTCAGTAATGTGTCTAACACAATATCTATGCTCTGCACAAGGAAACACCCTTTCCACTGCTTGGATAAGGCCCTGTACATTCAAGGAACAATTACATCTTTGATATGACATGATAAGATAAATATCAAATTGTTGAATGAAAAGGAATGTATACTAACCTTTTGCCTATCACTCATAAAGGTAAATTTTGATCTACTATCCATGTCCAAGTCATCACCAAGACATTGCAAAAACCATTGCCAAGAGAGCATTGTTTAAGCTTCAACAACCGTATATGCTAAGGGGTAATATCCATTGTTTGGATCTAGACCAACTGTAGTGAGCAATTGACCAGGCCATTCAGTTTTGAGGAAAGCCCCATCCAGACCCAAAAGATCTCTCCCAATAGCTTTAAAACCTTTTTTCAAAGACCCCAAGCATACATAGATTCTTTTAAAAGTTCTTGTCTCAGATGTGGGGTCAGTGCATGTTTTTACTTCAAGGTGAACAGTTGTACCTGGATTAGTATTCTTCAACTCTTCAATGTAATCCCTAAGCAGCCCATATTGAGATCTGAAATTTCCATTGATATGTTCCTTGGCCATAGTCTTTGCCCTATATGCTTTCATGTCAGAAACACCAACCTCATACTTCTTCTGGAACTTTTCTTTGATGGCTTTAATTGGCATCTTGGGGTTATCTTGTAGTTCCTCAATTAAGTGATGAGATAGGAAGCTAGCTGTGCAAGCATAAATCTGCCTTGTTTGAAGGCATTTATGGTCCGTCACCAACTTTGTTATTTTCCAAGATCTTGTTTTGTTTTGGTAAGAAAGGAACATAACCCAAGGGCATTTATTCACAAGTGAGTCTTTCCTTTTTCCCCTACCCCCAACATGTTTCTCTGTTGATCCTTTATCTTTCTCACAACTACTAGATCCAACCCCCAAATTTTTTTTCAAATGGGACCCATCTTCCATATCACCTTCACACACTGCCCGAACCCTTAAAAGATCATCTTTTCGAATCCTAATTTGTCTTCTTGTTTCAATAGCATGTGATCTAATAATTTTCTTCACCTCTTCTTTTGTACCAAACACTTGACCCTTATAGAAAAGGGAATCTATGTCTCTCTCATTCGCTTCTTCTCCATAAAATTTATCATTATCCAACATTACTTCTTCCATTTCCATTTCCATTTCCAAACTGTCTAAACCACCAATGGTACCTTGGTGATCAACATCAATATCAGTATGCAATCTAAAATCCCTCATATCTGCTTCCACATCATTTGCTATGTCACCATCTTCTAACATGAAATCACTATCTTCCTCATCAGTATCATCACCCCCCTCATCATGAGAATCTTCCTCATCATCCCCACCCGACTCATCTCCCCCATAACAGTTATCAAATTCACTGCTATCATCTCCATTATTATCATATCCAGTCATCTCCACAAAATTAACAATAATAAGTCAGTAACTACCATAATTTAAGCTAAATAGGACTGGAACATTGATATTGTAAACCCTAGAAAGTTGAACTTACCATAGAATCCTTCAACTTCTGGTTGATGGAGAGCTTCACGGATGTAGAATCGAGGCTCCATGATTCTTTCAATCGTTCATCTAAAGGTGCTTGGTTAGGGCTTTAGGGTTCAAATTGGCAAATTTTGGATGTATGATATGAAAGGTGAAAGAAATAGGATGAAAAGGTTTCTGGTGTATCGTGGTTTAATAGAGAGGGAAGGGAAAAGACTCTTGTTAAAAGACCAAAAAACCCTCACGTGTTACTCACGTGCATAAACTTAACGAAGGAATTGGATGCAGTTAACTTAAAGGACGAACATCAAATAAACATAGCACGTAAAGGACACCGCCTGTAATGAAACATTTTAAAGGACTTGATCCGTAAATCATGTATGTTTAAAGAACAAAATTTGTATTTCTATCCTACTTTGTAACTAAATAAACAATTTGCAATATTGCTTACAATATTCTTCACATTTAATTTTAAATGGCTTATTTTGACTTGTACTCATTATTTGTCGAAATTTGTTCCAACTCAAACCACATGACTATTTTCTAAAGCGACACGTTTTTACATAGACTCTTCTGGCCCGTTACCCTACATGGCCCGACTGCCTGATTTGTTAGTTATAGTGTTGCATGAAAAATGTCTATAAGAAAACAACATTCTGGAATCACAAATTAATTTAATATAACTTGTAGTGATGCAAGCAAAGATGGTGATTCTACTATTCTGCACAGAAATGGTAATTGTTGCATCAATAAATGTCTGGTTCATGGCGGACAGTTGGAGAAAATTTACTCGAAGAAAATCCAACGGCCACCGAGAATCAGGGAAACTAGATTGCAGATTTGACTTGTGGATTTAGATCACTTCACCCTTGCTTTTGGACCCTCTGGAATGTTACTGTTGTGCTTTTTGTGGACCAACAAATAGCATTTGAACATACGTAACTATGTAAAGCAAAGTTATGTTTTTGTAATTTATATATAATAAAATAAATTATGTTTTTTAATTCGACCAAAATTTATATTATTTTATTATCTTTTAACGCAAGTGATTGGCTATATATAAGCCTTTTTAATTGGCTATAACAAATCGAAAATAACTATCAACTCAACTTTTTTTTGTTGTTGCATTATGTTCATTGTTAAATGTATAACAAACCTATCTTGAAGTACAGAAATACATAAATCATATAATATTTTATTTATTATAGTTAGTTATGTAATTAGGCAACCATAAATTTGTCCTTGTTTCTTCCTCCTTTTATAATGGCTCCGGTTATTCATACACCTTTGACTTATCCACACACCTTTTTAAATGGGGTTCCATACGATCGTATAACCCTTATACGATCGTATGTAGGGTGTGTGAGTTTTGAGAGGGTATACGAATATCATATCCTTTTATAATTGGTGAGCACCGGGTACAAGTGTTTTTATATATAGTCTATGCGATTATTTACTTTAAACTGATTTTGTAAAATTAAACTTTATCCGTAACATGTCACAAATGATAATCAAATCATTAGCATGTTAAATAGTAGCAAGCTGTTGATAACGTACGATGATAAAAATACAAAAGATTATTTAATTTTTAGTAAAAAATACCTTAGGACTAAGAATAGTATACGAGTATGCATCATATTATACTAGTCTAAATTATTAGAATTCTTAAAAAAGACTTGTATGTTATAAACTGTTAAATATTTATAGTATAGTAGTACCAGATTACATCAATTTTGTTGCAATTGTAATATATGAAGATATTTTTTCTATTGAATTTACTGAAATAATAACTTTTTCAGTTTTATAAAGAATATTTTTTCTATTAATAATTTTCTTATTAATACATTCAGTATAAACCAATTCTGATATATAATATAAAATTTATCTAATTTTAATATTCTTATTATTGTACATGTCTTGTTAAATCTATCTATTCTAATAAAGTAAAATAATTGTAAACACTTGTCATCTTTTGGTTAATTTTCATAATTTTTTTCCTTCAAAACTAAAATCTTAATTGGCACTAGATCAATAATTATTCACTTTTCTTTTACACCTATATTATATTTATACATTTTTATAAAAAAAAATATTAACATATTATTTTACTATATATTCCAAAATACTTAGTGAAATCCAAAAATCAACAACAACCCATGTTTGTCAAAAATTGAAAAGAATATAATTTCAAATGCTATCATTAACATATTTACAATGTATATTGTAGAAGATTGTAAAGAAAAACAAAACTCGAATATACTTTCATTTTCCAACGTAATTTTTTAATCATTAAATTATAAATATATGCTTAAAAGTCGATCCATTTTTTTAAAATCAATCCATTTATCTATTATTATTATTATTGTAAATTGTCATATAAATTTATAAATTATAAATATATGCTTATATCTATCCATTTACTTTTCGATAAATTTAGTAAACTATATATTGCTAAAATGTAAGGATAATACATATCAGACATAACAAAGTTTATCATATTTAATTTCTTAGTTTTTTTTTATCAAATGTTGTTTCGGGTTTTTTGTGGAATCTAAATTTGATTTTTATGGGTCAAAAGTTGGTAAATAGATTGTTTGGTACAAGTTAACTACATTTAGATCAAAATTTGTTACGGGTCAAAAATAAGTAATCTTAGTATTTTTAAAAGTTTGAGAATGCAAATAGATTTATCGTCAAATTTGTTACATGTTCAAAGTATTGACTTGAAAATGTCAAACGAATGAAAGTTAGAATTTTAAATATGATTCGGGTTTCAAATTTATTTCAAAGGCATTTTTATAAATAATCAAAAGGTTCGGGATTTGACAAATTGATTATTTTTCCCTCAACTATAAAAATTTAAGAAAAGATTGCGAGCACTTTCAACATGCTACCTCCGGACCTATCAATGCTTCTAACTTTTATCAAATTTAAAATATTTGTGTAAGCATTAACTTTTCCTTCAATGGTGATCAGAACGTTATATGAGAATCATGTCATGAAAACTATGCTCAAATTAAGCAAAATATTCACAAATTTGAATGGGTTAACATGTTATTTTTTATGTTGCCATTATGACAAAGTCGAAAAGCCCTATGAAACTTATCAAAATCCTTTTCATAGTGTAGCTCAGAAAAATATATTTCTTGAAGAGCATCTGTCGTTACAATTTAATGTTCTCATTTCCTTCGATATGTGGTAAATTGATAAATATATCAATAAAGGTAAAGCTACTTATGTATTTAGGCTGAGTGATTAAAATTGCTATTGTATGAGAAGTCTTATTTCCGAAATTGGTTGATAACCAAAATTCTTTCAATTATACATATGACACTGAGAATTAAATTTTCAATAGAAATAGTGTCTCGGGATATGTTTCTGCACATGCATTTTTTATTAAGTTCATTTAAAAAAAATTCCGATATAAATAAAATCAATTTATGTACAGATACTACAGATACAAACATAGACGTAATACCGTTTTTCATATATGTTATGTAATTATTTGCTTTACTTGTAATTTGATAATTTGAATCATCCTGTATGTGACACGAGCTCTAAAACTAGTAACTGTATACAACTAATTCTTTTTCACTTAATAAGTAACCAGTATGTGCGTGCGTAGGTTTAGGATCACATACAAATAGGATTTAATGAAGTAAAGAGAAAAAAATTCGTGGTGGCAAGAGACATAAACTCTATATTTTCTTATTATTTTTCATTATATTGTACTTTTTTCTGAATAATTTAAGAGCAAACATGGTTGATTGGTTGAACCTTTTAAATTCTTATTATATATAAAGTTCTTAAGCGGGATCTATCCCCATGTACTTTGCATGCAAGAGATCTAAACCCCATAGAGTCCATAATTAACATATTATCGTCATGTCAAAATATATTTAATTTCAACAGGTGTTTGCTTGGGTATATTTATCACATCATAAAGGTTTCAAAAGGTATTTAGAAAAAGAAAACTTTTTGGACTAAATTAGTGATATATTGTTTTAATTTTGAACTTGAAAAGTAGATAAACTCAACCCTAATCTTGAATTGTGATAATATAATTTTATATCTAAATTATAAAGTTTATAAAATTTTTATATAAATGGTAATTATATGTAATGGACTTTACCTTATTATGTAAAAAAGAAGTGCATTATCCAAAATGTACTACATTTACATGTGACTTCAATTCCTTAACCCTTTCTAACTAATTCATCTCTACCTCTCCATCCAAGTATCCAACACCTCGATCTTCAACCAACCGCGACTGTACCATCTACTCACTTTGTCATTCAAATCAGCCAGAAATCCAGAACCACTCTTCGAAGTCAAAGTTCAAACCACGACATATCTTGGGGAAGGGGTGCTCGTGGGCAGTGATTTTTTGTTGATGAAGCGGTACATAAGAAGATAATTTTTAAACAAATTTCATAGAATCACTTTTCATCTAATCTGGTAGGGTGGATACCCACATGTATAAAAATGAAACAAAATCTAAAATATGAGAGTTTACATGTATAGCATGCATGTATCACACCAGAGTATTTATAAAATAATGAAACCATCCTATAAATTTAATCCAATAAAAGGATGGTGGAATTATAGCCGTCCAATTTACAGTGATCATAGTGCTTCAACAAAATGAGTGGATGGATAAAGCGTTTCAAGTGTTGGGAGACACCAGCGGCCCATGTTCCCCCTAATCACCCACCTAATATCAATGTGTTAATTCACATGATTCACCTTTTATTTGGTTTTTCATTTCATTTATGGTAAGAAATTACAAGTATGTTGATTCCATTTTGAAAATTAATTAATAGGCTCAGCTAAACTAGATATTGTATGGGAAATTTAAAAAGAAAGAATATGTTTAGAGGCTTATTGAGATTATTTATTTTACCTTCTTATAACTTTTCATTAAGTTAATAAGTTAGAGCATTCTCATCCCACCCTCTATCTCAAAATAAAAAATTACACTAAAACTCACTTTATTTTCTCTCTCTATTTTAATTAAATAATACTTTTTATATCTTTTATCATTATCTTTTCTCTTTCCTTCACTCACAACCACTTTCAAAAAATATTAAAAAATTATAGGGAGTGAACAATGGTTTTTCAAATTTACAGAAAAATCACTACTTTTTCTAAAATATAAAAACTCTTCACTCACAACACCCTAAATCACTCTCTAAATTATAAAAACACCACTCCCATAAAATAGGGGGTTGGATGAGAATGCTCTAACATTGTAATTTATGAAGTTTTTCCTCTCACAATATAAACAATCACAAACACCTTATTACTTTTCAAAAAGTTAATAAGTTATAAGTTGATGAAAATAAGCAATCCCACACACCCCCTTAATAACCCTGGGTAATTTAAAAAGAAAGAGCATGCTTAATAGTATTAACATGTACAATTTTTTTACGGGAAACACACGCCACCTTAAATCTACTAACATGAACCATATATTTTTCACTTTGCATGTGGTCTTGAACATGTATCAATGTGGTAGGATAATCTAGGATTAAACACCATGTGCCACTAGGCCAGAAGATCATGGCCCATTGACTATTAATATGTTCAATAAGTATAAAAGTTACATCCCAAGTTTTTTGTTTCCGATAAAAATGATAACAGAATTATTATTTATCTTGTTCTTAAATTTTTTATTAAAGTGCAAGGGGTTAAGTGGAACTACTGTGAAGGGGTGTATCCCGGAGCGCCACACGGCCGGAGAACCCTTGGCCGTCGCGCGCCGCCGTGGACCTCCTGTGCAAATCGTTTTCGTTTTTAGTTGTTTCCTGGTTCGTTTTTAGCTCGAAATCGTTTATTTTAAGACATAATTGAGTGAATTAAGGTCCAAGAAAACTAATATAACTAAAATGCATGTCCATATACATAACCCCTTGATCAAGAACGAAATTTACTGGTTATAATATTGATTTAATCATTAAAGGCCCATTCGGTTTCTTAAACGAGTAAGTTACCATATTTAATTCAATTTAGTGTATCCTATATAAACATATCATATATTCTCTGCCATAAATCATCCCTAAACCCTAAATATTCATCTCCCAGCCGTCATCATCCTCTGGGCTTCATCGTCTTGCTCGGTTTTTGCTTATTTGTTGAAGATTCATTCATAAACGGTTGACTTTGCTTGCTTATGGACTTTTGACTCATCGTATATGTTGATTCTTTCACTTTCCGGGTAAGTTGTAAACTGTAAAATCATTCATATATATTACCTAGTCAATAACCTTCAATCAATTTCAATGGTTGAAGGGTCTTGACTGGTCAAATCGTTTAAAACTCGTTAAAGGGCAAAATAGTCAACTAGTTTGAATTTCCGTTTTCTCATACTTCTAGTCGGATTCAACGTTCGGTCCAGAATACTTTTATTCTCGTTACGTAATTTTAAGGCTACTGACCAAAACCTGACTTCCGACTTACTGTTCGGATTCTGGTCAATATCAGCTCGCTTAAATCTTAAAACTAACATAACTTGAATTCTAAACGTCTGTTTGGATTGATTCCAGCGGCAACAAGTTCGTTTTTACTTATATTATCATATCCTAAAATATCAGATTCTGAATTATTCATAACATTTGACGTGTAGTGGATGACTCGCTTATTCGTAGCTAGTTAATCGCATTTATTAATCGCTTGTCATTAATCTAAGGTGAGTTTGATTATTCCCCTTTTCATACACTGCTTTTAAACATTCTGGGGACATATGCGTACTTACTCATATTTTCTATCCTATATATACACAAACTCGCAATCATAATCATTGTGCGAATATCAGTTGAATGTTATTTGCTAATTGTTACATGTTTAATTGTTTACTTGACAACATTTGGAGAGGTCCAACATATCCCCTTTGTATAGGGCTGTGACATTTGAGCCAAAACAAGGTACACCTCAGTACGTATTTACCGATTAAGCAAATAAACGCCTTTTGCGTAACAAACGAACGATTAACCGAACGGGTCGGGTTATGACCCAGATATCTCGGGGGGCCATCTATAAGTGACATACGATCTATACAAGCTAAAATATCAGTAATATGGCCTTAGTTCTATAGCAAACAAGTTAAACAAAAACATGTTCGTTTAACTACCCGCTATAGATTTAAACGCGAAAGATAGTTACAAACCAAGCATTGTATCATCCGTTAAGCCGAAAAAGACTTACCAAACACTTATTTGAAATATTTTAAGCGATCCGTGAAAATTTTTTTGATTTTTACAAACATATAGTATGTTTTTATAATTTTACACAAAACTAGCCGAAAAACACTCGTTTTCGCGCTGTTTAACGCACCCGATAAGTTTTTCGCGCCAAAAACCGAACCCGAACTAAATTTGGACTGGGATTTTCGTTTTTGAGCCTTTAGAATCAGAAACTCGGGCCAAAATGGGCCCAAAATGGGTCCATAAGCCTTCCAATCGGACCAGCCACACCCCACCCCTATTTTTTTATAAAACTTATTCCACAAGCTTGTTTATTCATTCTAATTTATAAGAAGTTGAGGTCCAAGAAGCTCTAAACCTGATTTTTCATAATCCTTCAAACCCTAAGGTAAGGAGCTTAAATAAGTAACTTTTGTACTTGTTTAACCTTAATTAATACCATAAAAACATATCTTGATTACTAAAAATCATTCCTAACCATGTAAAAATCCCAAAAATGGTCCATAAACATGTTTTGATCATACACATGGTAAGGAACCTGTTTTGATAGTTTTTTTGGCCATAAACACGGATTAAAGGGTTGAAACGGCGTTTTTACGGTTCAAAAGTTTATTTTTGTGCACTAGCCGAAACCCTAAGTTAAAGGGCTGTTCTATTGATGAAACCTGCTTGGTTTGTGATATAGGACCTGTACCTAGCCTACATAGTAGCACAAGAGTTCGAAAAGTTGATTAGAAAGTCGGAAACAAGCCAAACCCGCTAAGGTAATGCCGAAACACTCTCTTACGGGCTGTTTAGGTTATGGTTGTGATGTGCATATTTTTAGGCCTTGAAAATTTTCAGGGACATCAGGGAACATGTCAATGAGTCCCTGTTTAAATTTGGTAATTTTTCGACCATCCAAGAATATTTGGCGAATTTAGTACCGAATTGGGACGTTTATTTGGGAAAAATAGCTAAAATACTTCAAAAATTATGAAATTTTTTTGGGAACTTATATTTGATTTATTTTGATCACATATAAATTTTGGGATCATTTGGAGAAGTCTAAATGTGTTTTTTGTATATGCGTTCGTGTGAATTTTTATAGCCAAATTTGGGCCGAGAATAATATCTCACGAGCTTTTTACATTATGAAATTGACACAGGTTGTTTTGGGAAATGATTTGAGTATTCAAGAAATTTTGTGGAATTTTTGAAAATTGTTTGGGGTAAACGGATGATTTTCAGGCGAAATATAGCTGATAAAATGAATTTTTATAAATTAATAAATCAGTAAATAATTCCAGAAATGTTTTTATGAAAATCTAAATATTTTAATTGATAAGTGGCTAAATTTTCATAATTTAATGATTAACGGTTAATTAATTATGCTAATTTGAATATTAAACAAATTCTGTTTTTATAAAAACCGGCAAGTTCGCGATTAATGAACCTGCGGGAATATCAAAACACCAAGAGTAATCAAAAATCATATTTTTGGACTAATTAAGTAAAAATGAACTTTTCTATGAGAAACCTGGACAATCCGGATGGATTTTGCGCGTTTCTTCTTAAATCAAACTGAATAAACGGAAACAGGCCCCGTGGCTAATCCAGGACCCCAGTATGTGATCCTTCTTTATAACTTAATCATTTTATTAACCAATACATTTACCCAAGCTTATTTTCCCATAACTGTTTTCTGAACGCGTAAACGAACAACTTGGCCCAGCTGGGAAAATGGGAATCTAAGCCAAGTTCAATTTTAAGTATTAGACATTGAACAACATCACAACCTAAGCCTATTGCCACTTTCTGGGCGTTCCAGCTATACCCAGATTAGTTATACAGCGCAGATTAGTATTGAGATTATAATAATATTAAAATATTAATATTATTATAATATTGATTATAGGAACTATTGATAGCGGACCGAACAAACCACGAGCTGATACAGTACTGATTATCTACTAAACCGTGAGTTTCATGACCCCACTTCTAAACTGTTTTACAACTTTTGGGGTGAAAATCATGTTTGATTATATATACATACCTGAAACATGTATTGATGTGAATTATCTAAGTGCTAACACACGAAAGTCCCCACGATCACAGTGATTAACTTCGAGCCGGTGGCTTGTGAATAGTACTATTGGTTTGACAAACCCAAACGGAGGCGGCATGTATTGCTGAGACTTTACCCCGTTTGCACAGACCATAATTATACAACACGCTATGTAGTGTTAGACATAGCTACTTGGGGCATATTGTGGGCGGAAAGGGGCCACAGTGGTTGATTAAGCGTGGGAAATGGATGCACGCAGCACATACAGTCAAGGCTTCACTGTAACTTAGCATAATTACATCATTTACATACATACATACTTATTTTATGATTACAAGTGTTAACTTGTGAATACTCATTATTGTTTTCTCTAAACTCGTGAAACTCACCAACTCTAGTAGTTGACCCGTTTTAAACTGCTTTTCAGGTGCACCTAAATCGGAATGATTTGGTGATCTGTTACTTGCCCAAAGGTGTGTGGTTGATGCTATGTGAATAGAAGCAAGGATACTAGTAGTAAGATTGTATAGTTAATGAACTAGTTTGGTTTGTAACACCTAGACTGTAAAACAATAATAGAACAATGAAAGGTAATATAATGTAAATTAGTTTGTAATGTTTCTTTATACACAATGTTGTTGAAACCAGAGGTGTCTGTTACATTCCCGTTTTACGCTTCCGCATTGTGCTAGTCGGGGTGTGACAAGGGTTCTCATTAGTATGATCATACGACCGTCTTAGTAACTGGAGTCCGATTCGCTTGGCAAAGGTAAAGCGAAAATTTTAGTCATTGTAATCAATGCCCGATTTGCTTGGCAACGATTCATTGGCACACTAGCACGATTTGGTTATGTTCATGGTTGATATATGTTTTGTTATGATTTGATTGATACTATCACATGGTTGGTTTGCGCATTTATTACTTATCATTTATCAATTATCTAATATATATATATATATATTATTTGTTGTCTCAAAATTGGTGATCATCTCACTCAACATGTGTTGTTGACAAACTCCATTTTCTACGTATATGCAGGTTGTTTGATTGAAGATAGAAGTTGGATATGTAGACAAGACCTTAGGATATAATCAAGATAATCATAATTTGAGCTTATATTTATATATTTAAATTGTTTGTTGTATTTAGATAATGTGTGTATTCTTGAATAAAATAATTAATTAGATATTGTCATTTATATTATGATAGTATATTTGAGCTGTGAGCAATCGGATCACGCCCCGGCATTTCCACCTTAGGTTGGGGTGTGACACATGGTGGAATTCATTGGTAAAGTGGTCAAGGTAATTTCTTGAAATCGTACTATACCCATGAAACAAAAATTGTTTCGTTGGTTAATGCATAATAGTTAGGGTTTAGAGAGTAACATATCGTAGCAAACATCTTGGTCGAAATCAACATCAGGGGGTCGAATATCCCACATTTCCATGATTGCTCAATAAATCGATACACTAGATCGCATGTGTGTTCTTCAAATCGTGGTGTTGTTCTTGAATTCTTCAATCGACAACAACTCTAGGGTTGAATTCGACGAATTCAAGAACAATTCCACGATTTGAAGAACACACATGTGATTTAGTGCATCGATTTCTTGACAAAACATGGAAATGCGGGATATTCGACCTCCTGATGTTGATTTCGACCTAGATGTTTGCTACAACATGTTAATCTCTAAACCCTAACTATTATGCATTAATCAAAGAAACGATTTTAGTTTTTTCAGTATAGTTCGGTTTTAGGGAATTACCCTGACCATTTTACCAATGAATTCCATCATGGACTGAAGTAGCAAAAAAAAAAAAACTTAATTAAATTAAACATAAAATTGACAAAATTTCAAACTTTGGACTGAAGTAGCAAAAGTATCAAACCACATGAACGAAAATGACCATTAACTAAAAATAAACAGGAGAAAGACAAAAACACCCCTTAAACTAACGGCATAGTTGGATGTCGTTAGACAGGGGGCGTAATTGGCTAATGTTTAAAACTCTATGGACTAAATTGACAAAATTTTAAACTTTGGACTGACGTGGCGAAAATAGCAAACCACAAGGACGAAAATGGTCATTAACTCTAAGTGTTATAGTTGATTCTTAAGACATCAAATTGTACTACTAAAAAATTTAGTATATAATGTACTGGAAAAAATATACTTATTTTCATGTGCGAGTACTTAATCATGATACTTATAGTTAAAATTTAGAAGGAATGCATGCATCTTAGGAGTTATTTTGATTATTTTCTAGATATTAGATTAGTTTTAGGGGAAACTAAATCTAGAATAACTCTATTTGATAGCATGAATTTATTAATTATCATAAGAGACATTATGTTTGACTCATCTCATTTATCATGCTCTAGGTTTCTTCTTTATTACTATTATTAGAAGGAGCAATATGATGGTCATGTCTTGACGGATATTAAAAAAATGAGAAGAGCTAAAAATTAACGAAACTTTTTTTTATGAAGCAAAACATATTGGGTTCGAGATTAGAGTGGATGATTTGAATGAGAGTAATTTCTAAGAAGAAAATTATAGTGAATAATGTAATGGATATTAAAGTAAGACAGATTAAATTTTATGATCATTAGATTAGTGAAGAATCATTAATGTGAGGATCATTATATTTTATTAAAGATGTGATATGTTTATTATTAACATCAAACTAATAGACTATATTAATTAAAAGTTCTACTTAAATAAAAAAATAAATCACCTTTGGGCAGAATTAAATTTTATTTAAGTATATGTGCAAAACAATTGTAACACATCACCTTTGAGCATTTAATTATACACGAGTTAGTTTTTACTTGATTTAAATATAACACGTCACATTTGGGCAAAAGCGATACATTTAAATCATGTTAGGCTAAACTAACACGGCTTGTATTAAGACTTGAATGATATGTTGGATGTAATGCATCACCTTTGGGCAGAAGTTTACATCAACAATTTATTCAAGTTTAAGCCTTTCTATGTTCTGTAAAATCTATTCATATTATTAAAGCAACATAATTTTTCCACACGTCATTCAATTAGACCATTCACATATGCTCCAAGTATACAAGTTTCCATTTTTACAATTTTACCTTCATAAATGATAAAATGAAAAATATATTGTTTGTGGGAATTGAACTCACTACCTTGCTTTTAAAATTTTTATGGCTTGTCAACTCAACTAAAATGAATTGATGTTAGTTTTCTCTTTTTCTTAATCGGTATAGATTCACAATATTCCATTTTATTACTTTTGAAATACAAATACAAATTTTTCTTACTAATCTCTGTATTTTATGAGATTATTTATATTTTATAAATTCATAAGACATTTTAATATGTATATTATTAACTTTTTTTATTTTAATTTTTAACCACCCGTGTATCACACGGGCTCTATCATAGTTAATTAATATATATTTATATTTTAAGTGTCTTACAAAATGTTAATTAATTAATAGCAAACCAACTATTACCGCGGTTAACACTTGAGATCTCGAAAATTATGAGTTCTCGGTTAACACTTGAGTTTTCATTTTTTTTATTAGGTTTTCGGTTTTTAATGAGATTTCGGTTTTAGGAGATCTTGGTTTGACCAAGATTTCGGTGGGCACTCAAATCCAAATTATTTTGGGTAATAATAATATTTTGGTTCAAATTCTTAGAGATTAATTTTATCTTCAAGATTTGTTTAATTTTGAAATTTATATTCTCAATAATTATTCAAAATTTAAAAATCTTTGAAGATTTGTTTAATTAATTATTTTAGGAAAAACACAATCATAATCTGAATTTTAACAAAAACATGTGAAATTTTCGAAAAACCCATGATGATCACGAAGAACACCACTGAAAAAACATAAAGTTTTTAACAGGTTTTTTATGTGAAATTGGTTATAAGATTTTTAAACAGTTTATATACAACCAGATTTCAATAAGTTCCAAATTTAATGATAATAAAAGGCAGAATTAGGGTTTATCAGATTTTAGTTCATGTCTTCAGCTTTAAATCCAAACATAAAGAACTGATTAATCAACATCGCTCTGATACCACATGTTGATCAGTTCTTCACGTTGGTAATGGAAAACATGAATATTATGAAAAACCTATAACTAAAACATACCTGTTACAGCAGAGAGAGAAGCCACGACTGATGAGAATGATCCAGACGACATGATTGTCAGCTTGGTCGAGTTCCCCTTTAGGATGTATATTAGTGATGTGGATTAGGGTTCTTGAGAAATCGAAAATATGGAGAGAAAAGGAGTCACGAAATTCTTATGTTAGGTTTAAGGTTTTTCATCTGATGTTAATAAGTTTATCCATATATTTATATACACCCAAGGGGAAACCCTTAATTAGCAAGAAAGGGTAATATGGTTCATCAACAATTACCTAGCTAATATAATAATAAGGTATAATTTAATTATTTTGATCTATTATTATATAAATAATAATGATGACCATATATAAATATACATATCCATATATTTATTCTTACAGTATAACTTTGTGTAATTGTAAAGCATCAATACAGGTTCAATATAAACGAACAAGAAAATAAATTATCATGAAAATGACTTGCTTAAGCTTTTTCCAGACATCAAGATGTGTAAAGTAAAGACCAAAATCAAAGTGATTACTTTGTTCCTCAAGCTTAAGCTTTACCGCGGATCTGGGACAATCGCAAACGACAAGACCTTTCTATCAAATGGGAAGCGAAAGTTTTTCTCCCAACTTAACATGTCATATTGCCATTTATAGATTTTCACCAAATTTGTGAAGTTTGATTGCCATCTAAGCAAGCTTGTCGAGTTCACTGGCAAGAGTAGCGAGCTATCTAGAACTCTAGCGGTACAAAACTTTTAAAAATAAGAGTAGTTGTACTTATGCATGTATGTAAATAAATTTAGTTTGTTTTCTCAATCTTACAAAGAGACCTAGGATAAGGTCGATGGAGGAAGATGAGCGGTATCAAGAACGAATTGAGCAACAAACGCGAGTTTCTGGAAGACAACGAGCTGTTACAAATGCATTCATAACACATTCACGAAGATTGATTTGAAGAACTCCAAAAAGTTGTCAGAACTTGCATGAGTTCATTTATAGTTAGGAGTAACGGTACAAGAACTTATTAAAAAAAAAGTCTAATAATCCAAATAATTGTTGGTATGCGTTTAATACTTATTGCTAATTATATGTCTAACTTCAATACAAGAAGATGAATGGGTGATTTGTTATAGAGAAACTCGTTCAAGGTTAGGGGAACAAAGAATTGTACTCACGGTCGCTGGTTCTGAGTCGGTTACACCCTAGTTATAGAGATGTACATAAACCGGCTTGGGACTGGTTCACTACAAACCGACCCGAACCGGTTTGACAACAAAAGCGGTTTCACTCAAACCGACCCAGCCCACTGATTTGACCGGTTCCCCCTTTTGAACTACTAAAATGGTTTTAAAACCAACCCGGTTTGAGGAAAAACCGGTTCAAAACCAAACCGAATCGACCTGGACCCGTTCGACCTGTTCTTGCTCCTAAATCAGTTTGAGTCAAACCTGTTTGCGCCATGATTTGACCAAAGCGGTTCAGTTTGGAAAAAAAAAAAGCCAGTTTTGAAAACCTCTACCGGATGGGTTTTGTGCCCAAGCCTAGGCCCAATCCATCTACTAGACCTAAGAAAACAAAATGCTAAACTTGTTATTATTTGGCGCAAGTTCGAAACTGAGCATCGTCTGCCATCGTACCAGGTTTCGGCTTCAACTCTTTCTTGTCCTTTCTTCATTGCCGCTTCAGTCCTCTTTAATTGGGTGTTTGAATATCATACTTTGATGTTTTTCTGTGTCCCTTGCTAGTTCTAGTATCTGAGATTGATGATAATTTCTGCTCGATCTTGTTCACTAGTTTCTAATTAATTCTTAACTCGGTTAAAAAAAACAGCACGGTGGATGTCGGTTATGTTCACTAGGGTAACGG
The DNA here is from genome assembly GCF_021521415.1 of Bidens hawaiensis. Taxonomy (NCBI): domain Eukaryota; kingdom Viridiplantae; phylum Streptophyta; class Magnoliopsida; order Asterales; family Asteraceae; genus Bidens; species Bidens hawaiensis. Next base: position 212,104 of record NW_027491414.1, read on the forward strand.
CAATAGACCAAAAAATAAATTAGTAAACGCCTAGAATAGTATTGACAATCGTGTAACTTATGATAAAAAAACATATATAAAATGAAGTGTAGCCGGTTGTTAAAACCAGTGCGGTGTGGCTGCGCGTTGATGCAAATTTGGTTGGTATTGGGTTAAGGCACCGGGATTAAACAAAAAAATAAATCTGTCCACGCCAAAATACAAAGAATAACATATTTATAAAAAAACCCGTGTGCGTTACTGTGTCGAACTGACGCGAATACGGATAGTTTGACGGTACCGGCACTAAATCGTAAACATAAGTTAGTAAGCCTAAAAACATATTTTTTAAAAGAAAATAACATATTTTTATTAAAAAAAGGCATATTTATAACAAAACAAAAAGAAAACTGAATGACGCGGCAAATCACAGCCAGCCACGTGGTCCAATCAATCTTTGATAGAGCTTTCGTGGCACCTGCATCTCAACTTAAACTGTTATATAATTTGCCAGGTTTACTATAAACCAACTTACTGCAGACTAGCAATGGTTGAGAAGGAAACTAGTGATGATGGAATGAATATAGATGATCTTCACAGCAATCAAAAAGATATTAATGCAACAGAGGATGAAAACATGGGGTGCTCTCAAGAGAATCAAACAGAAGACAGTAATTCTGAGGAAGAAGAAGAATATGATGCTGCTTCTGATGATGATGAAGACGAAGACGAAGACGAAGAAGATAATGATGCATACACATTAAGAGTTGAAGGAGATATAAATCCATTGGCTCTAATAGAGGTTGATTCTAATGGAGTTCATCTTTTATCAGCATTTTGAAGGCATGAGATACGAAGATTTGGCTAAGAAAAAGCGTAAAGCAATCCTCGATTACAATGAAGGGTAATTATTAGCATTGCTATTATCATCAGCATTTTCTTGTTCACAATTTCTTTTTCTTTTAATCTAACTTTAAAGTTTGAGTCAGAATGCCACCAGAAAAGAAGTCGAGAACAGAAGATATCCATCGAGCAACATTTGATAAGATGCAAGAGGAAATGACACGTGGAACGAGAAGAAAGTCGAAGAAGGTATCACATTGTTTCCTATTATCTTTTTATCTGTTTTAGTCAACCTTTTGACTGATATAATTTATGGCAGAATAAGAAAAGAGGCAGGAGAAAAGGATCAAAGAGTAAAATTAGCCCCGAGATTACACGAAAATTAGGTGATGCTACACTATACTATGCACATGGCCAATATGAAAAGGTACTAGTTAATTGCTATGATATGTTTGATCTTTAATGCATTCATAATGTTTATTGTTTTGAACTTTAGGCCATACCTTTATTGAACGAAATCATTCGGATTTCACCAAATCTGCCTGAGGCTTACCATACACTTGGCATTACATACAATGCTATGAGAGATAAAAAGAAAGCTTTAGGGTGTTATATGGCTGCTGCACATGTGGCTCCTAAGGATGTATCTCTCTGGAAGCTTCTTGTTACATGGTCTTTGTAAGTTTTCCTTTTTTAAATAATAGCTTACTTATTGCAAGATAATAAATTATTAGTGAATTATGTGTCATCATTTATTTATATGCGGTGCAGGGAACAAGGAAATCGTGATCAAGCCGGTCATTGTTTTAATCGAGCAATAAAAGCAGATCCTGAAGATATGGAAGTCAGATATAATCAGGCCTTATTCTTTCTTGACCTTGGAGAACATCAAATGGCTGCTGAATCATATTACCGAATCTGGAGAAGTCGTCCTAAGAATCTTGAAGCACTCAAGAAAGCAGCAAGGGTTTGGGACCACCATTCTATAATTTTGTTTTATAGAGCTAATTGTGTACCAAAATGATTTTTTTAAACTTTTTGGTTATTTCTAGTTGTACCAAAAATGTGGTCAGCAAGAGCACGGTATCAACATCCTTGAAGATTATTTGGAAAAGACCCCAAAAGATGCTGATGTGGGTGTGATTGACTTATTGGCTTCGTTTCTTATGTCTGAAAGTGCACATGAAAAAGCTCTTCAACATATCCAGTCTGCTGTTAAAGAATTACCTGTTGAATTGTTAGTAAAAGCGGGAATATGTCATATTCATCTTGGAAATTTGGAAAAAGCCGAGGTTTTTTATAACGTTTTTACACGATTCCTTATTTATATCCCTTCTTTTTCTACATTGTTATTTGAAGCTAACATTTTTTTCTATTTTGAAATGACATGTAGGATTGTTTCGGTGTGCTCACACAAAAGAATGTAGATGATTGTGGTAACTTAGTTAATAAAGTTGCAGACTCGTTTATGAGTGTTAAGAATCATGAAGTTGCGTTGAAGTACTACCTGATGTTAGAAGGGAATTCTGGTGGCGACAAAGTAAGTACATAGCTCGTTTAACATAATGAAGTATTTTCTATTGCATTTAATTGTTCACATTTTTTTCTATTAATTCTCTAAAGGGCCTTCTAAATTTGAATATCGGGCGTTGTTACTATTTCTTACATGCAAGAACACAAGCAATTGACTACATGTACAAAGGTATGGTGCAAATTTAATTTCATCTATATGTATATGAACTTGAGCCTCTCTCTTTAAACTGATTTTAGTTGCATTAAAATTAAATTTATTAGCCACAAAGTCAATTTTTTTTTTGACAGCCTTACAGGAACTTGACTATGACATTGATGCTAGGTTAGATCTAGTGTCATATCTTTTAGAAGAAAATAAAGAAGATGAAGCCATCGCTCTACTTTTGCCTCCTCTTGATTCAGGTTTACCAGATTTTGCATTTAAGAATTATTTTTAAAATTTTTTTAACAGCTTGTTACTAGTCACAGAAGTTTATGATTTGTTCTTATCTTGTTAACTTTAACATTTTCAGAATCTAGAGTTGATCTACCCTCTGATAAGGGAAAACTATGGTGGATTGATGGAAGAATAAAGTTAAAGCTATGTAACATTTATAAATCCCAAGGTGTTACCGAGGCCTTTGTTGAGACAATATTTCCATTAGTTCGTGAAACATTGTCTCTTGAAACTACTCAGCGAAAAAAGGTTATTGTGCATATTTCTCTTCAAGAAAAAAGGTTTTGTCATTCATATTAAATTTTTATATGTTATTTGTCTTTGTTCAAGGCTAAAACAAAGAAAAGGTTAACAAGCAGTGAGCATCAAAAGAGACTTCAAGTGCTGGATGAAACTCAACGTGACAACTTATTTCAAGGATTCCGTCCCGTTGTTTCATCTTCAGATCTGTAAGTGTTCCTTGTATGTTTTTATTTATATATTTAAATTTGGGACATAAAATAAGGTAACATGATATAAATTACATGTGAAACACAATACCAGTACATATACTTTTTGCCTACTAAAAATAAGTTCATGAATTTAATGGTCAACAGGGCTAAAGCTGCACGAGCAAAGAAGGCGCTTCAGCAAAAAGAAGCAAAAAGAAAAGAAAAACAAGCTGCAGCATTGGCTGCTGGAATTTAGTTGCAAAGTGATGAATCGGATGATGAATCTTCGGTAAGTATAAATAAGTATATGCTTAGCATCGTAGTTGACCAGCTTTTCGTTTACTTAATTAAGTTGTTTCACATGAAAGGCATACAGAGAACCTCCCCTGCCTAATCTCCTAAAGGATGAGGATCAACTTACACTTATCGTAGATGTGAGTAATACTTATTTTATTTGCATGTGAAATTTTATCTTTTTTAAATGTGTTTTCTCAATTAATGTGTCATTTTCAGTTATGCAAAGGATTAGTATCGTTGAAAAAATATTCAGAAGCACTTGAAATTATCACACCGAGTCTCAAATTGACAAAATCCATTCTATCAACCGAGAAGCAAGAGGAGCTTCGAGTGCTTGGAGCAAGTAAGTCTCCAAGATCACAGAACAAAATGTCATAAATTTATTTTTTCAAAATTTATGAATATAATTGAATTTCTGTACAGAGATGGCATATAATATTGACGGTCCCACAAACAGATGGGATTGTGCTCGATACATCGTTAAACAAAATCCCTACAGCTTCGCAGCATGGAATTGCTACTATAAAATTATGTTAAGGTACATACTCTGTTTATTTTGTCACCCAACATTTTACATCTGTACGTTATTGTTGAAAATTTTAAACATTTGTTAGATCGAGGGTGGATAAGCATAAAAATTTCTTGCATGATAAGATTTTGAAACACGAAGATTGTGTCCCGGTTCTTTTAATTAAAGGCCATCAATGGACAATGGGTAGCCGGCATCAAGCAGCAGCGAGCTATTACTTGAAAGCCTATAAGTTAATGCCTGAAAACGCTTTGGTCAATCTATGTGTTGGTATAATTTTCTCTCAGCCAATTTTTTCCATATTATAAGTAGTTAATATTTGCTAATTTCTTTCTTTTTTTAAAAAAAAATTTAGGGACGGCCCTAATCAATCTAGCTCTTGGACTTCGACTTCATAACAAGCATCAATGTGTTTTGCAAGGTTTAGCTTTTCTCTACAACAATCTTCGTCTTTCAGAAAACAGCCAGGTTAATAAATTGTTTTTTACATTTTATTTTATAATTCAGAAAACAGCCAGGTGAATTAATGCTTATGCTACAGGAAGCTTTATACAACCTGGCCTGAGCCCATCATCATGTCGGTTTAGTTTCGGTTGCAGCTGCATATTATGAAAAAGTGCTTGCGGTTCATCAAAAAGATCACTCGATACGAAAGCTGCCAAATGACGGTCCAGAAACTACTAATGAGCTGAAACCTGGATATTGTGACCTTAAAAGAGAAGCGGCTTATAATTTACACCTAATTTATAGAAGTAGTGGATCTGTAGATCTTGCAAGACAGGTACTTAAAGATTATTGCAGTATTAAATAACATTATTAGCAATAATAATATTATGACTTTTGGAATGATTGAGTTGCTTCTCATGAAATCAAAAACAAAAGAGTACAAACGAGTTTACAGGGTTGGGGCCCGCTCGATATTTCCTGATATCACGGTTAACAGATTGTTTCCAAAGGGATCGCTTAAGTGAGAGGCGAGATTCTCGACCGGACCCTGTCCAGTCACGTATGCCTGGATGAAAAATGCAAACATGGAGAACATTGCTAGTCTGCCATTTTTGATCTCCTTAACTTTCAATAGAGCAAACTGGTCTGGGTCGTTAGCCAAACCCAACGGGTCAAACGGTCCGCCCGGGTGCAGCTTGTCTTCCAAATCCTGCATATATAAAACTAGTTAGTTAAACCGGTCCAATGCTGCATTAGGTGTTAGATTCAATGCATTTACATTATTACATACCAAGCCGTTGATGATTCTGTAGTATTCTGCACCACCAACAAGAACGACCTCAGCCACGACGGCTAGGACCAGATTAATGGGGATGTTCTTCCGGAAGTAGTTCAATGTGTTGCCATCGAGTAGTAGGGCCCCGGTCTGCAAATATCCAAATGAATTTATAAGATTTGAACCATAAAGTTTTGAGCTTTATTTTGATTCATGTGATCCAAACCTTGAACCAGACTGCTTCAGGGCCACAGTTAGCGCCGCATTTGTTAAAGGCTTCAGGAATAATGCAACCTGCTGCACCCAACATCGCCCATCGTGCATGAATCAGCTCGTAGGCTTGGTATCTGCGTACCAAATAAAACCAATTGATTACAACCGAGTTATATGGACCATCAGAATCAATTTACTCATGAGTTGAATGTAAACTTACTTGGCAAAGTTTTCTGGTTTCTTGCCAAGTCCGAAAGGATCATAACCGTAACTACATATATAATAATAATGCAAATCATATGTCAATTTAAGTTTAACTATATGTCGTGTATATAACTAACTATATGTATGCTGTTTTTATTTACTCTCCTGCGACTTCTCCGTTGAGGTACTCTGGGATCTCCGATCGGTCCAAAAGACCTTCGGGCAAGAAGATTCTCCTCTCAGGACCTGTAAAACAATTGCAGATTGTTAAACACAAGTTAAGCTAACGAACTGAAGCATTTAAGATGGCTTTATGAACTGTAAACTAGTAGTTGTAATATTATACTCACAGTACCACTTGGCTAGCTCATCCGAAGCCGGGGTAACGGCTGCTGGTTTAGCCTTGGGTGCTGCAGCCTTCTTCTTTTGGAAAAGAGCCACTGTCTTAAATGTGACAAGACTGGAAGCCGAAGGAGCCGCCCTGGTGGCACCGGATAAGTTGAGTTTGTTTCCAAGCATTTCGGACACGCCGAGGGAGGCTGCCGCTAAAGAAGCCATTTTTTGAGTGAATGTGTCGCTAATAGGTAGATGGTTTGTTATGTAATTGTAATGTATGATGTGTGATGAGGTTGAGAAAGAAGGGTGTGCTAAATGGAAGCATTGATGGATGTGGGTTGCCATGTGGGATGGGTGTGATTGGTGGCAGGAGGGAGATGGAATCTGATGCAGCTATCCTATTGGATAATAAGTCTGACATGGTGAATTATGATGTTTGTATTTGTGGGAATCACACCCTGCTAGCTGTAGTTGAAGTTGTGGAACAAGTCCGGATAACTTGACATCTCACCACCTCAAAGTAGTAAATGATACAAAACATTTAATCTTTTTTTATAATAACTGAACTCCTAATAACATAATTGTTTTATTCAGTCTATTAATCAACCCTCATAATCCTATTAATTTGATTGCCTTGAGTCCTATATAACCATGTGGATATTCAGGGACTATAGGCATGTACACCATGGCTACATGTTCGTATGTAAGGTCTATATGGCCATCTACCAAATCGATATGTACGTCAATATGCTAGATGGCCTGATGTGATAAGGGAAGAGATACATTAAGCAAACACCCCTAGGAAAGGTTGTATGTAATACCATCACCATTCATAAATGATCTAGGCTTAAAAGGAGAAGCCTGTAATGGTTTAAGACAGTCAAATATTCAATAGTATTACATGTTTTTCTTAAGGAGTCGAGGTTCTCTTTTATATTTCTCGGCTTGGATTATATATCCATATAATCCAATGAGGTTCGCTCTCGGCCATTCCACACACTACCTAGCATGTTTCTGTTTTACATCAATTTGATGTCCTAAATTATTTAAGCTTAATTACGTGCTCAAAAATATGATTGGCGTGCATGTTTGGTATGGTGTTTCTGCTTCTTAACTTTTGGTTTCTTCAGTAAACATGAATGATAACATCGTGAAATTAGATACATTTTATTGAACATCTTCACAGCACTTTTAAGTGAAAACTTATGGTGGTTAACAAATCAAAGTTCATGTCTATGTAAGCAAGCAAATCATAAAGTCAAAAAGGCTAGAGAATAACAATGATTTTCTTTCTAAAATATAGAATCTACTACTTCAACAATTATTGTTACAGCCCTCTGTTCACAGAACAACTGATCAATAACAAATATATATAAAATACAAGATAACCCAATGTTCATCATTTAGATATATTGTTTACAGGGTTGGGGCGCGCTCAATATTTCCAGAAATCACAGTTAGCAAGTTGTTTCCAAAGGGGTCGCTCAAGTGAGATGCAAGGTTTTCTACCGGGCCCTGTCCAGTCACGTATGCTTGGATGAAGAACGCAAACATGGAGAACATTGCTAGTCTACCGTTCTTGATCTCCTTAACCTTCAACAGTGCAAACTGGTCTGGATCGTTAGCCAAGCCCAATGGGTCGAACGGACCACCAGGGTGCAGCTTGTCCTCCAAATCCTGCACGCATAAAACTAGTTACTTAAACCAGTTCAATGTGTCATTAGGTATCACGTTCGATGCAAACGTGGAGAACATTACGTACCAAACCGTTGATGATTCTGTAGTATTCGGCACCACCAACAAGAACAACCTCAGTGACGACTGCCAGGACAAGGTTAATGGGGATGTTCTTTCCAAAGTAGTTCAATGTGTTGCCATCGAGTAGTAGAGCTCCGGTCTGCAAATACCCGAATGAATTTATAAGATTTGGACCATAAAGTTTTGGGCTTTATTTAGTTAGAGCATTATTTATATGTTACAAACCTTGAACCATACGGCTTCAGGGCCACAGTTAGCACCGTATTTGTTAAAGGCCTCAGGAATAATGCAGCCGGCTGCACCCAACATAGCCCATCGTGCGTGAATCAGCTCGTAGGCTTGGTATCTGTGCGTCATACAAATTTTGTAAGTAACTCAACTATTGCTCTTTAATCTCAAATTAGTTGATTAATTACATAAACATCGGTGTGTTTTCGAAAGATAATAAGCCATGAAGGATATGTGTAAGATGTAATTTGTCATGGTATATTGGAATTCAATGAATGATACCTTTTAAGTTGTATTAAACTGATTATGTTGTTTATCATTATTTACTTTGTTTTCTTTAAACCGACCCGTTCTAGATCCGGCACTGATAATCATTATGGGTCATTGGGGTTGACTTGGTCAACTGTATGTGTATGTGTATGTGTATGTGTATGTGTATGTGTATGTGTATGTGTATGTGTATGTGTATGTGTATGTGTATGTGTATGTGTATGTGTATGTGTATGTGTATGTGTATGTGTAAGTGTGTTTTCTTGAGTTGGAAATGAACTTACTTAGCGAAGTTTTCGGGTTTCTTTCCAAGACCAAAAGGGTCATAACCATAACTGTATTAAAAAAAAGTAAAAACAATGAAAATGGTCAGTTTACTTGACTATTGTGTGTAGATGCACGCATAGTTTGCATATCTTTGACTTACTCTCCGGCAACTTCTCCGTTAAGGTACTCTGGGATCTCCGATCGGTCCAAAAGACCTTCTGGCAAGAAGATTCTTCTCTCGGGACCTGAAAACGAGTGCAAATTGCTTTTAATCAAGGCCCAAGTTTGTATTGTGGCCCGGGGTGGCCTGTTTTTTGCTCTCTGTAAATTTAAGTGTTTTTGTCTAAAAATTTTGAGCCCGGCCACCCCGGTTTATGAAAATTTTCTATGCATATTAAGTCTAGCCACTTGGCGTTTCCGTCCAAACTTGGCGACTGGTAAATAAAAAAGATGGTTGTAAAACTTAGTGGTATTTAAAAGATTGTTGTTTAAATATTGACCTCATGACTCGGTTTATCTCTATATATTGAATGAAATACAAACAATATTATATCATCTTACATGGTATCAGACTAGTGGTGAGGGTGATAATAATATTAATACTTACCGTACCACTTGGCGAGCTCATCGGAAGCCGGAACCGCAACGGGTTTAGCCTTGGGTGGAGGGGCCTTCTTCTTTTGGAAAAGAGCAACTGTCTTAGAAGTTGCCGGACTAGAAACTGTCCTGGAAGCAGCTGTGGAGATGTTGAGTTTGCTGCCAAGCATTTCGGACACTCCAAGGGATGTTGAAGCTGCTGCTAAAGAGGCCATTGTTTCTTTCGGGTGATGATGGATGAGAAGTGAGAAGCAGAGGTTGAAGCTAAATGGAGGGTCTGGTGGATGTGGACTTGCCACCTAGGATGGCTGTGATTGGCGAGAAGAGGGAGATGAAATCTGATTCTGTTATCACATAGGATTATGATTTCATGACGTGGAGGATCGTGATTCTTGTGTGTCGGCCCACACTGGGTTGTGGATCACATTCGTGGATTATGATATTTATATTTGTGTGTAACAAAATAAGTTTTTTTATAAGTTTTTTATTAGTATAATATACGGTTATCCATTAACCATTAACTAAATTTACTAATATACCAAAAAGTACTCAATTGTAAATAGATTTTACTTAAATATAAGGTGTTAGTACTTTTAAAATAGTTAGTACTTTCTAATATGATGTAATGGTAAGAAAAATGAGTTTATTAATAGAGATCAGAGTTTGATTTTCACTGACAATACTTTAGGGAGGACGCGGGTGGCTCAATGAAAGAAGACCGGGATCTTTGTAATCTCCGGTTTGATCCTGATGGCGTCCAGGTTTTAGCACCAGTTGGCCTTCAGACGGGTGGGTTTTTCCCAGAACGGGTGATAACTTTGAGGCACTAAGGGCTCTGTATGGCTGGGTTAGACCAGTTGGCGGTGGCCTTTTGCCATTGTATCACCGCGTACGAAGTATTTAGACAATTCTCTGTTTACTATTGAATATGGTCAATAGAAAGCGTTCTTGCAAAATCCGAGACTGTCCTGAGGGCACTCAACATATAGCAGTTACGATTGAACGAAAGCTACAACTAGCGTGTAGTTGTTGTTAAGGACATAGTTACAATCAACGCAAGTTACCAGTGATGCTAAAGATACATTAAGTTCATATTGATTGACATTTCCACTTATATTCAACATACTTCTTATATTAGTTGTCACTAATGAAAAAGTTTCCACTGGCACGTCACTTTCAAGGCTTTTAATAGAATGTTATATGAGATAACGTCATCGATTATCACTAGAGATTGTCATGTGTATTTTGACAATATAGCTTGTAGATAGTGTGTAATTAGAGGTGCAATTGGGAGAGAATTCTCCACTTATACAACGTGAGTGTACTAAGATTATATCAGAAAATATCAATCTTAACTTGTAATTTACTTCATTGATTTAATTGATGAATGAGAATGAATTAAACTTCGTGAAAACCATCGTGTTCTTAGTCTATTTTCAAAATGACCATATAACCTTAACCATAATCTGCTATTGTTCTTCCGTTTCAATATCATTTGATATCATTCCAAACAACTATGGCTATATGTTAGTGTTCAAATCAAACTTTATCGATCCTAACATCTACGCGTTTAATTAAATAAGATTTTTACATATTTCCCCTTTCTAGCCTTTGAAATTACATATTTCCCTAAAATACAAGTTTTTAATGCAAAATATACAATGCTCTTTAAGCATGGTTTAGAGAAATATGTAATTTCAAAATTTAGGAAGGGGAATATAGATATATTCAAACCATTAATCTAGCAAATTACACCATAGTTTTATCAAAATTACACTCATATTAACATACGCTAAAACAACTCATTATAACTTCATCAAAATTACACTCATTTTTAACATATGCTAAAACTACTTATCCTATTTTCACCAGTCATATTTGTTCTATACTCATTAAAAACATATACGTGTATAACAAACTTGTATAGCTTAACACTATGTAACCTAAGTATTGTATCCAACCAAAGGAAGGAAGCATAATGATAAGATTTCAGTGGCTAGAATTAGCAAACAAAAGATATATTGGTGCACAAATTTAAAAATCCTATTGACAATTGTTCATTGTTTGTTTCAAAACAACATGTCGTGCCTCACTTTCCATAGTACCATTCAATCACCCAAATTAGTCTCTATTCCCGGTTATAACAACTCTAATCCCGCAACCAAACACTCCTTATCTTTACCTTCTGCTTCTTCTTCTTTCTGTAAATCCACAACTAAGGTTTGGGTTTATTATAACACTCGCCGGTTACAGGGAATCATCAAAGCTTCTTCAGAAACAATGACCACTACAGAGAAATTGGGAATCAAGATCGTCAAAAACCCTCCGGAATCAAACCTCACAGATCTTGGCCCAAGTAATTACTCTTTTACTTCACTTTCTTTCTTGATTTCACTTGCAATTGGAAACCCGGAATCGAAACTGACCCGAAACCGGAACCGGTTAATAACCATAGGTTACCCTAGCATAGGTTAATGAGGTCAGTTGCAATAAGGTTAATTTCAATAGGTTTATCGATCAAAATCAGGTGGTAACCGAAATTTAGAGGTGTAAACAAGCCAAGCCGAGCCCGAGCTCATATAGGCTCGTTTTGACTTACAAGGGCTCGAGCTCGGGTCGTTTCGAGTTTCTTTTTTGAAGCTCGAGCTTGGCTTGTAAGTTGTTTTTCAAGCTCGAGCTTGGCTCGGTTTATTTTTATTAGTTAATTTATATATGTTTTAATTATTTTTATGTATTTTGAGAAATACCTTAAACGAGCCTAAGCTCGGATCGAGCTTGGCTGTGCAGTGTGAAATTCATACACAAAAGTCCAAAATTGGTTGAGCTTAAAAATACACAACGCTCATTATGGTTCAACGAGCCTAAATGAGCTTCCCATACAAGGCTCGAGCTCCAGCTCGATAACTAAACAAGCTTTTTATCGATCCGAGCTCGAGTTATTCGTGAGTGGCTTGGCTCGTTTGCACCCTAGGCAAAATTAGTTATTGAGATTAACCGGTTTTTGACCATTCGACCAAAAACTAATTCGGTTAATAACTGATAGTTGCTAAACTGGTTGACTAGTATTTGCACCAATTGTCGTTTTCTGTTTGAAATTTGAAACCCTAGAACTCGAATTTGAACAGATTTGTTAAGGAAGACTGATATCGAAAGCGTGTGTGTGTATAATAGGTGCGGATGTGATCCGAGCAAATTTCCATGGACGTATTCAGCGAAAGAGACATGCTACCTTCTGAAAGGAAAGGCGAAGGTTTACCCCGAAGGCTCCGATGAGGCTGTGGAGATCGGCGCTGGTGACTTGGTGGTGTTCCCTAAGGGTATGAGTTGCACTTGGGATGTTTCAGAAACCGTCGACAAGCATTACAAGTTCGAGTGATCAGTCGGGTTCAGCTTTTTATGTGTTAAAACTGTTCGCTGAACTCGTTTAATCTTTGATTTAGTGTTGAATCTGGTTTCTAATATTATATGATCGGTATACCTAATCACTTTGGATGTTATCTTGCTAAATGGTCAAACTAATAATAATACTGTTGTGTCATGTGTGAAGTCTCTCTGAAAGCAACCTTTCTATCCCTTGGGATGGAGGTACGGTTTGCCTATATCCCACCCTTTCCGAACCTTGCTAACAATTTTGCTATTGATGGGATTTATACTAGGTATTGTTGTTGTTGTTGTGTCATGTGTGAAGTTAGTTGCCTGTCTTTAGTTTTTCCAGTGTACATAATTGTCGTCCAAGGTAATCATATAAATAGGAAAACATTTGTTCCACGAGAATCAAACCCATCAACTCTATACATTTATTGTCGTCTATATAACCTAGATTTAATTGTCATTTGATTTAACCTTAAGCTGTAATAGGGGTGAGCAGAAATCCGAAAAAACCGAACTGAAGTATTAACCGACGGTTAATTTTTTGTTTTTTTGAAAACCGAATTTTCGATTTAGGTTCGGTTTTTCATTTTAAAAAAACCGAAAAACCAAACTGAACCGATTAATGGTGATAAAGATAATGAAGACTAAGATTAAACTTTGAAGATGAGCAAGATGATGAATGAAGATTCGGAAGCATTTTAAAAAGCCGAAAAAAACCGAACCGAACCAATTAATTAAGAAGCCTGTTTCTACATTGGAGATAGCCTAAAAATAAAAAATAAAATAAAATAAAATCTACTCCTTCCTTCTAGGGGTGTTCTTCGGGTTTGTTTTTCGGGTTTCAGGTTTCAGGTTTTTCGGATCGGGTTTTAAAGTTTTAAATCTTAACCCGAAACCCAACCCAAATCTCTCACAGGTTTTTCGGGTTCGGGTAATGCGGGTTCGGGTTTTTTCGGGTTGGGCTAATCGGGATTTGAGTATCCTAGAAAATAATACAAAAAAATTTAAAAAACTTCAATCATAAAATTAAAACAACATATTCTTATTTGCTCGTCGCAAGTAATTAAATAATAAATCAACATAACTTGATAAAGTCATAAAACAACTCAAAAGAAAAGTAAAACCAAGTAACTAACTCGAACCATAATTGTCTTCAATCAGACGTGATTTGGTTGTTTAATTGCGGTTGCTATTAGTAATAAACAGAAAACATAAATTAACAATGAACAATCGATCCATAATAATTGGAATGAGAATAGTCGATTAGGTTCAAATTCTGATAACTTTAGTAACTAAGACTCATCCTATTATACCTAAAAATATAGTTAATTTCAAAACAAAAAGTTTATTCGAGTTTTTCAGGTTGACCCAAAATTTATAAATCAAACCCGAAAACCAACCCGCATTACTTCGGTTCAGGTTCGGGTTAGTCTTTTCTCGGGTTCGGGTTTTTCGGGTCGGGTTAGTTCGGGTTTTTCGGGTCGGGTTAGTTCGGGTTCGGGTGGAGGTTTTTTCGGGTTGGGTTTCGGGTAAAAATGTCAGCCCTACTTCCTTCACGTAATATTTTCCTATTTCTAACCTTATAATCTTATACCCGGTCATAGAGTTAGGTTATAACAGGAAATATAGTTTTTGTAGTAATGATAAGAAGTAATCTTATCCATTGATTTTGAATATGGAGGGTTGAGATTAGTTTAAGGGGAAATTCAGTGTGAAAGAAGGGAGGGGGGGGGGGTGGACATAAAAGGAATAACACATTTGTTGTCTTTCTCTCTCCACATGCAAAGCACATGCCAAATTCCTTCGTCATTTTAAAACGTCCATAACTTTTCTTTACTACGTTTTTATTGAAAAACAAATTCACCATAATAACGAGTGTCTTTTTAACTTTAATATGAGTACCATATTGTAACATAAAAATTAAAAAAAAAAATTAGTGGGTTTTTACAAATTGTGTTATACAATAGTATTTTTCATTGTGTTTTTTACATTGTCATACAATTGTGTTTTTTATTGTTTTTATCATAGTGTTTTTTTTTTCATAGTGTTTTTTTCCATTGTGTTTTTTCGGACTATTCCGGCGAGGTGGTGGCGGTGGGTGACGGGTGTGGTGGCGGTGGACGGTGGAGTGGTGGTGGATGTAGGAGATGAGTGAAGATGTAATTGGGTTTTCTGTAAGTGGGTTTTTGAAATTAATGTAAGTGGGTTTTGAGATTAAAGTAAGTGGGTTTTGATATAAAAATGTTAAGACAAAAATACCCTCCTTTCTAGCCTTCTTAGGAAAATCAAACTTCTAATTTGAACCTAACCCCCGGTAATATACATAATTACTAATTACCAACATTCATTAAAATGGATGTCTAAAAAAAGAAAGTTGGTGTGTTGCAAGTTGCAACCACATTGACGCATTCTCCTTTTAGGTGGGGGATTTGGATCCTAAAATTCACAAATTTTTAATTAAAGAGATTAAAAATAAGAACAGCAACAATTAATAATTATGAAAAGTAAAAAGTGAATAAACTTTGTTTGTAAGATAGAACAACCGTTGGTTGGATGTTTTTAGGATAATGTTGTTCCACAAAGCCAATCTGTTTGAACTTTAAACGGATATATAATAATAATCTTGTTTTATACCAATCCATTAAAAGTTATACTAAAATTCTATCGGTAATATATAAATGTATTTAAAATCTCATGTTCCCATAATTACAACCATAAAGCAAATATAGAGAAATGAATAAATAAATAAAGCATAAATAAAGAGTCAAATTTACGTTTCAATAATCATTCCGAAAATCCTTCAACAAACATGATTTCTCCATCTCACCCACATATATTCCCATTAAAACTCTAATTTCTCTCACTTCTTGTATATATATAATTATACACATTCAACATCACCATATTCATAATATTATTATTCATTCATCCTCCCATTGTGAAAAATGGCAGCTTCTTCAACCATAGTATGTTTTGGAGAGATGTTGATCGATTTCGTGCCCGACACCGCCAGGGTCTCCTTGGCTGAGTCTCAAGGATTCCTCAAAGCCCCGGGTGGTGCACCCGCTAACGTTGCGTGTTCCATAGCTAAACTCGGTGGATCGGCTGCCTTCATTGGCAAGGTAACGAGAGAGTTGATTATATATAGATGGTACATTATTTTTCTTGAATTTTATTTTCGTAATGATTTGTTATAGATCTTACGTTGAATTATTTTGATTTATTTTATGTTTAATCATTAATGTATGTGCATTGTGAATGTGGTCATTTAAATGAATCATAGTTGTTCTTGGATAATGTTTGTTATTTATTTATTTAATGGTTCGATTGTTTTATGGAATGATTATTCTTTTTTATCTTATGATTTGTTTTATCTAGTGTTGGTATTTATCTTTTATGCGTAATATACTGACCAAATTTATATATAAAAAATCCATAAAAAAAGGTATTCTTAGATCGAACCCTATAATTGTTAATAGACATTTAGGTCCTTTTCTAAGGAATTGGATTTTAAATCCCATGAATTGATATGTTCGTTTCATTAAATGAAAGAATGAGAATAGAAACTAAATCCCATCAAATCCCACATTTCATGGGATTTTAAAATCCCACCTATTTTAAAGGATTGTTATGGATTTTTTTATTAACAATAAACCCCCCCCCCCCAAAAAAAAAAATTCAAAAAAATTAATAAAAAATTCATAACTTAAAATACAAATAAAAAACGAAAAACGTAAAAAAAAAAAAAACTAAAACGTTTCCGCCTTTGCCCTTGTTCTTAAAAAAAACACAACCCCGAGAAATGAACCGAAACTGAAAGTCAACGAAAACGAAACACAAGCCAAAACTGAACCGAATTGATGGAAACTGAAAAAATCGATCAAAACGAAACAAAAAAACTGCACCGAATTGATGGAAACCAAAAAAATCGATCAAAACAAAACAAAAAACTGAAACCGAACAGAAATGAAACTAAAAAAACCGAACACAACGAAACAAAAGGCCAAAAACGAATCCATAACCAACCAAAAACAAACAAAAGAAACCGAAACCCGACCCGTCCAGTGCTCCGAAACCGACCAAAAAGAAACAAAGGAAACCGAAACTCAACCCGTCCAGTGCTCCGAAACCGACCAAAAAGAAACAAAGGAAACCAAAACCCAACCCGTCCAGTGTGAAAACTCGTGTCAGCTCGAAACCAATTCCAATTCTAATACATATTAACCAACTAAACACCTGATATGGATTCTCGAATATTCCATTCCAGTTCCAATTCTAAATCCTTTAAACAAAGTCTGTGAAACGAACGCGCCCTTACGGATCTATGTAATCTAGGGGTGTGCGTAGTACGGTTCGGTGTGGTTTTGGGCTAAAATCAAACCGAAAACCAAAATTTCGGTTTTTGGACTTTTGAAACCGTTTGGTTTGTTTTGGTTTCGATTCCGTTTCGGTTTTTCCGGTTTTGCCATTTGAGCTTGAAAATTTTAAGCCAAAAGAAAAGCTGGCCGAAAATAATGAATTTAGGTATAAATAAGTTTGATAATTGTTAACTAATAAAATATTATACATTTGGCCAAAAGTATATGAGTTACATAGTTATTAGTTACTTATAAATTACTTAAAATAAAAAATAAATAAAAATCTAGAAAATCGGTTCGGTTTTTTCGGTTTTTATTACATGAACCAAACCACTAGTACGGTTTTTACAAAAACATAAACCAAACCGTTGATTTTTATTTCCATTCTGTTTTTTTCAGTTTTGGATTTTTCGGTTTTGAATCTGTTTTTTCGATTTTTACGCACCCCTAATGTTTTCCTAGATGATTTATTCATCTTTTTATGGTTGTCGATCTAGTTTTACACCTAACAAAAACTTTTAAATTTTAGCATACAAATAAAAGATTTTTTCTTCTAAATTTGGCATTTTAATCAATTAATTAATTAATTTTATATCAAATTCCTAGCTTCATTGATGCATCTATGTTATATACAACATAAACTTATATTGTTCAATTTATGATTTATGTTCTAGTTGATTGATGTGAGTAGGTAGGGAAAGATGAATTCGGGTACATGTTGGCTGACATTCTAAAGAAGAACGGAGTGAATGCCGAAGGCGTGTTATTCGATGAGCATGCTAGGACGGCTCTAGCATTCGTGACACTGAAGAAAGATGGTGAAAGAGAATTTATGTTTTATAGGAATCCGAGTGCTGACATGCTTCTAAAAGAGTCTGAGCTCAATATGGACTTGATCAAGAAAGCCAAGATCTTTCACTATGGCTCAATCAGTCTCATCACTGAGCCATGTAGATCTGCTCACATGGCCGCCATGAAGGCCGCCAAGCAAGCTGGGGTCTTGCTATCTTATGACCCCAACGTTCGCCTTCCATTATGGCCTTCAGCAGAGGCCGCCAGGCAAGGCATCAAGAGCATTTGGAACGAAGCTGATTTCATCAAGGTATTGTATGCTAGCTGTTAAATATTACAATTTTGATGGGTTATTTTTTTTCAATGTGAAAAGGCAAAAATGCCCTTTTCATATAGGTGAGCGATGATGAGGTGGAATTCTTGACACAAAAGAGTCCTGATAATGAGGATGCGGTCAAGTCATTGTGGCATGATGGTTTGAAGCTTATGGTTGTTACCGATGGTGAGAAGGGTTGTCGTTATTACACAAAGGTATTGCTACCTTTTGATTTATAATATTTCACACGTAAATGACATTATATCTCAAATGTATGATGGAAACTTATCTTGATGAGTGTAGAACTTTAAGGGAAAGGTGCCCGGTTACTCAGTGAAGGCCATTGACACAACCGGAGCCGGAGACTCTTTTGTTGGCTCGCTGTTGGTTTCCATGTCGAAAGACTCTTCTATTTTTACGGTAAGCCTTCTTGTTACTTATATCCAAACATTTAAGACGCCGAAAGGTTCTTGTTTTTAATAATTTTTATTGTAAATATAGGATGAAGCGAAGTTAAAGCAGGCACTAGCCTTTTCTAATGCGTGTGGAGCTATATGCACAACAAAGAAAGGAGCCATCCCGGCACTACCATCTGTATGTGACGCCCAATCTCTCATGTCTGGTTCCAAGTAGATCGAAAATAGATCCATGGGTCATCTTTTGTTTTTGCGAGAATTTTGAAGCCAATTGTTTTATAAACATGTTTGAAACTTGTTTTTGCTTGGACGATTCAAACCGTAAAATAAGGATATCTTGATCACCTTGATTTTGATCAAAGATGTTTTTTGTGTTTGGATGTGTAATTGCTGGTGGCATATCAAAATGAGATTTGACAACAAAAATTTTAAAGATAGTTAAGACTTAAGAGCTAAGAATGAGCATTAAATCATCCCCTCACGGCCCACCCTGGCCCCAAAACCATCGGAACAAAACTGATACAACACCAATACACGTTTGCATAACTGAGTTGACTCTACCGAGTTTGAGTTTTCAGCTAGGTAGAGGAATTCAAGCATGAATCGAGTTGGCTTGTAGCACAAATTGGCATCGGTTCGTAAACAACACTAGTTTGTTACAAATGTACAATAGAAAAACGTACAAGTTAAACTAGACCAAAATCCTTCATTTGAAAAGCAGACAAAAATGCTGCATTTCACCCACTTTGTTTTAAAAAAATAAGGTTACGAGTCTTAAAAATGTTAAAACAAATAACAAAAAAAAGGTTAACTTTAGGTACGAGTCTTGGAATGTTACATGTTCCTCGCATTTGTCACAAAAACTCGTTTCATAAGGAGTAACCCGTGACAACTTTTACATGGGCGAGGCTTCTCAAGGGCCACCGGTGGCCCCGGCCCCTTCCGTTTTTTGCTCAGTAGTGTCAATCTACCCGTTTCTGGCCGAAAATTTTTATATGTAGTATAATTTTACCCGTTTTTGGCCTAAAATTTGAGCCCGGCCCCTTGCGCTTATGAAAAATTTTATACGTATTTTCATCCACTTCGACGTCTTCGTCCAAGCTTCGCCACTCCAAGCTTCGCCACTGGACTTGTAACAACAGAACCCATTTTGATCCGTTACTCAACCTGTCCATCTTGTCACCCATACATTAAATGAAAAAAAAATCTGTAAATTTCATACCTTTAGTTTTCTAAGCATCATCTTTGCAAGATAACTTTCTAATACATAGTTCTCCCGGGGCATCTTTCCATCAGGGTCAACTCCGAGAAAGCCAAAAAATTTTGGGGTTAAAGGTGAAAATTTTTTGGGCCTTAAATAAAATGAGTATTTTAGTGAGTTTAAACAATTTAATTTTTATATTGGCTTACTTGGTTATAATTTGGGTTGGGTAAAAAAATTTTGTATAAAAATAGGATTAATCATGTCTCAAATAAGACTAGAACTCATAACCTTTAGGTTGGGAGTAATACCCCTTTACCACTAAACCAAACTAGTGGGTTTGTAATTGAGTTTAAACACTAAATATGCATATTGTTTTAATAAAATACATATAATTTTAAAAATAATAATAATAATTTCAGGCCAATCGGGGTGTCGGGCCTGTGGCCGTCGACCACCCCGCCACCCCTTAGGGCCGGCCCTGCTTTCAATCACATATCAAACCGACTCCTCATCTATAACGTATCCAACCTTATTTTTAGACTCGAGCTCTGGCCATATTCATTTAATCCCAACTTGCTTTATCGAGTTGATCTCGAGTAGCTCACTGGCGGCTTAACTCATTGAGGAGTTATTAATCAAATTTGTTAACCCTGGGGGGGTGTAAACTAAAACATCATGTCACTAATTGGTACCAAAAAACCGTTGAAAAACTAAAGCCAAAAAGTAACGGAAAATGGCAGGAGCGTTAACGGCAACCGCAACCGTTATCCTCCAACGACCACCACTACTTAACGTCCGACGGAAATCCATCGGCGGCATCAATCTGACTAATAATTATTGTTTCAATTCAATCGCCTGTAGGAGCACAGCAAGCACCAGTGCTACCGGCGGTGAGATAACAGACGACCAAGTGTTGACTGTTGCGCCATTGGAGGTTAATACGATTAACGAAATATGTAGCAAGTGGGAGTGGAGAGGTTATAATATTAATTACTTGAAATTTCAAGGGCAAAATGGTCAGAAATTGAATCCTCCTTTGCTTCTTGTTCATGGTTTTGGTGCCTCTGTTGCTCACTGGCGCAGGTATTTTGGTCATTTCGCTTTTGGATTATTATTATGTTAACGTTTACATGTGTTAAAGTTAGTGAAAATTGAGTTTTTCACTAAATTTGGACAGAAAAGTGTATGTTATAATCATTAATATAATTATTATTTAGCATGTTTCCGATCTACTATGCAAGAGCTTCTTAATGAAACATATTTGTCCAAAACGGAGCTAAGATGAATCAGATATCAATGCTCAAAATTGCGCGTTTGAAACTTTGAAGAATAAGGTTTTGTGCCAAAAAAAAAAACTGCATGTGTATCTGCTTTTCCTTATTACAGATGTAGTCAGTGTTGTAGAACTTGCTAGACGCTAATTGGGCGGTGTGGTAAGGACTAATGATTAATTGGGATTAATCGGATTGGAATTTATATGTAGATTTTGAAATATATGAATGCATACCAAATTTTATATATGAACTTTTCAGTTTTGACCGAGTTTAACCAAATAGCGATTAATCGGCCACTAATCGGTGGGGTAGGGACTAGCGATTAGTCGGGGATTGATCAGAGCCTACGCGGGATTTTTACATCCATGTGGATGTAGTTACATTGAACATGTTCATGTAATGTACATATTACATGTGCATGCAACAGTTGTAATCTTTCCTTACTTATTGCTTTAGCAAATGCTTGAACTCATCTTAAAGTTTAAGCATCTATCAGGAATATCCCAACTTTGGCTCAGACCAATACAGTTTATGCCATTGATCTTCTTGGTTTCGGTGCCTCGGATAAACCTATTGGTTTTCCATACACCATGGAAGCATGGGCAGAGGTATCATTCTTTATTGGTTTACCTTTGTAAGCATGTTCAACTAACTTCCATTCAAGTTCATAAAATTCAGCCTTATGCACTATGACAGTTGATATTGGATTTCTTGGAAGAAATTGTTCAAAAGCCGACCGTGCTGATCGGGAACTCTGTTGGAAGTCTTGCATGTGTTATTGCTGCTGCAGGTCTGTTTTATGTTAAGTTTACACAAATCATGTTCTCTTTCATTCAATGAGTCTTTTTCACTGTAACTAGATGCTCAGAATTCACTGGTTAAAGGGCTTGTTCTGTTAAACTGTGCGGGTGGCATGAACAATAAGGCAATAGTCGACGATTGGCGAATTAAGCTTGTATTCCCTCTATTATGGCTGATTGATTTCTTGTTGAAGCAAAAAGCAATTGCATCTTTCATCTTTGAAAGAGTCAGACAAAGGTTCTCTGTTTTATTTTATATTTTATATTATTATATTTGCTACTTCACATATATTAACTTGTACAACTTAATCAGAGAGAGTCTTAGAAACGTCCTATTATCAGTGTATGGAAACAAGGAGTCTGTAGATGAAGATCTCATACAGGTATTATATTGCTAATCATTTATTATCTCCTTTATGTTTTTGTTTATGATAAAATGTTAAATTTTAAAACAGATAATCAGGGAACCAGCACTTGATGAAGGGGCACTGGATGCCTTCGTCTCCATTGTGACCGGGCCACCAGGCCCCAACCCGGTTCAGTTGATGCCAAAAATTAAACTTCCCATCTTAATCCTGTGGGGAGACGAAGACCCATTCACCCCTCTTGACGGGCCGGTTGGTAAATACTTTGCATCACTACCATCTAAAGTTCCAAATATTAGCCTTTCGGTTTTACCCGGTGTTGGACACTGCCCTCATGATGACAGGCCCAATTTGGTCCATGAAAAGCTGGTTCCATGGTTGACCACTCTTTCTTCATAAACATATTATTTTATGATTGTATAGATTCATCAGTCATATATTTCAATGTTATCATTACATGATGTAAAGTTACATTGGAAAACCGAAATCTATGGTACATTTTGACAACATTACATGATGCAAGAATCAAAGAATCAATGGTAGGTAAAACTGACCCGACCCACATGAAAGAACATGATCATGTGTTGAACATTAACCCTCATGTGGTGTCTTCTGTTGACTGTTGACCATTTCTTGGTTTGTCGTCCTCAGCACGCTTCAAAATTCTTCAAAAACACACTATGATACATCTTTTTAAATATTTACAACGCTATCATCCACTGCTGCCACCGACCTCCGCTGCACGCTGCCTCATCATCTCCATCACCGCCGCCCGCCGCCTGCTATCAGCCTGTTGTTGCAGCCTTCTCAAATGCTCCTTTAGATCTCTGTAAACATCATCCAAGCACTTTAAGTAACAACCACATTATCCAATAACTTTTCTTTTCTTTTCTTTTTATGAATGAAACAAATTACAAACCTGCAACGTGGTACATGACATTGAGACTCTTTACACGCTGCGCGCATGAAGTTGAAGTAAATACCACATTCTCTTGCAAAGCACACAACCACCAGACGCCCGTGTTTTGCAATTAATCCCATGTCTGAATAGTCCCTTCACTTTTCTACAATTTGGATACTGGCAATGTGGGGACCGACATTGAGACGCATGTACCAGCAAATCAAGCATTTTCCTAAGCTGCAATACCAACAAAATTATATATAGTTATAATCTTGAATCTTTCTAAACAAAACAAAAAATGAAATGAATACACACACAAATAGGGATGTATTCTTCTCAGAACCAGTTTATGTTAGAGAAATGTGAGAACCTCATAAATCACTTGTACATTGTGCATTAATGATTTAATGAGATAGTGGGTAGTGGTCACGTGTCTTCTGTATAACACTTACAACAAGGGATACAAGTGCATTATGCAGTTCTCACAGTTCTCAATGTATTTGTTGGTTCTGTATTGAGCACTCCCCTATACAAACACACACACACACACACATACATGTATATATGTATGCATGAGTGTATGTACATGTATATGCATGTGTGTATATGTGTGTATTTAGCATATACCTGTACAACACGTTGTTGGCGAGCTTCTTTATTTTGTGCATCGCGTTCAGCAATGGAGGGATGAGGTGTCAACTTATGAGGATGGTCAATACCTCCATCTTTGTGATAACATGAACTGCAGACATCATAGTCAGGACAAACATCACACCGCCAACCTTGTCCGGTTTCTATGTCATTATGGCATCTGTTGCATGTTGTAACAAATGCAGGTGCGGTTGGATTATGAAGATGGTATAATACCATCATTGATGAATGTTTTGCACGACGAAGCGTATCATATTGATAATGATTTCCTTGACAAAGACTAAGAAAAGCTTGTCGCGTGTCAAAAAATTCACTCTCGAGAATTTCGTCTTTGTCTTTTGTATCAACTGGCACATCATTGATTTCAACCTGCATGTTTTATCATTATTTTCAATCATAAATTAATAATTATGATCAAGTTATGATTATTGGAATGGAAACCTGAATTCTGAAGAACTTACAGGATAAAGAGGATGTTTTTCCCTGTGATTAATAGGATGTCTCTCTCTATCCTCAAGTGTTTGTTCAATTTCATAGCACCTGCAAGTCATAATTACAGCAAAACACATTACATTTATCTGAAAAAATGCGTATAAATCCAGAAAGCAAATATTATGTTGCTTAGTTGCTTACTTATCACAGATCTGAAACTTTTTGCACTGATGGCAAACCCAACGGTTTCCAGATACCATAAGAATACAGCAATGCGTGCACGCGTGTTGCAAGTGAACCATAATGAAATCTTCCTTCATTGGGGATATTGATTCACCAAGCTGTACCAAATAGTGTAAGTAAGAATATAAATACATTAGTGTGTTTAATAATAATGAAGA
The DNA here is from genome assembly GCF_021521415.1 of Bidens hawaiensis. NCBI lineage: Eukaryota > Viridiplantae > Streptophyta > Magnoliopsida > Asterales > Asteraceae > Bidens > Bidens hawaiensis. Next base: position 236,529 of record NW_027491414.1, read on the forward strand.
AAATTAATTACCTTTCGCATTAGTAACAGGTCTTTGGATGCATTGCCAGAAAGATCGGTTTGACCAGAAGCTTTCAAAGCTCTTTTTGTCATTGACTTTTTAACTAACCCTTTTTTATTTTTTCTTCCTTCTTCCTCTTGACAAATCTGATAGATCATATCTTCAGCGGCACCGGGCCAATAATCTCCATCAAAGTATGGTAATCGAGCTGCGGTTACTTTAGCTTTGCATTCACCAGAAGATGTGAAAAAATGATCGTATAGATTAGTGAGACCGACTACAATACTTTCCTTTGAAGCTTTTCTCAACATCGATAAATACCTAGTACGCATACATATGCATCAATAATAATGTGTTAATTACATAAATGAAATAATACCGACTCACCATTCTCTTAATTTATCAGATTTTGGTGTCTTTTGAATTTCAGGATGGCAATACAAGATATAATCTTCACCCTTTAATGGAGGACAAGCCCATATGTAGCAACTTGTGAAACCGCGTAATTTGCAATATTCTAAGTAACCTATCTGTGTACATAGAAAGAAAATGGGTTGGCATAAAAAGTAAGATTTAATTTAAAATGTGTATGCAATTAAATCAAAGAAAGAACTTGCCAGAATTTCATGATATACAAATGTACGGAGGGCTTCCCCTGTAACAGCCCTAATTTCGGGTCTAAAATACTTGACTGAATCCAAATATGAAAGATAAACACGTCGATGATTTGGCTGTTCACACTCGGCTCCAAATTCTTGAACATACATCCCAAAAAGACATACTTCAACACCTTCAATTTTTTGAAACAACAGAACTACCTAAAACAAGATTGGCATAAGAATGATGTCATAAAAAGAAATAATGATGCAATATTACTATTTTTAATACCTTAGACTTGTATCCAAACTCAAGAGGGTAATTTTCATCTTGAAAGATTTCAAGAAATCGTGGTTTCACTTCCAATTTCTTGTCAACAGATGATACAACTCTAACAACAAGTGATTCTGCTCCAGGAACCTGAAATAATCAAAATTTTTAAAAACAATAAGAATTCTGATCTATATGTAAAAATTTAAAAATTGGAAGTCTTATGATAATTGACATCACCTCATCATAACTTTTACCCTGGACCCTCGCACGCTCTAGTCTCTCCTGCTTTAATCTTCCAAACAACCTGCTTTCTATGTGATCACTTAGTATAGTCCTAGGTAAATCTTTTGCTCCAAGTACACCACTTTGAGGTAACGGCTTTCTCTCTCCTCTTTCAACTTCCTCTACATAACAATTTGGACACGTGTACTCGGCTTGCCCACCATCATTTCTTCTACCATTAAATAATGCACATATTTGATGCTGCCGTGCTTCACATCTGTCACACTGAACCCACTGCAAAAACCAACAACAAATAAAACAATTATTCAAACAGCATATTTGTATGTATGCATATATCATAGATTCATACCCATTCTGCGGTTTCCTCATCATTTTTCTTTTTCTCCAATCGAGCTTTCGAAATATTGGTTCCATCAACATTAATAGTATCGCCACGGGCTTCATTGTAGCAGGGTATACAGAAATAGTGCCGGGTGTCAACCGTCCCAACAGTGTAAAACATTGCATTTCTTTTTATTCGAGCACCACAAGGCGTGCAGTATGTAGGTGGTGGTTCAAAAGTGAGTTTTTCAACCGCACATAATTGACAAGAATTCTCACTCATTGAATGTTCTAGAGCTTGATTCTTTTCTACTTTCGCTTTGCTCTGTACAACAAATAACCGATTAATATAAGATGAGAACAAATAAAATATAAAAAGTGGCACGACTGCACGAGGGTATTTTAGTAATCTCACCTGGCCAACCCACTGCCTGAGAGCAGAGATATGCTCCTGAACCTGCTCGGGTGTAAATAATTCTATCATTGATACTCCCTTTATATTTGCCTTTCCAGATTTGGTTCCAGAAATTGTTTCAACAGGAAGTGCCGCGTTTCCTAAATTAGGTGGGCCCTGGCCTGGATCCGCCTCTATCTCAGTCTTAACAAACTCTTGTTTAGCTAAACCAGTGGTCTTATTAGGCACAGCTGGATCAACTTTGGACTTTTGGTTCCCAGAATCTTCCACATAATCTGTCTTGGGACTTGCAAGAACAGAGCTCGTAGGAATTTCCAATTTTACCCCAGGACCCATAGCCTCAGATTTGGTAGGAGGCACATTGGTATCATTAATTTGATCCTGAAGATGAGATGCATCGGGGACAGGAACTGGTATGACAGAATTTTGAATTTGATCTTGATTTTGATTTTCAGCAGCTAGTGATTGTGATGACGATGATTCTATTTTCATTCGTTTCAAAGAAGGATTTAAACCTTGAGAAGTTTCAACAATAGATGGACTCGTCTTCATGGTATGTTCACTAGAATCTGCACGTGAGGCCCCTTTCAGTTGCACAAATCGTTTTACTGGAACACAAACAGGACAATTAGGATCCCTGCAGTGCCTATGATGATGGATTAAAAGCTTTGTTCCTCGACAACGAGGAAATTGACATTCAGCCAGATCTGTACATGTTTTCATATGATCCAACAACTTTTGGGCAGTTATGCAATTGACTTCTGGACATTTTCCAGGTGGATGAACACACTTGCGAGCATGCTTCAAGAACAATAACCACCTCTGTTGTTTCTTGAAGTCACGGGTTGGATTAACAGATTTAGAAATAGCCCCAGAATTTGGTGGGTCTGCTGATTTATTGGCAGAACTTTGGTAAGTAATTGATCCTTCTGAAGATAGATAGTTCCTTTGAGCTAGAGCTTGATCTTGACCCGTTATTCTTTGACTAAATTCTTGTTTGACATTTTGCTCTGACATGTTACCTGGTACATGAGGCGCTTCTTGAGACCTTGAATGCCATTGGCCCTGCATTACAGACCCTGGTTGACCTCCTATCGAGCTAGTAAGACCATTTTGAGTGTCAACAAATTGATCTTCCATAAAGTTCTCTTGAAAGTGATTAAATGCATGTGAAGACTGGAACTGGTCAGAGACCTGTGGTTGACCACCAGGATCAGGTATCAACTGAGATTGACTGTAAGAAAAATGCTGATTCTGCTGATATTGCTGCTTCTGTTGACTTTGACCTAGACTTTGACTTTGATTTTGAAGAAGTTGCTGCTGTAGTGAATGCTGAGCTGATTGATCAGTTACCGGTTTCATGTTTGACATCTGCTGATTGTTGAGCAAATTTGACTGATTCACCATCATTGGAGCGCTTGTTTTATGTAACGCATGCAAGCTTACTGAATTCATGTTCTGATTATTCAACATTAAAGTAGCAGAATTTGCGGGAACATGAAAGCTTCCAGGTCGGGAAGAATCTGCAGTGTTACTTCCAAAGTTAGAAGCTGTCACATAGTTTTCTGAGGTTCCAGACCCATTCATAATTGGTAAATTATTTCCCATTATTCCTAGACCGTTGTTTATTGACCCATTTGAAAACCCGTTAGCTTTCTGATGGATACTAGACCTGATTCCCCCACCCATATGGCTCCCGAGGCTATGTAATATTCTGCTGTTTTGACTACCAACTTGTTGCTTTTGTTGCAGTGGTTGAGATACAGTTGACGAGTCAATAGTTGACATCCCAACAGCACTATGAGAATAATCCATACTCATGTAAGATTGATTACTCGTACTATAATTATTATTGTTATTACTATAATTATTATTATTATTGTTATTATTATTACTATTAATATTATTATTATTAAATCCAGGAGTAGGTATCATCTGACTGGCCATTCTTTGTGCACCCATTGATGAAATCAAACTGTTTCCAACTGAATTATTGGAGAAGCTTGCCGTTGACTGTTGATAAACATTAGGTAGAAAGTTTCCCGTGTTGACAGCGGGTGGTACCATGTTATCCATAGATGATGGAACAGTTAAACTTGAGTTCCCATTTTGAGGCATCCCAGGATTTGGAATCATGTGAACAGAAGTATTTCCTTGTTGCTGATATTGTTTATTGTGATTATTCAAAGGGAGGTGTTTGATTAAAATATGTAAGCGACTTTCCAATGTATCTGTATTCAAGTATTCCTCCTATATAACAAAAAAAATTAAGGGTATGCCAAGATTGATTTAAAATAAGATGAGTGAATTAATAAAAAATAACCTTGGTGGTTGCAGTTTTAAACAGGCCTTCTTCTAAGCGTCTAACAATGTCCATCATTTTCTTTGAAGGTATCTCCTGAGTTTGTTGTCGCTGCTTTAAAAAATTAAAGCTGCAAAAAAACATAATAAATATCATCAGGGTTTGAATGTCACATGTACATAAGCACACACATACACAAAAAAGAAAAACTTACATTCTGTCTTGTATAAAGCGCTGAGCTTTGAAAAGACTAGGATCCATCTGGAGTGTACTACGTTGACCTCCAGAGTTTTGCATTATGGTTTGCTGATGTGGCACGGTAGACATTGAAGTCACAGGTTGATTAGGTACCTGTCCAGAGAACTGTCCGGACATATGTGTTTGTAAATTCATCTTATCCAGTCAACTGCTTGATATCATATACCTTATACCACCAAACACCACTCAAAGTGTTCTATAAACACAAAATATCCGACTGTGATGCTTATCCTTTAGTCAAGCTGCTTCAGTTTTCCTGAGCACAATAAACTTACAGAATAGAAAAACTTCAGTAAAGGCAGAATACTACTCTACATCAAAGAACAAAGTGAGTCTTCTTAATATAATATATGTTTAAAGCTACCACGTTTAAAATTATTATTACAGAGGGTGATATAAGGACTAAAAAGTATAGGTGTCATGTCATGTATCCAAGGCCATAAAGCCTAACATTGTGAATCGATAAAAAAACTCATGCTTTATGCTCATGGAGCCCTACACATATTCCAACACTAAATGTACTTTATCATTATACCTGAATAATAAGTCATAGATAATAGCGTCATCAAACTCTTTAGCAAATCAACTATTAACATTGCTGGTGATATGGCTATCTTAAACCAACTCTGGTAACTTTTTTTTAGTTTGATCTTCCTGCACAATCTACTGAGATTTTTAAATTATAGATCCCTTTTACTAGCAAGAATTGTCTAATCATTAAAATCTGATGGTTCTGCTGAACTATCAAGCTCAGTAGAGTGTTAGTAAGTAATGAACAGAGCATTTTTCTTCTCATTATATTTAATCTAACTATATATCAAAACTCTTCCAACTTAAACAGCCATATGATTAGCTAACTAAGTGTTTTAGAAGTTATCTCAAAACTACACCCTTCTAGACTGCGATCTACAGTTCTCCCATGTTGTTGATGATCCGTCTTTGGTCTCATTGTATATACATATATACATACATATATCTACATTGTTTTTACATATACAAGCACACACATGTACAAATATATGCATCATTACATACATACATACACAGTAATATAGATCATTATGCCATGCACAAATACATAGATGTAGTCATGTAGATATAGATCATATGTCATGTACGCATACACTGATACACACATAAAAAGGGTGTATATAGATCAAATAAATAAAGAGCAACACAGATAACATACAACAAATCAGTCCAACATTAATCCACCATGAAAAAGAAATATAACCAATGAACTTCAAACGGAAGAAAACAACAGAAGTTATGATAAGAGCGATCTTGACGAGTCTATCAAAAACAGAGATACATCACATTTCACTGAATATTCAGCAGTAAGTGATATGGCGAAGGCCTACTAAACTCAATCGGTTGCTGCCGTTACTCTTCAGTTTTCGGTTGAGGCCTGTCTATCCTGTAGAGGTACTCAAACTGGATCCGTGATGGATTTCTTGGTTACTTCCAATTACGTAAATCAATAAATCTGATTACTAAGAAAAATGTGAACCGAATCTTAACTATAAATCATAATCAATCAATTAACGCAACGTTTACTGATACAATCCAAAATAAACTACATGAATCAAGCTCATCAGCTAACGATAAGCTGAATCAAGCTTGTTCGCATCAATCGATTTGAATAACACGAAAACCTAGCTAAATCAATTGAAATAATGAAACGTAAATTGATATAAAGTAATGAAGGATTGGATAGATCGCGGTGTGAATACCTTTAATTTGATATTAGATTTGAGCACGCGGTGGATGAATTCAACAGTAAGAAACCCTGATGACTTGAAGACGAGGGACAAAAGGGGTGAAATCTGTCGGGTATAAATACTACCCGATAACTTACCGGGTTTGGGTGTACAAAGCAGTTGGGTTTCTGGTTCGGGCACTTATTCCGTACGGGTTAGTCACGTTTTATTATTGGAAGTATTTGTCGGATCTTAAATGTAGCAGCAACTACCAAAATACAAGTGAAGCTTCTGTTTGATGTAACTATTTAAATAGAAGTGAGTTTGGGGACTTGGTGTAAGATTATTGTTTTTTTCTTTTTTTCAGTTTTTACTATTTTTGTTTATAATACATTTTTCTATGTTCTAGTTTTTAATATAGTGTTTTATACAATTTAGAATATATCATGTGTTTACTTGATTTATGTTTTGGTATAATTTTTATCACAAATTGAATCGTCTTTGTATGTCAAAATGCAAATAAAAAAATAAATAATATTTGATACAGTTTGTGATGCAACTTATATCATAATATAGATAAAAATAAATCGAATGATATATTCAATTTATATAAGGTGTTATATATGAAGTTATTAGAAAACAAAGTTACATTTTAAAATTTTAAAAATAGTAGAAAGATAAAAATGCTTTCTCTAAAGGATTAGGTTGTTTTGAGTAGTGATGAGATCGATACCGCATATCATACCGAATTTTAAGAAAAATAAATATCGGTTCGGTACGGTACCGAAAGCAAAAATTTGGTAAAATACCGGTATCATACCGAATCGGAACCGGCAGTCCCCATTTCAATACTGGTACTCGGTACCGTTTGCTCATACCTGGTACGTTCCTATTAGATTGGAGCTTTTAAATATGTGCATGTGTCTTGTAGTAGATTTTACTTGTACATCGAATATAACAAAAAGATGGTTTGTATAAATTTTATATTTGTGCACACGGTCGCTATTTTAAGAGGTTGGATCACTTTCTTATACGTACTACAACAAAAATACATTTTCACGGAATATTTCTAAAAGAGACCCCCCCCCCTCCTCGAAGTATAGCATAAAAAAACCCGTTATCTTCCTTCTCAACATGGCGAAATCTTAATTTTGTAATTTCGTATCAAAGTTGGAAAAGTAAAACTAAGGCTTAATTATTCTTTATATGATTCTAAAGAGTGTGCGACAAACATCATTTATATTTCAGAAACGTCAATGATTGTGTAATTTTCTAATATAACTTAAAGGTGATACAAGGTCTTAGATGCATCAAAATCTCACAAATGTGATGCAAGTTGTGGGTTGAAAATCAACCATTCTTCCTTTCTTTTATTTTTGATATATTTAGGTCTCTTGCTCTCTGATGCGGCTATGTTTCTGAAAATAGTTCATCTGGTCGCGCACAGTAATTCAACGACGCCGAAGAACGATAACTTTGTTTTCAGTAGGATCGGTTTTGTCGTTCAAAGTGTTACATGCCTCTCTATTGTAATTGGATCCTTTTATTATAATATAAAAATTATTATTATTATTAGAACATTATTTTATAGAACTATCAAGATTGTGGTATGCATGCAGTTAAAATTGCTTAAAATGTTGCAAGAACAACCCAACATAAAAAATTGTTGCATGTTTGGTCAGGACCCATTTGACCTGGAACCCGACTTAGATAATTCCATTTTAACTTACTTTTCAAAATTTTTGAAATGTTACTTTCAAACTTGACATGTTGCATGTTGATGTCTATATAGGAAATCAACATCAGTCGGCCGTTGGTCTTATTAGTAGCAATATCTCTATCTCCCGTGATTAAGGTAACTTCCCCTCACACTCTACAAACTCTATTTTGTGAATGGGACATTAATTGATCCGTGTGTCTTTTGTTTATATGAAATCAACATTAAACCAATGAAGTGTAAAAAGGCCTTGAAGCAACATGATATGATCATATTGTTGTAGCAACTAGAATCTTTCTTATTAAAGAAAATTCTAAGTTGTCAATCGAAATAAAAAAGAAAGAGTGTGGATAAATGGAAGGTTGAGAAACAGAATAAAGAATGTTAATATCGAATTCCAATACGTAATGTCTACGTGTCATCTTTCAAAGATATGATGCTATGCATCTTAAACTGCCCCAAGCATAACTATCTGGCATTCATATACAGCCCAATTTAAGTCACACTATGCCAAGAGCTTAAAAGAGCCCGAGAAGTTCACAAGTGAGCGGGCCTTCTCTACCATGGACCACTCGCACCCCTTTTTCATAGGACCGAACCAATGGTGGTCCGGACCCATGAAGGTTACATTTTATCTCAAAATTGTAATGGTTTCCTTAAATTTAGACCAATAAGGCAATAATGTTTATACAAATTCAACAAATCCACACTATCAAATGGCAAAATGGCCATTAGAAATACACCCAATTTGCTTTCAACAATTCAAACTTCAATAAAAATTTCAAAGATATGATGCTATGCATTTTATTTCAATAAAACACTTGAGCCAATAACACGTAAATCCATCATCAGTTACCTTGTCGGAGTCTCAAGGTAAATTCTTTCAGAGACAAAACAACAGCTTTTAGCCTCTCTTTAGCTTCAGGGTCGATCAAATTACCATCAGTATCAAACTTTGCAGGAGGCTGGAACGCATTTATGTAAAATTCGGGCTTGTTTATGAAATGAAGATCAACAAAAACTCCAATTTAACGAAGATGATAATGTGACCGCGCTCCACCAAATCCCCCTCCAGCACTTATGATGGCAGCAGGCTTAGTTGCCCACACATTTGGTGGCCTTGATGCCTGAAGAAACACTAATCGACCCCGGGCAGATTACGGATAATCTGGGGGTTAAATAGATGTTTCCTACGAGGGTTAGTTCCGGCAAAGATGGTTGTTCTGATGACCTGCAAAACAGACACCGTGAGCTCGTCACTGAGAAGGGGGGGTACCTCCTTGTGACCACCCTCCGGCGTGAGAATCAGACTAGATTGCTCTTGAATATAAGTTTATATTAAGAGAAATGACTAGAGAGAAGATATGATATTAAGATATGATACCGTTCCAAGGTGTTGGAGTATTTATAGCCGAAGGTAGGTTTCCAAGCAGGTACAGCCGGCTGAATAGTATTCTTGTTCTACCAACTGTGGGCTACGCACGTGCCATGCTGATGGTTGGTGGATAGACAGCGGCTGATAGTGACCAGGCCGGCTGTGTACTATTCCTTTTCCACCAACTGCAGGCTATGTACGTGCCCCGACAGGGGTTGGTGAGTAGGCAGCGGCTGATAGTGACTTTAAGTACTAGAGCGTGCTGCCCGTCGTACTGTTGTCAGTGAGCTGTCGCAGCTTTGGTCAGTTCTTTTGTCCATACCTTGGCAGGTACAGTACTAAAGATCCTCCAGTATCGTACGGACTGGCTCATTTGGGCGGGAGAATTCCCGGCTTTGGGCGGGAGTATTCCCGGCTTGCTCATTTCCTCTTCAGGTGACATTACTGAATTATTTGAGAGTTAGTGCCTTGTGCGTGTAGCCTTGCTGCGCGGGTAGCCTTCCCTGATGGCTAGTATCCGTAGCTGCGGGAACAGGCGGAGTACGTCACCATTGGGAGGCTTTTCCTGCGGGAACAGCTTGCGTACTGCGCGTAAGAACGTTGCGTCTCTGAGCATGGTTGGTCCTGCGGATCCAGTTGGTCTTTGCGCAGACGTCCCTCAGGAGTCTTGCGAGTTCAACTGCGCAGACGTCTCTTCGAGATGAGTCTTGCGGGTCCAACTGCGCAGACGTCCCTGTTTAAGGTGAGTCTTGCGGGTCCAACCGCGCAGACGTCCCTGTTTAAGGTGAGTCTTGCGGGTCCAACTGGGCTCTGCTGGGACCTACCTCTTCAAGTCCCCCCAGTCCAATGTTCTTCTCATGAATTGTTAATAAGTGAGGTGAACTTTTGGACTTAAGCAAGGGGTTTTGAAAAGGTTTTAGTTTTAAGGTTTTCCATGGGGATTCTTCCCGCGGAAGTCCTAATGTCACGTGCATAAATTCCCGACTTTTCTGCTTGATCTTTGGGTATGATGCGGGTAGGTCTGTAACCTCCTCGCAAGTCAGGAGCGTTGAGTTCCACTTGTGTAGATTCTCCATGAGGTTTTGGTAGTTTTGAACATAGTGATCAATTATGTTAAACAACCAATTCCATCTTGGAGCTTCAAACAATCTAGTTCTCAACGTTCCCGCTATGCGGGGATGTTATTTCCGTTTCCGCAAGCATGGCCCAGAAGATCCTTCTTGGTTTCAATTCCCTGCGGAGTGCTAAGTATGTGAAGGGTTTTGCCTTGATACTGTACCCGCACTGGTCTTATAGTTACTTTACTTCCAAGGTATTCCTGGCGTCAATTCCCTGCAGGTGCTAAGTATGTGAAGGGTTTTGCCTTGACACTGTACCCGCACCCGTCTTATAGTTACTTGGTTGCCGAGGTATTCTTGGCTTCAATTCCCTGCAGGTGTTAAGTATGTGAAGGGTTTTGCCTTGACACTGTACCCGCACATATCTTATAGTTACTTGGTTGCCAAGGTAAGGGGTATAGTCCCGCTTACTTTTGAATCTTTGTGACGCGTTATAAACGTTACATGACTTGCGCATGCATATTTTAGTTTATTTTAGCAATTTTCCCAGTGTTTTGAATAAGTTAACCGTTCGACGCGCGGTTGTCAATAGGTTAGTGTTCAGTTTCCTCTATCATGATTGTGCGGGTAGGACCGTCACTTTCATTTAGTGGGATGACCAATCTTCACCTATAACTGACCTGCGTGGAGGTTTGTCGTTTTTTGTGTTTATGCGGGTTTTGCCGCCGTCCACACGCAACGACTTCTTTCCATATTTATGCGGTGAATACCGGCATACCGTCCGGAAAGTTTATAAATGTAAAGCGATCAACACAATGTGATAAAGGAGAATCATTTCCATTAGAAGTGGCCCAGGTCGTTTCTTTATAAGTTTGGAATTGATCTACATGTAACATTTGCGTAATTGAGCTCCATTCCATGTTCTTGGGATGGGGGTGCCATCGAGCCGGTATGCGCCCTTTCCCAAAACTTCTTTGATAATGTATGGCCCTTCCCGGACGGGGGCCAGCTTTCCTGGGCGTTCTTGGTTCGAAGCCTCGTTGTTACGCAGTATGTAGTCTCCGACATTGAAGTTGCAGAGTTTTACCCGCGTGTTGTAGTACTTTTGTATTTGTCGTTTGTAGTTCTCTTCACGCACTGCGGCTAAGTTTCTGCGTTCTTCGGTTAGCATAAGGTCTAACCGTCTTTCCGCATCATTGTCCTCTGGATGAATCAAGACCCTTGGTGAGGGTAGACCAATTTCAACCGGGACCATGGCTTCAGTGCTATAAGTGAGGCTGAACGGAGTTTCTCCCGTACTTGCCTTTTTCATCGTTCTGTGTGCCCAAAGGATGTGTGGAAGTTCGTCCACCCAGCCGGATCTGTGTTCCAATAGTCTTTTCTTTATGCCATCGACGATGCTCCTATTTGCTCTTTCCACCTCACCATTACCCTGTGGGTGCGCCACTGAGGTAAAGGTGTGGGTGATTTGAAGTTCTTTCAGCCACTGTTGTAGCTTCTTGTCGGCAAAGTTGGTGCCGTTATCGCTCACCAAACTCTGTGGAAGCCCGAAACGACAAATAATAAATTCCCAAATAAATTTTTTGATATGTTTTGCGGTTGTTTGGGCTAAGGGTTTTGCTTCCATCCACTTGGTGAAGTAGTCGATGGCAACCACTAGAAACTGGACGTTCCCTGCTGCTGTGGGAAATGGGCCTGTCACATCGATGGCCCACTTCTGAAATGGCCATGAAGAAGTGACTGGAACAAGTTCATTCTTCGGGCGATGCGTGTTGGGTGCGTAGAGTTGGCAAGACCTACACTTTCTGATGTATGCCAGTGCATCCGTATGCATCCCCGGCCAAAAGTATCCCGCGTTGTTTAGCTTAGCTACAACTGCGCGTGGACCTGCGTGTATCCCACAGATGCCTTCGTGTACTTCCCTTATGAGGTAGTCGGCATCTTGGTCGTCGACGCATCTGAGGAGTGGACCAAGAAAATTACGTCTGTAAAGGATGTCATCGATGAGTTGATAGTTCAGTGCTTTACAGCGTAGTTTTCTTGCCTGTTTTTTCGACTCTGGTAGTATACCCGCCGCAAGGTAATTTATTATTGGTGTCATCCATGTTTCCGTGCCGGTTTGGATGACACAGACTTCCTTGTGTGGGACTGATGGTGCTCCAAGGAGTTCAATGTGGATGTCCTTTCCCAAGTGGGTGAAAGCCAATGACACAAGCTTGCTTAACGCATCCGCAGATTTGTTTTCGCTACGCTTGACGTGTATGACTTTACAATCGTTAAAATCGCGCATGAGGGTTTTTGCTGGAGCGAGGTACAGGGCCATTGTGTCGTTTACAGCCGTGTACGTCCCGTTTATCTGATTGGCTACTAACATGGAATCCACGTGGGCTTCCAAGTTCTTCACTCCCATCTTACGCGCAATCCTCAGCCCGGCCAAGAATGCTTCATACTCCGCTTCGTTATTTGTACTTGGAAAATCCAGTCGAATAGCGTAAGTGTATTCTTGGCCCGCTGGGTTGGTTAGTTTTAACCCTGCGCCTGAGCCCTCGTTGCTGGCTGCTCCATCAGTGTAGAGTCGCCAGACGTCATCGATGTCCTGTGCTGGAGAGGGTTGAGCCTCGTCCTGGCACTCTTTCTCCCGCGAGGCGGGGACTTCAGCAATAAAGTCGGCCAAGACCTGGCCTTTTATGGCTGGCCTCGGCTTATACTTTATCGCGTATTCTCCCAATTCTATTGCTCATTTGGCTAGGCGTCCCGACAGTTCGGGTTTGCCTAAAACGTTTGCAAGTTTGAAGTTGGTGAGAATGGTGATTGGGTGACCTTGGAAATATCGTCTTAGCCTGCGTGAAGCCTGTACAAGTGCTAAGACTAATTTTTTCAGGGTAGAGTACCGGGTTTCGACGTCTGTTAGGAGACGGCTAACATAGTAGATTGGCATCTGGATGCATTTTTGCTCGACTAGCAGGACGGCCCCGGTTGCTCTATCTGTGGCGAAGAGGTATAGGATTAATTCCTCTCCCGCTTCTGGTGCTGTGAGCGTTGAGAGTTCGATCAAACGTGACCGAATTTCCTGAAAAGCTGCTTCCGCTTCTGGTGTCCAGCGGAAGTGCGTTTTCTTTAAACAGTTTCTCAGCGTTGACACGAATGGGAACGACCTATCCGCATGGTTTGCCAAAAAGCGGTTAAGTGCGACCAGGCGTCCATTCAGTGTATGAGCTTGCTTGATGGTAGTAGGTGATTCCATTTTGATAATGGCTTCGACCTTTTCAGGGTTCGCTCTGAAGCCATCTTTAGTAACAATGACTCCTAAGAACTTCCCTTCTTCCATCCCAAAGGAACACTTGCTCGGGTTGAGCTTCATGTTTATCTTTCTGAGTGTGTTGAATGTTTCTTCGATGTCTTTCAACATTGTTTCTGGGTCAAGGCTTTTGATGACCAGGTCATCCATGTAGACTTCCAAGTTCCTCCCAATTTGGGTATGAAACTCTTTGTCCATCAGGCGTTGGTATGTGGACCCGGCATTCTTAAGTCCGAATGACATCATTTGATAACAAAATGTGCCATCGGGCGTCCGAAATGCGGTTTTGTCCTGATCGTCAACGGCCATGTGGATTTGATGGTACCCTTTATACGCATAAAGGAAGCATTTAAGGCGAAACGGTGCTAGCGAATCTACCTTAAGATCAATTTCGGGTAACGGGTAACAATCTTTGGGGCATGCTTTGTTCAAGTCTTTGAAATCTATGCACATGCGCCATTGTTTGTTAGACTTCGGTACCATGACGGGATTTGCAACCCATGTTTGATATCTGCTGACGCGTACGATGCCCGCGTCAAGGAGTTCCTTGACTTGGGTTCTACACGCGTTAGCTTGTTCCGCCCCCATTGCTCTGCGCTTTTGTATGACCGGCGTAAAAGCCGGGCCACACTTGAGCTTATGCTCTGCCATACTTCAAGGTACCCCAGTCATGTCAGCAGGTTTCCATGCGAAGATGTCAGCGTTTTTCTGTAGTAAGCGTTTGAGTAAGGTGCGCGTAGGATCAGTGACTGTTGGGCCAATGGTAACCGCCTAGTCGGGGTATCTGCCATTGAAGGCCCATTCTTCTGGTTCGGTGATGGTCGGTTTAGCCATCTTTGGTTTGGGTGTCGATGAGACAGATGCGATGCATACCTGGGGAATACCGGTGACCATCGCTACGCCCTCAGCTGTTGGCCATCCCATCATGCCGTGGACTGAAGATACCACGGCATTGAATCTTGCCATCCCGTCTCTCCCGAAGAGAATTTCGTATGTGTGGTGTGGCTTCCTCATTACGACAAAGTCCACGTCCTCTGTGCGGGAGTGTTTCCCGTCTGTGAGAATGACGGGGAAAGATAGGATACCCGGGGGGGTGTTTGTGCTGCCGTCAAACCCTTCCATCGAGGCGTAGACCGTTTCCAGGCGTTCTTTGTCTTCGTCGTCTAGCTTGTCGAAGAACTGCCTGTACATAACTGTTGACGAGGCGCCGTTGTCAACAAGAGTGCGTGAAGTGATGTAGTGCCCCAGCTGGCTTTTGATGACGATAGGGCCTTCTTTGCTGGGTCCTCCTGGCACTCGCGGGAAGCGCACCTCAGCTTCCTTCCATGCGCATGGTTCTGTCGTCCGTCTTTTTCTTCCTCTGATGTTACTATGAACCATGTGGATGCTGATGTCAACGGGCTTTCGTCCGTTGCTTTTGTATCGGTTGTCATTCTTCCTTCCATTCTTGATTGATGCCACAAGGTGTGTAAGTTTTCCATCATTGACTAATGATTCAACAATATCCCTCAAGGATGTACACTTCTCAGTGGTGTGACCCTTTGTCCCGTGGAAGTCACAGTATTTGCTCTGATCCACGTCAGGTCGGTGCCGGACCGTTGGAGCTTTTGGTCATGGGAGTTTCTCAGTGGCAAATATCTCCGTGACGCTTTTGGTGAGCGGCGTCCACCGGGGGTGTCGGCTTGATGGGTGCGTGTTATCCCTTCCGCCTACTAAAGAGCGAGAGCTGGATGAGGTGTTAAAGTTTACCCTTGATTGCCAAATGCCTAGCTTCCTCTTTTTGTTTTGCCGGGCGGTCCGGACGTTGTTTTCTCTAGTCCTCTGCGCGTAGAGGTTTGTACTCTGGGGCGGATCCTCACCCAGTTGCTTCTCTGTTTCGGCAAAGCGCTTGGCCGCCGTCATGATGGCATCTCACGTGGATGGCATGCCATCTTTACCAGTCAACGTGCGGATAAGCTCTGGGTATTCGGCGCCCTGGATGAAAGCGGCGCGAACAAGATCTTCGCTTATAACGCCCAGACTCAGCTTTTTCGAGTTGAAGCGAGTGATGAAGTCTAGTAAAGATTCATCCTCCTCTCTAACTCAGTTGAGGATCGTCCACTGCTCTTCAGTATATTTCCGTTGTTGACTGAAGTGTTGGCTGAACTTGTGTTGGAAGTCCGCCCAATCGTAGATGTGGTGGACCGGTAGACATTCAAACCACGCTCTAGCTGTAACACCCCGACCGATGGCGGATTATACATCGGGGCGCTACGAATTGTTTCATTACTCGCGACACTATTTGGGTGTCAATATTTAATAAATACATTTCATTGCGCATGCGCATAACACACCAGAAAGTAACATAAATCACATATCATAACTCATAATATTCAAATACATAAATTTGTCTTGTTATATTTTAAACTAGGTCCAAAGTAAAAGAAAACATCCTACGTGTCCTCGAGTTTCCAAAAGCAGCTACAGCAAACCTGAACATGTGTTAAAATAAAACGTCAACACTTGCGTGTCGGTGAGAAATCAAGTTTAATAGATATAAATGGATAATAACAAAGCACTGCGCGCAACATGTGTATAACTGGTGTTCAACATAGTGTGTAAACAGATTTTGATCAAGCCTAAATAGATCATAGCTCATAGTTCATAGCGTGCTCCAAATCGAGCAAAAACAAATAATCATTCGTGTATGTGCAAACAAACCAAGAAAAATCGTAACAATAGGTCTCCCGTGTTCATCTAATGGATCCATGAAAACTTCGGAATAGGCCGATCAAAGCGGTTAATGATCAACACATACAAATATACAACACTAGTAAACGTCCATAACACATGGGTTTTGCGCTCATAATTTCATAAACAAGTTTAAGACTCAAGTTGTACGAACACATGAACATCCCAAAACGTTAAAAATAAAAGGGGATTAGGTACGAGATTACTCACTTGTAAATGGTGTGTTGAAAGATAATGCAAGAACCAACTTTTAAACAAGCGAAAGTTAACCTATAAATAAGAGGTTATTGGTTTAACGATTGGTTTTTATGTCTTGAATATATGTAAGTCACTTAAACAAATTATTTAAAAAAAAATTATATATTATATATTTACCGAGATTTCTGGGCAGAAAAGAAGAGAAGACGGATAGCAAAGAGGGGAGTGGAGGCGTCGCTGAGGATCTTCGGCTGAGAGTAAGGGAGAAAGATTTTGGGGAGTGTTTTAAGTGTTTGAGTGTAGTGTTTAATTATCCAAGAAATTAGTTTTATTTATAGGAAAACCCTAGGGAACACATCCCTTGAATTGGGGAAAAAGATCTTATCAAATCAAAGCAAAAGATATCAAAAGCAAGAGATATGGTGGCAGCTGCAGGGGATGGGGAAGGCTGACAGGTTACTGTTCAAAGCATGGGAGGGGTCAGTCAAAGTACTGTTCAAGACATGGAAAATAAGATTTTAAAAGATTATGCCAGTTACTTTTTCTAACAACCAAGAGGGTTGGTAAGCAAGCTGCGCCGAAAGTGACTTTTCGGACAGATGTCAAATCTGGCCTACTGTGCCCATACCTTGGCAGGTATAGCACAGAAGATAAGATATTTCAAAAGCATACAGGCTGGCTTAAACTGGAGAAAAGACTTAAGTGTCTAGCGCGAGAATGCTTGAGTGCGCGAGGGCGAAGGCAGACAGAAAAAAATCCTTAGCGCGCCGCGGGAAGAACTACAATCCTTAGCGCGCCGCGGGAAGAACTACAATCCTTTGCGCGCCGCGGGAACAGTTCGCCTCGCGTATCGCAGGAACAGCTGGTCTTCACGCAGGCTTCCTTGTAAGGAGTCTGGCGCGTGGAGCTGCGCAGACATCCTTAGGCGGGAAGAACCAAAGGACAAGCAAAGAGTTAAGAGAAAAAGGGGCGGGATGGCGACAAGAGAGAAAAAGGGGCGGGACGGCGGAAAGGAATTATTATTATTATTATTATATTTGATAAATTTATAAAGATTATAATCAAATTTTAAATCTTAAAATCGGATCCGAAAACGGGTACCTGGGTCGGGTCGGATTTGGGCAGATGTCACAGTCTCCCCTACTTTAAGAAATTTCGTCCCGAAATTTATCTCGAAGTAGGATGCGCAGAGAAAAGGTGCGGGTATTTGATCTTCATTTGATCTTCCCTTTCCCAAGTGAACTCGGCTCCGCGCTTGGACTCCCAGCGAACTTTGACAACAGGGATGCGACTGCGCTTGGTTTGCTTCACCTCGCGATCCATAATCTCAACAGGCTTCTCAACGAAATGCATAGACTCATCAACTTGAACTTCATCAAGTGGTATGTGGAGGTCCTCGTCAGCTAAACATTTCTTGAGATTGGATACATGGAACGTTGGATGCACATTGCAGAGCGCGGGCGGCAGGTCCAGCTTGTAGGCAACCTTTCCCACTCTCGCAAGAATCTTGAACGGACCAACATAACGAGATGCAAGCTTACCTTTCTTCCCAAAGCGGACAACACCCTTCCAGAGCGACACTTTGAGGAGAACAAGATCACCAACTAGAAATTCGAGAGGCTTCCGCCTGCGATCTGCGTAACTCTTCTGTCGGCTTCTGGCAGTCAGCAGATGATCACGGATCTTGGCGATTTTATCGGTTGTCTCTTGAACTAGTTCGGGTCCTGTGATTTGAACTTCACCCACTTCGTTCCAACAAATCGGTGAGCGGCACTTTCGACCGTAAAGTGCTTCAAATGGGGCCATACCGATGCTGGAATGATAGCTGTTATTATAAGAGAACTCGATCAGAGGTAGGTGTGAATCCCAATTACCTCCAAAATCAAGAACACAAGATCGAAGCATATCCTCAAGGGTTTGGATAGTTCGCTCAGACTGTCCGTCAGTCTGAGGATGATATGCAGTACTCATGTCCAAACGAGTTCCTAACGCAGATTGGAGAGATTTCCAAAAGCGAGATATAAAACGGCCATCGCGATCGGATATGATGCTCAAGGGAGTACTATGACGGCAGACAATTTCCTTGACATATAGATGCGCAAGTTGTTCAACACGGTAGGTTTCACGAATGGGCAGAAAGTGGGCAGACTTGGTCAATCGATCCACTATTACCCAAATGCTATCATGTTTGCTTGCGGTCGAGGGTAACTTGGTGATAAAGTCCATTGCTATACTTTCCCATTTTCACGTAGGAATTTCTGGTTGTTCGAGCAAACCAGATGGGCGTTGATGTTCAGCTTTTACCTTAGAACAAGTTAGGCATTTAGCTACGAACACAGCAATATCCTTTTTCATACCGGGCCACCAATAAGTAAGGCGCAAATCTTTGTACATTTTGTCAGCGCCAGGATGAATGGAATATCGAGTTTTGTGCGCTTCACTCAGTATGTCAGTGCGAAGAATCTCATCATTGGGAATCCAGATGCGATTGAGATAACAGAGAGTTCCATTCAGGTTAGGGACTAGATGCGCTTCCGCACCACACGCTAACTCGGCGCGTAGGTTGCCTTTGCTGATCGATGCGCGCTGCGCGTCGCGAATGCGCGATTCAAGATTGCTTTGGATCGGCGCGAAGTGAAGCTGCGTGCGCGGCAAAATACAGTTGAGTTGACTGGGTTTGCGGCTGAGCGCATCGGCTACCACATTAGCCTTTCCAGGGTGATATCGGATCTCACAATCGTAATCGCTGATGAGTTCGTTCCATCGGCGTTGTCTCATGTTAAGTTCCTTTTGATCAAAAATGTGCTGAAGGCTTTTATGGTCGGTGTAAATGATGCACTTAGTACCATAGAGGTAGTGTCTCCAGATTTTTAAGGCAAATACAACTGCGCCAAGTTCGAGGTCGTGAGTCGTATAATTCTTTTCATGAATTTTGAGTTGCCTTGACGCGTAAGCGATAACCTTGCCTCGTTGCATAAGTACACAACCGAGACCTTGGTTGGAGGCATCACAATAAACGACAAGGCCGTCAGTACCCTCTGGTAAGGTTAGAACAGGAGCTTCGCACAACTTTCGCTTGAGCGTTTGAAAGGCTTCTTCTTGCTTCGAGCCCCAAATATACGGTTTGCCTTTGTGCGTTAATACTGTTAAAGGCAAGGCGATTTTTGAGAAGTTCGAAATGAATCGCCGGTAGTAACCAGCTAAGCCCAAAAAGGAACGGATTTCGGTAGGAGTGGTCGGTGTAATCCAGAGCTTGATTGCTTCAATTTTGGATGGGTCGACATGAATACCCATCTTGTTTACAACATGACCAAGAAACTGTACTTCGTCAGACCAAAACTCACACTTGGAGAGTTTGGCATAGAGTTGTTCGGTTCGAAGCTTTTGCAACACCAACAGAAGATGTTGTTCATGCTCGGCCTTGGTTTTGGAATATACCAGAACGTCATCGATAAACACGATCACGAATTGGTCCAAGAAAGGCCTACACACCCGGTTCATTAGATCCATGAAGACAGCGGGTGCGTTGGTTAAACCGAAGGGCATGACCAAGAATTCAAAATGACCGTAGCGGGTTCGAAAGGCAGTTTTGGGAATATCTACTTCGCGGATACGCAACTGGTGATAGCCAGAACGGAGATCGATTTTGGAGAAACAAGAGGCACCTTGGAGTTGGTCAAAGAGGTCGTCAATACGCGGTAAGGGGTACCGGTTCTTAATGGTGAGCTTGTTCAGCTCGCGGTAATCGATACACATGCGAAACGAACCGTCTTTCTTTTTAACGAACAAAACCGGAGCACCCCACGGCGAAGAGCTAGGGCGAATGAATCCTTTATCGGTCAACTCTTGAAGTTGACTTGCTAATTCTTGCATTTCAGCGGGTGCAAGTCGATAAGGAGATTTGGCTACGGGGGATGCACCAGGAACAAGATCAACACGAAACTCGACTTCCCGAGCGGGAGGTAAACCAGAAAGATCTTCGGGAAAGACTTCAGGAAAGTCACGCACGATGGGGATTTCATGAAGCTTCTTCTTTCCTTCATCGGGTTTGACCACATGAGCTAAGAACGCGACACATTTCTTTCGTAAAACTCTTCGGGCTTCAGTGCATGACATAAGTTTAAGACCGTTAGATGGTTTCTCGCCGTAGATATGAAGATCTTGACCATTTTCCCGAGGAATGCGAATCAATTTCTTGGCGCAGATTACTTTGGTGCGATTTCGCGAGAGCCAGTCCATACCAATAATAACATCAAAACTTCCAAGAGGCATGGGAATGAGGTCGATTAGAAAATCGTGTTCATTAAGGTTAAGCGTGCAATCTTTGATCACGGAGTTTATTATAATTGTTTCACCGTTAGCCATTTCAACTGTAAAGTTTCCGTTTAAGTTTATTCGCGGTCGCGCAAGTTTTTGTTCAAATGCGCGAGAAATAAAACTCCTATCGGCGCCAGTATCAAAAAGTATAGATACATATTGTCCGTTAAGTAAAAATGTACCATTAACCACGTCATTATTCGCTTGCGCTTGGTGCGCGGTTATATTAAAAGCTCGTCCGCGCGCCACTTGGTTTGAAATTTGGTTAACCGGATTAGCTTGCGTAATTTGTACTTGCAATCTCGGGCACGCGTTCCGGAAATGACTGGGGTCACCGCAGTTATAGCACGACCTGGGTCGTGGATTTTTGTATTTTGATTGTGGGTTTTGCGGGTAGGTTGGTGGTGTTTGCGCGGTTGGGTTGGCGGGAAGGACTCTACAGTACTCAGCAGTGTGACCAATACGGCCACATCGGTTGCATTGTCGACACGGGGATTGAGTTGGGTGATGAAGTTTACAGGTTGGGCAAAAGGGTTGGTTTCCTGTGTAAGGTTTCTTAGTTGACGGGGCAGGGAGCGCGGAATTGGTTAAGGCATAGTTATGGACTACAGGGGGTGTTGGGTAGGTTGACAGTGGGTTAGGAGCGTGTACTGGAGGTTGGTAGGCCGGTTGCTGGACAATGAGCGGGTTGGTAAGCGCGTAGGCTTGATGATTGGGTTTGTGCCTGCGTTTGTGGTTGTTACGGTTTGAGGGTTCTGGCTTGGTTTCTGTTGGTTCTGGGACAGTCTTGGTGAGTTTGGTCTTCTCGGCTTCCCGCAGGAACAGGGTTCCTGCCCTGACATGGTTGTCGCTGAGCACAGCGGCCAACTCGATGGCGTCAGAGAGGGTTACTGGGTTCCTGGCCCATACAGAATCTTGAATTTACATGGGGAGACCCCCAAGATACTTTTCGATGGCGCGGCGGGAAGGGGTAACTAGGTGCGGGACAAGCAAACTTAGTTCGTGAAAGCGCGTAGCGTACTCGCGCCCTTCGCCACTGTACTGTTTCAAGTTCAAAAATTCCTCCTCAAGGCGCTTTGCTTCGTTGGGAGGGCAGAATTCTCGAGTCAAAAGATCCTTGAATTCTTCCCAGAGCATGCTAGAAGCAGCCTCTGCGCCACGCGCGTGAGCTACTCCGTTCCACCATGTAAGCGCCCTTGATTCCAGGACACTTGAGGCGTATAAGGTTCGTCGGTTTGGAGGGCAATGGGTATGGAGGAAGGTGTTCTCAATTTTCTCGAGCCATTGGAGCATTACGGTGGCTCCTTCGAGTCCTGTGAGTTTCGGAGGGTTACCCGCATTAAAGGACTTAATACTGTATCCGGAGGGGTTGGTATTATTTTGATTTAAGGCTTGGGCTATTGCGGCGGCCATTTCCTGGGAACGACGCTGCATACGTCTGCGCGAGGCTTCTCTCCTTTGATGACGGCGAGCTGATAGCGGAGGCATTCTATAAAAGTTTTTGTTAATATCTTGGTATGGGAAATCGTTTTAGCGCAAAGTATATCATTGTAAAGCTTGTTTCGCGGAGTTAAATGCTATCAAATTTTGAAGTAAAATATGAATTTAAATGCAAACTTAATACAGGTAATGAATTCGAATTGAAAATCGACAATTCATGCATCACCATGACTTTTCAAATCTTCAATTTAAAATATACGAGTAAATGAGTATTGGAGGTTGACAATTCATGTATCACCATGACTTTTCAAATCTTCAATTTAAAATATACGAGTAAATGAGTATTGGAGGTTGACAATTCATGTATCACCATGACTTTTCAAATATTCAATTTTAGAACATAAAGTTAATGGGGATTGAAAATCAACTATTCATGTATCACCATGACTTTTCGGATTTTCAATGTTAAGTCCCAACAACAAACGAATATGTAAGTAAAGAAACGAACTGAAATTTAACAATAAAAATCGAAAGATCGCGGATAAAACATGAAATCATGTGCTGCGTATGCGCAAGCATATTTTATAAATATCGAGTAATTAACAATTAGCGCGCAATCATGAGATTTTTCTCATGCGCGAGAATGGACTCTTAGGTATTCTAGGTCGTTACGTCTAACCACCTAATCCTAAAGTCACGGAGCTCTGATACCAATCTGTAACACCCCGACCGATGGCGGATTATACATCGGGGCGCTACGAATTGTTTCATTACTCGCGACACTATTTGGGTGTCAATATTTAATAAATACATTTCATTGCGCATGCGCATAACACACCAGAAAGTAACATAAATCACATATCATAACTCATAATATTCAAATACATAAATTTGTCTTGTTATATTTTAAACTAGGTCCAAAGTAAAAGAAAACATCCTACGTGTCCTCGAGTTTCCAAAAGCAGCTACAGCAAACCTGAACATGTGTTAAAATAAAACGTCAACACTTGCGTGTCGG
Organism: Bidens hawaiensis; assembly: GCF_021521415.1. Taxonomy (NCBI): domain Eukaryota; kingdom Viridiplantae; phylum Streptophyta; class Magnoliopsida; order Asterales; family Asteraceae; genus Bidens; species Bidens hawaiensis. The sequence goes on from NW_027491414.1 coordinate 259,789, forward strand.
TGAGAAATCAAGTTTAATAGATATAAATGGATAATAACAAAGCACTGCGCGCAACATGTGTATAACTGGTGTTCAACATAGTGTGTAAACAGATTTTGATCAAGCCTAAATAGATCATAGCTCATAGTTCATAGCGTGCTCCAAATCGAGCAAAAACAAATAATCATTCGTGTATGTGCAAACAAACCAAGAAAAATCGTAACAATAGGTCTCCCGTGTTCATCTAATGGATCCATGAAAACTTCGGAATAGGCCGATCAAAGCGGTTAATGATCAACACATACAAATATACAACACTAGTAAACGTCCATAACACATGGGTTTTGCGCTCATAATTTCATAAACAAGTTTAAGACTCAAGTTGTACGAACACATGAACATCCCAAAACGTTAAAAATAAAAGGGGATTAGGTACGAGATTACTCACTTGTAAATGGTGTGTTGAAAGATAATGCAAGAACCAACTTTTAAACAAGCGAAAGTTAACCTATAAATAAGAGGTTATTGGTTTAACGATTGGTTTTTATGTCTTGAATATATGTAAGTCACTTAAACAAATTATTTAAAAAAAAATTATATATTATATATTTACCGAGATTTCTGGGCAGAAAAGAAGAGAAGACGGATAGCAAAGAGGGGAGTGGAGGCGTCGCTGAGGATCTTCGGCTGAGAGTAAGGGAGAAAGATTTTGGGGAGTGTTTTAAGTGTTTGAGTGTAGTGTTTAATTATCCAAGAAATTAGTTTTATTTATAGGAAAACCCTAGGGAACACATCCCTTGAATTGGGGAAAAAGATCTTATCAAATCAAAGCAAAAGATATCAAAAGCAAGAGATATGGTGGCAGCTGCAGGGGATGGGGAAGGCTGACAGGTTACTGTTCAAAGCATGGGAGGGGTCAGTCAAAGTACTGTTCAAGACATGGAAAAGAAGATTTTAAAAGATTATGCCAGTTACTTTTTCTAACAACCAAGAGGGTTGGTAAGCAAGCTGCGCCGAAAGTGACTTTTCGGACAGATGTCAGATCTGGCCTACTGTGCCCATACCTTGGCAGGTATAGCACAGAAGATAAGATATTTCAAAAGCATACAGGCTGGCTTAAACTGGAGAAAAGACTTAAGTGTCTAGCGCGAGAAGGCTTGAGTGCGCGAGGGCGAAGGCAGACAGAAAAAAATCCTTAGCGCGCCGCGGGAAGAACTACAATCCTTTGCGCGCCGCGGGAACAGTTCGCCTCGCGTATCGCAGGAACAGCTGGTCTTCACGCAGGCTTCCTTGTAAGGAGTCTGGCGCGTGGAGCTGCGCAGACATCCTTAGACGGGAAGAACCAAAGGACAAGCAAAGAGTTAAGAGAAAAAGGGGCGGGACGGCGACAAGAGAGAAAAAGGGGCGGGACGGCGGAAAGGAATTATTATTATTATTATTATTATTATTATTATTATTATTATTATTATTATTATTATATTTGATAAATTTATAAAGATTATAATCAAATTTTAAATCTTAAAATCGGATCCGAAAACGGGTACCTGGGTCGGGTCGGATTTGGGCAGATGTCACACTAGCCGCTCCAACCAGCGTCATCTGGAACATATAACACCACGTGGGTTCCGTCCAGTTGCTGACGGTTGCCCCCGCTATGAATCTGTTCAGGTGATCGTCTGGGTCGGATATACCATCATAAGTGCCGATGTTGGGCATCTGCTTGGCACTCTTCGGGGCGATTGCTTCCACAATGTCCCTTGCAAATTTGGACGTTCCTGCATTTGCAGCAGTTGGTCTGAAGGTTTTGGAGAAGTCACGTGGGTTTCCCCCCGCGTTCCTTTGTTTGAAGGTTTTTCCAAAATTCCTTGTTGGTTGGAAGTCCGTTTCGTTACGCTTCCCTTTCGCCCTATGGCGAGGGTTTGCGTCACTGTCGGATTCCTCCCGATCATCGTCCGAGGACTCGCACTCATTGCTCATGTTGAGCTGTTGTCGAGTGCTTCCTAATTCGTCAGCTTGTTGGATGGAACGTAAGCGTTCGTCCAACTCAGCTTGGAATTCTTTCTGACGTGCTTCCGCCCACGCTTTAACTTGATCAAGTGTTTGGCGGGGGAACCTCGTCTGTCGTCTTTCCGCCTGGGTATCAATGAATCCCAGGGGATGATTTACTGCACTTGCCCCGGCTCGGTTAACCGGGGTAGTGTTCGTAAAATTTACTGCACTTGCCCCGGCTTGGGTGACCGGGGTAGTGTTCGTAAAATATGTGTACTCGCCGGCGTTCCCCCCAGTAGCTGGGGTTGTGATTACCGGGGTTTCTTGGTCACTCGCTGGCCTTGGGACCGAAGTAACGTTAACCATCTTTCCAGAAGTTTTGAAAAAACTGAAAAAGAATTAAGTTCTCACTTATTAACAATTCATGAGAAGAACATTGGACTGGGGGGACTTGAAGAGGTAGGTCCCAGCAGAGCCCAGTTGGACCCGCAAGACTCACCTTAAACAGGGACGTCTGCGCGGTTGGACCCGCAAGACTCACCTTAAACAGGGACGTCTGCGCAGTTGGACCCGCAAGACTCACCTCGAAGAGACGTCTGCGCAGTTGAACTCGCAAGACTCCTGAGGGACGTCTGCGCAAAGACCAACTGGATCCGCAGGACCAACCATGCTCAGAGACGCGACGTCCTTACGCGCAGTACGCAAGCTGTTCCCGCAGGAAAAGCCTCCCAATGGTGACGTACTCCGCCTGTTCCCGCAGCTACGGATACTAGCCATCAGGGAAGGCTACCCGCGCAGCAAGGCTACACGCACAAGGCACTAACTCTCAAATAATTCAGTAATGTCACCTGAAGAGGAAATGAGCAAGCCGGGAATACTCCCGCCCAAAGCCGGGAATTCTCCCGCCCAAATGAGCCAGTCCGTACGATACTGGAGGATCTTTTGTACTGTACCTGCCAAGGTATGGACAAAAGAACTGACCAAAGCTGCGACAGCTCACTGACAACAGTACGACGGGCAGCACGCTCTAGTACTTAAAGTCACTATCAGCCGCTGCCTACTCACCAACCCCTGTCGGGGCACGTCCATAGCCTGCAGTTGGTGGAAAAGGAATAGTACACAGCCGGCCTGGTCACTATCAGCCGCTGCCTATCCACCAACCATCAGCATGGCACGTGCGTAGCCCACAGTTGGTAGAACAGGAATACTATTCAGCCGGCTGTACCTGCTTGGAAACCTACCTTCGGCTATAAATACTCCAACACCTTGGAACGGTATCATATCTTAATATCATATCTTCTCTCTAGTCATTTCTCTTAATATACACTTATATTCAAGAGCAATCTAGTCTGATTCTCACGCCGGAGGATGGTCACAAGGAGGTACCCCCCCCCCCTTCTCAGTGACGAGCTCACGGTGTCTGTTTTGCAGGTCATCAGAACAACCATCTTTGCCGGAACTAACCCTCGTGGGAAACATCTATTTAACCCCCAGATTATCCGTAATCTGCCCGGGGTCGATTAGTGTTTCTTCAATGCCCAATCTATTGCATTCTTTAAAGGTGCTAGATCAATGAAACATAAACATTGTAAGTACCAGATTCACAAGTTGAACAGATGATTGTGAAAGATTGATCATTATATACACAAATAATGATTATTCAAATGAAATCTTGTCCAAGTGATTTCATACACATGTGCCAAAGAATGAGCTATTAATCATCGCACCTAATAATTTTGACCCACCGTCCCAAAACGGGGTTGATATGGGTGGATTTTCAGAAATTTTGGGTTAATATATGTGGTTGTTCCTCATAGAACGGGACAGAGTGGGTTGATTGAGACAGCCCTTTCTAACGAAATGGGTAAGAATGGGCTGGTGTTATTTTTCAAACGGGTGCAAATAGTGAGTTTCTTTCTGCCCAAACCCGTGAATTAATTGAGATAAAAGATTAGAACTTCTAAACATATCTAATGTTGCAACCCGGCGCTGGTACGCGTGTAACACGGCATCGGCGCGCCACTCGGTACCAAACACGCAACCGGCGCTGATATGAGTGTAACCAAAATAAAACGCTAGAACGCATGTAGCTGGCGCCAGTTACTCGTGCGGAACCGCATACCGAAACCAGGTTGCGCGCAACCAACGCCTGAACGCGCGCAACCAGTTCCCAAAACCAGGAAGTCATTACTCGGAAGCAAAGTTGAAATGTAAAGTCATTTTTTTTGTAAAAAAAAAAGAACATTTTTTGAATCAACCCGTCCCGATCCGAACCAAAATAACCTTTTCTGAATCGACCCTTTTGACTCGAACCCTTTCTGACCCGTAACATAAACCCCTGACCTGTTTGCCAGGCCTCGGCACAACAAACCACTTATTTATATAGATACAATTTTGAGAGAGTTGTGTATCATGTGTTTGTAACTTTGGCAAGATTTAAGTTAACATGATTTGAAAGCAAGTGACAACAACTGGAAGCGAAAGAAAGAAAGAAAGAAAGAAAGAAAGAAAGAATAAATTAATATTACGTACCAGTAATGGAGTAATTGTATTCAGGAGAAGCGAATAAGAAGGCATCAAAGTGAAGAATCTTCTGACGAAAGGCCTCAACCACCGGCGGATATTTTCCGGCAACTTCCAGATCTGTGTTGAGCATCGGCAGAGTCGAAATGTCGACGTACTCGATCTCGATTCCGTCTATTGATTTGCTCAACTCAATCGCTGCAATTGCAATTATTAAAGGAGTAAATTTCATCCATGGAACATGTGTTCAATGAGAAAGAAGAAGAACAAGTACCGGATCGGAGAAGACCGCCGTTGTAAGAAGCTTTGCGAAGAGATCCATTGATGGCTGCAACTTTGATGCCTGCTGCTTGCTTGATGTCCGATTGGTCAACACACAGGATGATTCAAAACTGAAAAGTGAAAACATAATTGGTCAATCTAATTTCTTTAATAATAATAATAATAATAATGGCCAAATGACACCAACTAGCTATTAAACGCCTCAAAGTTATCTCTATTTTTGAGAAAACCCATTCGTTCGAAGACTTATTGGTGGTAAAGCCCATACCCCTCACTTTCTCAAGATTGAACTAAAGATCACAAAAATTCCGGTCTTCCTTCGTTAAGCCACCCATGCCCTCTCCTAAGTGTTGTCTGTGAATATTAAACCGAAGTCTCCATTAAAAAATCAAGGTTTTCTACCACTGCATCACATTGAAAATGACGATTGATTAGAAACATAAATGGTCAATCTGATTTCTAAATGTATTTATTTATAAAAGTAACACCATCTAATCAACTTTTTTAAGTTAAAACAATTTGTTTTTATGAATCCTACCTTTTTATTCTTTTAATAAAAATTAAATATTACGAACTCGGCATCTAATTTTTGTTAACCAGGATTCACAAAAGGTTAGTTAGGCATATACATTGATTTACTATGTTTTGATTAACTAGCTTAAAAAAGATTATGAAGATGATATATGATAAAGAATTAGAAGACGGCATATTCCTAAAACTAAGACTAACTTTATTGACAACTCAATTTAACCTATTTTTTTTAATAAAAAACTAATTTTCCTCTCTTTTACTTAAACAACCCAATCTAACCCAACTTTTCCCTTTTATTCACAACACAACCTAACCCAAACTAATTATTTTAATAAATATATCTTTTCTAGGTTTTAGTTTATTCTAAAAAAAATTATTAAAACTAATAAAAATGTTTATTTTTTTAAAAAAATATAGTTTTAAGTATGAAAAAGTAATTAAAAAAGATACTATCATAATTCTATAAAACCAAAACCTTGATTTTTTTACAAATATGAACAAAACAAAATTTTACATATAATAATATTAAAAAATACATTTTTTTAAAAGTACTCTGCATTTTTAATAAAATTTATATCAAAATATTTATAAAAATAAAATAAACAAGACTGTGCTTTTAAATTTTTAAAATAAGCTAAATAATATAAATTATCAAATAAAAATTAAATTATATAGAAAACAAATTATTTGAAAGAAAGAAAAAAAATATTTAATTAAAAAATGGGTTGTGACATAGGTTTGGGTTATGACCCGGGTTATAGGGTGAAAAAGATTTAATATTTTTGTTTATTTCTTGAATAGTGTCATGAACTCCGGCCACCAATAAACTTAGTAAAAACCTTTCATCCACTTATTTTCTCTAAGTATAGCACAAGAAATCTGTTACCAATAAAAAGTTGAAGACCAATAATCCTGTAAAAAAATCCAATGAAAAACTTTTAATTTCAACGCCAAAAAACCTATTACAAAAAAATCCGACATAAAAATAAAAAATGTAGTTATTCCTAAAATATTTTATCTTCCTAGTTTTCTCATGGTCAGTTTATTATACAAACGAAAACAAAATGAGAATGATAAGAAGTATTTGTAGAAAAAAAACTCTAAAAAAATAATGAAAAATTAATAAAAAATTCATAACTCAAAATTTAATAAATAAAAAAAATGTAAAAAAAAATATTTCCATCATTGTGTCTTTTTATTTATCATTGCGTATTTTATTTATTTTCGTCATTAATTGTGTCTTTTTTTCTTGATATTGTGTTATTATACTTTTTTCGGCATTGTGTTATATTTTGCGACCTACTGTGTCTTTTTTTTATTTATCATTGTGGTGTTTGTTCATTTTCGACATTGTGTCTTTTTTTTTTAATGGGAATGACGGAGGAAACATTTTGGTTTTTTAAAAATTTTTCATTTTTTACATATATTTTGGGTTATGATTCTTTTATTATTTTTTTAGGTTTTTGGTCACAAATTCTTCTCACAATTCTCATTTTTGTCTTCCTCAACATTTTAACATTACATGTTTGTGCCCTTTGATCTTAACCATTGATTATAAAAATGAAACGTCAAGATGTATTTCTAGACAGCTTAAGTAAAACACCTTTTATTATTTGAAATTAATTTTTCATACCACATGACCTCAACCATTTATTTTTTCCTACTCTTTGCCTCTTTGGTATCAAACGAACTAAAATCCGACTTGACCGATAAACCATATGAAATAATGACCCCCAACTAATAATTAAGGGCACGATCGTTTAACAGAATGAAACGGAATTGGAATTGGAATTGAAATTTGCATAATATTTGGAATTAGAAGGAATTGAATTTGGAATCTGAACATTCCAATATGAATTGGAATTTAAAGGAATTGAAATTCAATTCCATTCTAGATGTGTTCGTTTGACAAATGAATTGGAATCGATTTTTTTAACGAGGATAACGACGGAAACATTTTAGTTTTTTTTAGAGGTTTTAACATCAAAAACCACTCAAAAAAATATTTAAAAATAATAATAAAAAAATTCATAACTCAAAGTATAAATCGAAAACAAAAAAAAAGTAAAAAGACTAAAATGTTTTATTCGTTGTTCTCGTAAAAGAAAAAAACTCGAGAAAAGATTGTAACAAATTCACTTGAAATCCTCCACATTTTGGAAGGATTTAGAATCTCTTTATTTAAAGGAATTTGAAGGAATTCCAATTCCTTGACAACCGAACACATCAAAATGGAATTAAGATTCCATTTCCAACGAAACGAACACGCCATGTCATGGGATTTTAATTTCAATTCCTTTAAATTCTCCCGAATTCTATGAAACGAACATGCCTTAAAGGTTTGTTTCCTTTATCGAAAAGTACCATCCAATTCGGTTTCATTTATATCTCATTTCAAAATCAAATTGCATCAAACCTGAATCACACCGAACTTATTTTGAGTATTAGTTATAAATTTCATCTACCCTTAATCATTCTAAATAAACGTGTTTATTAATATTTGTCTTGTTATCATAATTGTTAATTGTTTATAGGATGAAATGAAAGAACAGAAAAATGAGTAATGATCAAAAGAATGACAACAATATTGAATGATCAATTACCAAAAACCGCAATTCTAAAATATTTTTTTACTTATTATTTTTTTGTTAAGTAAACGTTGCTCGATATATCACTTCATCCATGCTTTAAGAGTAGTCGCGATCATAATTCTTATCTAATGATTGTGTACCAAAGGATAGACTAGTAACTACATAAAACAAACACAAATTTGTTCTTATTCATTTCCATTCATTTAGGTTAGCTGAACGAACACAAACTAGACAAGCAAGTTCTTCTATTCGTATCCATTCATTAAGAAAAAAGTTTATTCGTGTTCATTCGTTTAGTAGATACATGAATATCAACGGGGGACTGTAACGTAAAAAGTTATATTAATGTTAGTGTCTAATCATGCTACTTTGGCTGAAAAACTGCCAAATTCTTTAGGCTACAATGGTGCCTTGTTAAGGTTCTTCATGTTGAAAAGTGCCTGAGACTGGTTTGGTTGGGATGGTGCTTGATTCTTTGCGCGTAGGCAGTTTTGGTGCCTGCTTGGATTGGCTTCAAAGGAGCCAAATTTTCAGAGTGTAGTAAGCGAACAAGCCTAGTTTTCAAGTTTAAAACCTACACCGACTCTCTTATTTAAACAATTTCATCTCACTACTAGAAAATAGATCTTCATTGACACGCAATGCGTGTTATAAAAGGGGTAGATGATACGCCGGAGCGCAACTCACGTCATAAATCACTATGTATCATAGTTTGCGTGTGTCATTAAAGCCCAGTTTTATAGTAGTGTCTCACCAACACACATTCAATCTCAAATATTGGTCAAGGATATCCGTTTCCCGCCTTGAATCCCATATTCCCTGCAAAATCAGAGACGTCCAGTTGTACTCGTACTCCCTGCAAACCCCCACCTCCTGGTATTGACCTCGCACAACCTTCAACCCGCCACCTAATGGGCATGAACTGATGAAGAGTGGAACTGGTTATTCAATCTCCAAGGTCAACTTGGAGTGGGGGTGAGCAAGTCCCCAAGGCCGACAACGACCACGTGCCCAACTCATGGACGAATGCCTCATTGACCCTGAAGAGGTGCGGGTGGTCCAACGAAGGATTACCAAAAAGACCTTGAATGGAGTTTGAAGGTTCCATGATCTGTGGGAGGAGCAGGGGCGAAGGTTGGAAGGGACCGGGGGTGGCCCCGGTCACTGCCGTTTTCTTCGTTAATATGGTAAATTTCATGATTTTTTCCGAAAATTTTTATAGGTATTAAGCGCGGTCACTGCCAATTTATTTTTCTAAAAAGCTACCAGTCACCACCAATTTTTTTTTAAATATAATACCCCTATCGTTTGATTTTTTTTATAAAACCTCACGGTTTTTATAAACAAAAGTTATAAAAATTGTAAAAAACTTAATTTTTAATAACATTCAAATTTGGAGGGGCTTGTTGTAAATTTTTACATAACATAACTTAAAAAAAAACAAACGGGAATTCTTTCAAAGCAATCGCCCTACCTGCTACTTCCCTTCTACCCTGCCTTCTGAGTTCTGAGTTCGCCACCACCCACCGCTCCCACTGCCGTCCGCTGGTCATCCACCGCCGCCGCTCATCCTGTAACACCCACAAAGTTTAGGTCCAAATTTGACAAGTTTATAAAGATAAAGGACCAAAAATAATTATGAGAAAGGTAATGGGAAAAAGGATGAGATAGAAAAGAAACCATATTATGTTAAGGGACTAGGTAAGGAAACTCCATCCCACATGGAAAGTGGGAAAGAAATAAAAACACTTTATAAGGAAGGAGTTTTCCATGGTAATGTTCTTATGGGGCTAACCACTCTCACTAGTTCTAGCGGAGGGTGCGAATCACCCGACGCGCACGCGCACGGACTCGGACTCGGACTCGGGTGATGGGCGTAATGTGGCGTTTTGATGACGCACTTGGCACTTAGTATTTTTGAACTATGGAAGATCGACCAAGAAGTAATAAGATACTAAAATTCAAGGACTAAAAATAAAAACTATGATTTCCAGACCCATCGCGCTACGCGACGGGTATACAGACTAGATCATCGCGCTACGCGATGCAGTTTCCCAACTTGCTTTATCGAGTTGATCTCGAATAGCTCACTGGCGGCTTAACTCATTGAGGAGTTATTAATCAAATTTGTTAACCCTGGGGGGGTGTAAACTAAAACATCATGTCACTAATTGGTACCAAAAAACCGTTGAAAAACTAAAGCCAAAAAGTAACGGAAAATGGCAGGAGCGTTAACGGCAACCGCAACCGTTATCCTCCAACGACCACCACTACTTAACGTCCGACGGAAATCCATCGGCGGCATCAATCTGACTAATAATTATTGTTTCAATTCAATCGCCTGTAGGAGCACAGCAAGCACCAGTGCTACCGGCGGTGAGATAACAGACGACCAAGTGTTGACTGTTGCGCCATTGGAGGTTAATACGATTAACGAAATATGTAGCAAGTGGGAGTGGAGAGGTTATAATATTAATTACTTGAAATTTCAAGGGCAAAATGGTCAGAAATTGAATCCTCCTTTGCTTCTTGTTCATGGTTTTGGTGCCTCTGTTGCTCACTGGCGCAGGTATTTTGGTCATTTCGCTTTTGGATTATTATTATGTTAACGTTTACATGTGTTAAAGTTAGTGAAAATTGAGTTTTTCACTAAATTTGGACAGAAAAGTGTATGTTATAATCATTAATATAATTATTATTTAGCATGTTTCCGATCTACTATGCAAGAGCTTCTTAATGAAACATATTTGTCCAAAACGGAGCTAAGATGAATCAGATATCAATGCTCAAAATTGCGCGTTTGAAACTTTGAAGAATAAGGTTTTGTGCCAAAAAAAAAAACTGCATGTGTATCTGCTTTTCCTTATTACAGATGTAGTCAGTGTTGTAGAACTTGCTAGACGCTAATTGGGCGGTGTGGTAAGGACTAATGATTAATTGGGATTAATCGGATTGGAATTTATATGTAGATTTTGAAATATATGAATGCATACCAAATTTTATATATGAACTTTTCAGTTTTGACCGAGTTTAACCAAATAGCGATTAATCGGCCACTAATCGGTGGGGTAGGGACTAGCGATTAGTCGGGGATTGATCAGAGCCTACGCGGGATTTTTACATCCATGTGGATGTAGTTACATTGAACATGTTCATGTAATGTACATATTACATGTGCATGCAACAGTTGTAATCTTTCCTTACTTATTGCTTTAGCAAATGCTTGAACTCATCTTAAAGTTTAAGCATCTATCAGGAATATCCCAACTTTGGCTCAGACCAATACAGTTTATGCCATTGATCTTCTTGGTTTCGGTGCCTCGGATAAACCTATTGGTTTTCCATACACCATGGAAGCATGGGCAGAGGTATCATTCTTTATTGGTTTACCTTTGTAAGCATGTTCAACTAACTTCCATTCAAGTTCATAAAATTCAGCCTTATGCACTATGACAGTTGATATTGGATTTCTTGGAAGAAATTGTTCAAAAGCCGACCGTGCTGATCGGGAACTCTGTTGGAAGTCTTGCATGTGTTATTGCTGCTGCAGGTCTGTTTTATGTTAAGTTTACACAAATCATGTTCTCTTTCATTCAATGAGTCTTTTTCACTGTAACTAGATGCTCAGAATTCACTGGTTAAAGGGCTTGTTCTGTTAAACTGTGCGGGTGGCATGAACAATAAGGCAATAGTCGACGATTGGCGAATTAAGCTTGTATTCCCTCTATTATGGCTGATTGATTTCTTGTTGAAGCAAAAAGCAATTGCATCTTTCATCTTTGAAAGAGTCAGACAAAGGTTCTCTGTTTTATTTTATATTTTATATTATTATATTTGCTACTTCACATATATTAACTTGTACAACTTAATCAGAGAGAGTCTTAGAAACGTCCTATTATCAGTGTATGGAAACAAGGAGTCTGTAGATGAAGATCTCATACAGGTATTATATTGCTAATCATTTATTATCTCCTTTATGTTTTTGTTTATGATAAAATGTTAAATTTTAAAACAGATAATCAGGGAACCAGCACTTGATGAAGGGGCACTGGATGCCTTCGTCTCCATTGTGACCGGGCCACCAGGCCCCAACCCGGTTCAGTTGATGCCAAAAATTAAACTTCCCATCTTAATCCTGTGGGGAGACGAAGACCCATTCACCCCTCTTGACGGGCCGGTTGGTAAATACTTTGCATCACTACCATCTAAAGTTCCAAATATTAGCCTTTCGGTTTTACCCGGTGTTGGACACTGCCCTCATGATGACAGGCCCAATTTGGTCCATGAAAAGCTGGTTCCATGGTTGACCACTCTTTCTTCATAAACATATTATTTTATGATTGTATAGATTCATCAGTCATATATTTCAATGTTATCATTACATGATGTAAAGTTACATTGGAAAACCGAAATCTATGGTACATTTTGACAACATTACATGATGCAAGAATCAAAGAATCAATGGTAGGTAAAACTGACCCGACCCACATGAAAGAACATGATCATGTGTTGAACATTAACCCTCATGTGGTGTCTTCTGTTGACTGTTGACCATTTCTTGGTTTGTCGTCCTCAGCACGCTTCAAAATTCTTCAAAAACACACTATGATACATCTTTTTAAATATTTACAACGCTATCATCCACTGCTGCCACCGACCTCCGCTGCACGCTGCCTCATCATCTCCATCACCGCCGCCCGCCGCCTGCTATCAGCCTGTTGTTGCAGCCTTCTCAAATGCTCCTTTAGATCTCTGTAAACATCATCCAAGCACTTTAAGTAACAACCACATTATCCAATAACTTTTCTTTTCTTTTCTTTTTATGAATGAAACAAATTACAAACCTGCAACGTGGTACATGACATTGAGACTCTTTACACGCGCGCGCATGAAGTTGAAGTAAATACCACATTCTCTTGCAAAGCACACAACCACCAGACGCCCGTGTTTTGCAATTAATCCCATGTCTGAATAGTCCCTTCACTTTTCTACAATTTGGATACTGGCAATGTGGGGACCGACATTGAGACGCATGTACCAGCAAATCAAGCATTTTCCTAAGCTGCAATACCAACAAAATTATATATAGTTATAATCTTGAATCTTTCTAAACAAAACAAAAAATGAAATGAATACACACACAAATAGGGATGTATTCTTCTCAGAACCAGTTTATGTTAGAGAAATGTGAGAACCTCATAAATCACTTGTACATTGTGCATTAATGATTTAATGAGATAGTGGGTAGTGGTCACGTGTCTTCTGTATAACACTTACAACAAGGGATACAAGTGCATTATGCAGTTCTCACAGTTCTCAATGTATTTGTTGGTTCTGTATTGAGCACTCCCCTATACAAACACACACACACACACACATACATGTATATATGTATGCATGAGTGTATGTACATGTATATGCATGTGTGTATATGTGTGTATTTAGCATATACCTGTACAACACGTTGTTGGCGAGCTTCTTTATTTTGTGCATCGCGTTCAGCAATGGAGGGATGAGGTGTCAACTTATGAGGATGGTCAATACCTCCATCTTTGTGATAACATGAACTGCAGACATCATAGTCAGGACAAACATCACACCGCCAACCTTGTCCGGTTTCTATGTCATTATGGCATCTGTTGCATGTTGTAACAAATGCAGGTGCGGTTGGATTATGAAGATGGTATAATACCATCATTGATGAATGTTTTGCACGACGAAGCGTATCATATTGATAATGATTTCCTTGACAAAGACTAAGAAAAGCTTGTCGCGTGTCAAAAAATTCACTCTCGAGAATTTCGTCTTTGTCTTTTGTATCAACTGGCACATCATTGATTTCAACCTGCATGTTTTATCATTATTTTCAATCATAAATTAATAATTATGATCAAGTTATGATTATTGGAATGGAAACCTGAATTCTGAAGAACTTACAGGATAAAGAGGATGTTTTTCCCTGTGATTAATAGGATGTCTCTCTCTATCCTCAAGTGTTTGTTCAATTTCATAGCACCTGCAAGTCATAATTACAGCAAAACACATTACATTTATCTGAAAAAATGCGTATAAATCCAGAAAGCAAATATTATGTTGCTTAGTTGCTTACTTATCACAGATCTGAAACTTTTTGCACTGATGGCAAACCCAACGGTTTCCAGATACCATAAGAATACAGCAATGCGTGCACGCGTGTTGCAAGTGAACCATAATGAAATCTTCCTTCATTGGGGATATTGATTCACCAAGCTGTACCAAATAGTGTAAGTAAGAATATAAATACATTAGTGTGTTTAATAATAATGAAGAAAATTAATTACCTTTCGCATTAGTAACAGGTCTTTGGATGCATTGCCAGAAAGATCGGTTTGACCAGAAGCTTTCAAAGCTCTTTTTGTCATTGACTTTTTAACTAACCCTTTTTTATTTTTTCTTCCTTCTTCCTCTTGACAAATCTGATAGATCATATCTTCAGCGGCACCGGGCCAATAATCTCCATCAAAGTATGGTAATCGAGCTGCGGTTACTTTAGCTTTGCATTCACCAGAAGATGTGAAAAAATGATCGTATAGATTAGTGAGACCGACTACAATACTTTCCTTTGAAGCTTTTCTCAACATCGATAAATACCTAGTACGCATACATATGCATCAATAATAATGTGTTAATTACATAAATGAAATAATACCGACTCACCATTCTCTTAATTTATCAGATTTTGGTGTCTTTTGAATTTCAGGATGGCAATACAAGATATAATCTTCACCCTTTAATGGAGGACAAGCCCATATGTAGCAACTTGTGAAACCGCGTAATTTGCAATATTCTAAGTAACCTATCTGTGTACATAGAAAGAAAATGGGTTGGCATAAAAAGTAAGATTTAATTTAAAATGTGTATGCAATTAAATCAAAGAAAGAACTTGCCAGAATTTCATGATATACAAATGTACGGAGGGCTTCCCCTGTAACAGCCCTAATTTCGGGTCTAAAATACTTGACTGAATCCAAATATGAAAGATAAACACGTCGATGATTTGGCTGTTCACACTCGGCTCCAAATTCTTGAACATACATCCCAAAAAGACATACTTCAACACCTTCAATTTTTTGAAACAACAGAACTACCTAAAACAAGATTGGCATAAGAATGATGTCATAAAAAGAAATAATGATGCAATATTACTATTTTTAATACCTTAGACTTGTATCCAAACTCAAGAGGGTAATTTTCATCTTGAAAGATTTCAAGAAATCGTGGTTTCACTTCCAATTTCTTGTCAACAGATGATACAACTCTAACAACAAGTGATTCTGCTCCAGGAACCTGAAATAATCAAAATTTTTAAAAACAATAAGAATTCTGATCTATATGTAAAAATTTAAAAATTGGAAGTCTTATGATAATTGACATCACCTCATCATAACTTTTACCCTGGACCCTCGCACGCTCTAGTCTCTCCTGCTTTAATCTTCCAAACAACCTGCTTTCTATGTGATCACTTAGTATAGTCCTAGGTAAATCTTTTGCTCCAAGTACACCACTTTGAGGTAACGGCTTTCTCTCTCCTCTTTCAACTTCCTCTACATAACAATTTGGACACGTGTACTCGGCTTGCCCACCATCATTTCTTCTACCATTAAATAATGCACATATTTGATGCTGCCGTGCTTCACATCTGTCACACTGAACCCACTGCAAAAACCAACAACAAATAAAACAATTATTCAAACAGCATATTTGTATGTATGCATATATCATAGATTCATACCCATTCTGCGGTTTCCTCATCATTTTTCTTTTTCTCCAATCGAGCTTTCGAAATATTGGTTCCATCAACATTAATAGTATCGCCACGGGCTTCATTGTAGCAGGGTATACAGAAATAGTGCCGGGTGTCAACCGTCCCAACAGTGTAAAACATTGCATTTCTTTTTATTCGAGCACCACAAGGCGTGCAGTATGTAGGTGGTGGTTCAAAAGTGAGTTTTTCAACCGCACATAATTGACAAGAATTCTCACTCATTGAATGTTCTAGAGCTTGATTCTTTTCTACTTTCGCTTTGCTCTGTACAACAAATAACCGATTAATATAAGATGAGAACAAATAAAATATAAAAAGTGGCACGACTGCACGAGGGTATTTTAGTAATCTCACCTGGCCAACCCACTGCCTGAGAGCAGAGATATGCTCCTGAACCTGCTCGGGTGTAAATAATTCTATCATTGATACTCCCTTTATATTTGCCTTTCCAGATTTGGTTCCAGAAATTGTTTCAACAGGAAGTGCCGCGTTTCCTAAATTAGGTGGGCCCTGGCCTGGATCCGCCTCTATCTCAGTCTTAACAAACTCTTGTTTAGCTAAACCAGTGGTCTTATTAGGCACAGCTGGATCAACTTTGGACTTTTGGTTCCCAGAATCTTCCACATAATCTGTCTTGGGACTTGCAAGAACAGAGCTCGTAGGAATTTCCAATTTTACCCCAGGACCCATAGCCTCAGATTTGGTAGGAGGCACATTGGTATCATTAATTTGATCCTGAAGATGAGATGCATCGGGGACAGGAACTGGTATGACAGAATTTTGAATTTGATCTTGATTTTGATTTTCAGCAGCTAGTGATTGTGATGACGATGATTCTATTTTCATTCGTTTCAAAGAAGGATTTAAACCTTGAGAAGTTTCAACAATAGATGGACTCGTCTTCATGGTATGTTCACTAGAATCTGCACGTGAGGCCCCTTTCAGTTGCACAAATCGTTTTACTGGAACACAAACAGGACAATTAGGATCCCTGCAGTGCCTATGATGATGGATTAAAAGCTTTGTTCCTCGACAACGAGGAAATTGACATTCAGCCAGATCTGTACATGTTTTCATATGATCCAACAACTTTTGGGCAGTTATGCAATTGACTTCTGGACATTTTCCAGGTGGATGAACACACTTGCGAGCATGCTTCAAGAACAATAACCACCTCTGTTGTTTCTTGAAGTCACGGGTTGGATTAACAGATTTAGAAATAGCCCCAGAATTTGGTGGGTCTGCTGATTTATTGGCAGAACTTTGGTAAGTAATTGATCCTTCTGAAGATAGATAGTTCCTTTGAGCTAGAGCTTGATCTTGACCCGTTATTCTTTGACTAAATTCTTGTTTGACATTTTGCTCTGACATGTTACCTGGTACATGAGGCGCTTCTTGAGACCTTGAATGCCATTGGCCCTGCATTACAGACCCTGGTTGACCTCCTATCGAGCTAGTAAGACCATTTTGAGTGTCAACAAATTGATCTTCCATAAAGTTCTCTTGAAAGTGATTAAATGCATGTGAAGACTGGAACTGGTCAGAGACCTGTGGTTGACCACCAGGATCAGGTATCAACTGAGATTGACTGTAAGAAAAATGCTGATTCTGCTGATATTGCTGCTTCTGTTGACTTTGACCTAGACTTTGACTTTGATTTTGAAGAAGTTGCTGCTGTAGTGAATGCTGAGCTGATTGATCAGTTACCGGTTTCATGTTTGACATCTGCTGATTGTTGAGCAAATTTGACTGATTCACCATCATTGGAGCGCTTGTTTTATGTAACGCATGCAAGCTTACTGAATTCATGTTCTGATTATTCAACATTAAAGTAGCAGAATTTGCGGGAACATGAAAGCTTCCAGGTCGGGAAGAATCTGCAGTGTTACTTCCAAAGTTAGAAGCTGTCACATAGTTTTCTGAGGTTCCTGACCCATTCATAATTGGTAAATTATTTCCCATTATTCCTAGACCGTTGTTTATTGACCCATTTGAAAACCCGTTAGCTTTCTGATGGATACTAGACCTGATTCCCCCACCCATATGGCTCCCGAGGCTATGTAATATTCTGCTGTTTTGACTACCAACTTGTTGCTTTTGTTGCAGTGGTTGAGATACAGTTGACGAGTCAATAGTTGACATCCCAACAGCACTATGAGAATAATCCATACTCATGTAAGATTGATTACTCGTACTATAATTATTATTGTTATTACTATAATTATTATTATTATTGTTATTATTATTACTATTAATATTATTATTATTAAATCCAGGAGTAGGTATCATCTGACTGGCCATTCTTTGTGCACCCATTGATGAAATCAAACTGTTTCCAACTGAATTATTGGAGAAGCTTGCCGTTGACTGTTGATAAACATTAGGTAGAAAGTTTCCCGTGTTGACAGCGGGTGGTACCATGTTATCCATAGATGATGGAACAGTTAAACTTGAGTTCCCATTTTGAGGCATCCCAGGATTTGGAATCATGTGAACAGAAGTATTTCCATGTTGCTGATATTGTTTATTGTGATTATTCAAAGGGAGGTGTTTGATTAAAATATGTAAGCGACTTTCCAATGTATCTGTATTCAAGTATTCCTCCTATATAACAAAAAAAAATTAAGGGTATGCCAAGATTGATTTAAAATAAGATGAGTGAATTAATAAAAAATAACCTTGGTGGTTGCAGTTTTAAACAGGCCTTCTTCTAAGCGTCTAACAATGTCCATCATTTTCTTTGAAGGTATCTCCTGAGTTTGTTGTCGCTGCTTTAAAAAATTAAAGCTGCAAAAAAACATAATAAATATCATCAGGGTTTGAATGTCACATGTACATAAGCACACATCATCATCATCATCATCATCATCATCATCGTACTCAGTATATCCCACCAATAAAAAAGCTATGGTAGGGTCTGAGGAGGGTAAGATGTAGACAGCCTTACCTCTACCCCATAAGGATAGAGAGGCTGCTTCCGGTGAGACCCCCGGCTCGATAGTAGTTTTGCATCAAGCCTTGGACATAAGGCACATAGCACTCAATCATCGGGACCGGCTGATCGGTGCATGTACCCTAAACCCTAAACCCTAAACCCTAAACAGCACACACATACACAAAAAAGAAAAACTTACATTCTGTCTTGTATAAAGCGCCGAGCTTTGAAAAGACTAGGATCCATCTGGAGTGTACTACGTTGACCTCCAGAGTTTTGCATTATGGTTTGCTGATGTGGCACGGTAGACATTGAAGTCACAGGTTGATTAGGTACCTGTCCAGAGAACTGTCCGGACATATGTGTTTGTAAATTCATCTTATCCAGTCAACTGCTTGATATCATATACCTTATACCACCAAACACCACTCAAAGTGTTCTATAAACACAAAATATCCGACTGTGATGCTCATCCTTTAGTCAAGCTGCTTCAGTTTTCCTGAGCACAATAAACTTACAGAATAGAAAAACTTCAGTAAAGGCAGAATACTACTCTACATCAAAGAACAAAGTGAGTCTTCTTAATATAATATATGTTTAAAGCTACCACGTTTAAAATTATTATTACAGAGGGTGATATAAGGACTAAAAAGTATAGGTGTCATGTCATGTATCCAAGGCCATAAAGCCTAACATTGTGAATCGATAAAAAAACTCATGCTTTATGCTCATGGAGCCCTACACATATTCCAACACTAAATGTACTTTATCATTATACCTGAATAATAAGTCATAGATAATAGCGTCATCAAACTCTTTAGCAAATCAACTATTAACATTGCTGGTGATATGGCTATCTTAAACCAACTCTGGTAACATTTTTTTAGTTTGATCTTCCTGCACAATCTACTGAGATTTTTAAATTATAGATCCCTTTTACTAGCAAGAATTGTCTAATCATTAAAATCTGATGGTTCTGCTGAACTATCAAGCTCAGTAGAGTGTTAGTAAGTAATGAACAGAGCATTTTTCTTCTCATTATATTTAATCTAACTATATATCAAAACTCTTCCAACTTAAACAGCCATATGATTAGCTAACTAAGTGTTTTAGAAGTTATCTCAAAACTACACCCTTCTAGACTGCGATCTACAGTTCTCCCATGTTGTTGATGATCCGTCTTTGGTCTCATTGTATATACATATATACATACATATATCTACATTGTTTTTACATATACAAGCACACACATGTACAAATATATGCATCATTACATACATACATACACAGTAATATAGATCATTATGCCATGCACAAATACATAGATGTAGTCATGTAGATATAGATCATATGTCATGTACGCATACACTGATACACACATAAAAAGGGTGTATATAGATCAAATAAATAAAGAGCAACACAGATAACATACAACAAATCAGTCCAACATTAATCCACCATGAAAAAGAAATATAACCAATGAACTTCAAACGGAAGAAAACAACAGAAGTTATGATAAGAGCGATCTTGACGAGTCTATCAAAAACAGAGATACATCACATTTCACTGAATATTCAGCAGTAAGTGATATGGCGAAGGCCTACTAAACTCAATCGGTTGCTGCCGTTACTCTTCAGTTTTCGGTTGAGGCCTGTCTATCCTGTAGAGGTACTCAAACTGGATCCGTGATGGATTTCTTGGTTACTTCCAATTACGTAAATCAATAAATCTGATTACTAAGAAAAATGTGAACCGAATCTTAACTATAAATCATAATCAATCAATTAACGCAACGTTTACTGATACAATCCAAAATAAACTACATGAATCAAGCTCATCAGCTAACGATAAGCTGAATCAAGCTTGTTCGCATCAATCGATTTGAATAACACGAAAACCTAGCTAAATCAATTGAAATAATGAAACGTAAATTGATATAAAGTAATGAAGGATTGGATAGATCGCGGTGTGAATACCTTTAATTTGATATTAGATTTGAGCACGCGGTGGATGAATTCAACAGTAAGAAACCCTGATGACTTGAAGACGAGGGACAAAAGGGGTGAAATCTGTCGGGTATAAATACTACCCGATAACTTACCGGGTTTGGGTGTACAAAGCAGTTGGGTTTCTGGTTCGGGCACTTATTCCGTACGGGTTAGTCACGTTTTATTATTGGAAGTATTTGTCGGATCTTAAATGTAGCAGCAACTACCAAAATACAAGTGAAGCTTCTGTTTGATGTAACTATTTAAATAGAAGTGAGTTTGGGGACTTGGTGTAAGATTATTGTTTTTTTCTTTTTTTCAGTTTTTACTATTTTTGTTTATAATACATTTTTCTATGTTCTAGTTTTTAATATAGTGTTTTATACAATTTAGAATATATCATGTGTTTACTTGATTTATGTTTTGGTATAATTTTTATCACAAATTGAATCGTCTTTGTATGTCAAAATGCAAATAAAAAAATAAATAATATTTGATACAGTTTGTGATGCAACTTATATCATAATATAGATAAAAATAAATCGAATGATATATTCAATTTATATAAGGTGTTATATATGAAGTTATTAGAAAACAAAGTTACATTTTAAAATTTTAAAAATAGTAGAAAGATAAAAATGCTTTCTCTAAAGGATTAGGTTGTTTTGAGTAGTGATGAGATCGATACCGCATATCATACCGAATTTTAAGAAAAATAAATATCGGTTTGGTACGGTACCGAAAGCAAAAATTTGGTAAAATACCGGTATCATACTGAATCGGAACCGGCAGTCCCCATTTCAATACTGGTACTCGGTACCGTTTGCTCATACCTGGTACGTTCCTATTAGATTGGAGCTTTTAAATATGTGCATGTGTCTTGTAGTAGATTTTACTTGTACATCGAATATAACAAAAAGATGGTTTGTATAAATTTTATATTTGTGCACACGGTCGCTATTTTAAGAGGTTGGATTACTTTCTTATACGTACTACAACAAAAATACATTTTCACGGAATATTTCTAAAAGAGACCCCCCCCCCCTCCTCGAAGTATAGCATAAAAAAACCCGTTATCTTCCTTCTCAACATGGCGAAATCTTAATTTTGTAATTTCGTATCAAAGTTGGAAAAAGTAAAACTAAGGCTTAATTATTCTTTATATGATTCTAAAGAGTGTGCGACAAACATCATTTATATTTCAGAAACATCAATGATTGTGTAATTTTCTAATATAACTTAAAGGTGATACAAGGTCTTAGATGCATCAAAATCTCACAAATGTGATGCAAGTTGTGGGTTGAAAATCAACCATTCTTCCTTTCTTTTATTTTTGATATATTTAGGTCTCTTGCTCTCTGATGCGGCTATGTTTCTGAAAATAGTTCATCTGGTCGCGCACAGTAATTCAACGACGCCGAAGAACGATAACTTTGTTTTCAGTAGGATCGGTTTTGTCGTTCAAAGTGTTACCTGCCTCTCTATTGTAATTGGATCCTTTTATTATAATATAAAAATTATTATTATTATTAGAACATTATTTTATAGAACCATCAAGATTGTGGTATGCATGCAGTTAAAATTGCTTAAAATGTTGCAAGAACAACCCAACATAAAAAATTGTTGCATGTTTGGTCAGGACCCATTTGACCTGGAACCCGACTTAGATAATTCCATTTTAACTTACTTTTCAAAATTTTTGAAATGTTACTTTCAAACTTGACATGTTGCATGTTGATGTCTATATAGGAAATCAACATCAGTCGGCCGTTGGTCTTATTAGTAGCAATATCTCTATCTCCCGTGATTAAGGTAACTTCCCCTCACACTCTACAAACTCTATTTTGTGAATGAGACATTAATTGATCCGTGTGTCTTTTGTTTATATGAAATCAACATTAAACCAATGAAGTGTAAAAAGGCCTTGAAGCAACATGATATGATCATATTGTTGTAGCAACTAGAATCTTTCTTATTAAAGAAAATTCTAAGTTGTCAATCGAAATAAAAAAGAAAGAGTGTGGATAAATGGAAGGTTGAGAAACAGAATAAAGAATGTTAATATCGAATTCCAATACGTAATGTCTACGTGTCATCTTTCAAAGATATGATGCTATGCATCTTAAACTGCCCCAAGCATAACTATCTGGCATTCATATACAGCCCAATTTAAGTCACACTATGCCAAGAGCTTAAAAGAGCCCGAGAAGTTCACAAGTGAGCGGGCCTTCTCTACCATGGACCACTCGCACCCCTTTTTCATAGGACCGAACCAATGGTGGTCCGGACCCATGAAGGTTACATTTTATCTCAAAATTGTAATGGTTTCCTTAAATTTAGACCAATAAGGCAATAATGTTATACAAATTCAACAAATCCACACTATCAAATGGCAAAATGGCCATTAGAAATACACCCAATTTGCTTTCAACAATTCAAACTTCAATAAAAATTTCAAAGATATGATGCTATGCATTTTATTTCAATAAAACACTTGAGCCAATAACACGTAAATCCATCATCAGTTACCTTGTCGGAGTCTCAAGGTAAATTCTTTCAGAGACAAAACAACAGCTTTTAGCCTCTCTTTAGCTTCAGGGTCGATCAAATTACCATCAGTATCAAACTTTGCAGGAGGCTGGAACGCATTTATGTAAAATTCGGGCTTGTTTATGAAATGAAGATCAACAAAAACTCCAATTTGACGAAGATGATAATGTGACCGCGCTCCACCAAATCCCCCTCCAGCACTTATGATGGCAGCAGGCTTAGTTGCCCACACATTTGGTAGAACAGGAATACTATTCAGCCGGCTGTACTTGCTTGGAAACCTACCTTCGGCTATAAATACTCCAACACCTTGGAACGGTATCATATCTTAATATCATATCTTCTCTCTAGTCATTTCTCTTAATATACACTTATATTCAAGAGCAATCTAGTCTGATTCTCACGCCGGAGGATGGTCACAAGGAGGTACCCCCCCCCCCCCTTCTCAGTGACGAGCTCACGGTGTCTGTTTTGCAGGTCATCAGAACAACCATCTTTGCCGGAACTAACCCTCGTGGGAAACATCTATTTAACCCCCAGATTATCCGTAATCTGCCCGGGGTCGATTAGTGTTTCTTCAATGCCCAATCTATTGCATTCTTTAAAGGTGCTAGATCAATGAAACATAAACATTGTAAGTACCAGATTCACAAGTTGAACAGATGATTGTGAAAGATTGATCATTATATACACAAATAATGATTATTCAAATGAAATCTTGTCCAAGTGATTTCATACACATGTGCCAAAGAATGAGCTATTAATCATCGCACCTAATAATTTTGACCCACCGTCCCAAAACGGGGTTGATATGGGTGGGTTTTCAGAAATTTTGGGTTAATATATGTGGTTGTTCCTCATAGAACGGGACAGAGTGGGTTGATCGAGACAGCCCTTTCTAACGAAATGGGTAAGAATGGGCTGGTGTTATTTTTCAAACGGGTGCAAATAGTGAGTTTCTTTCTGCCCAAACCCGTGAATTAATTGAGATAAAAGATTAGAACTTCTAAACATATCTAATGTTGCAACCCGGCGCTGGTACGCGTGTAACACGGCATCGGCGCGCCACTCGGTACCAAACACGCAACCGGCGCTGATATGAGTGTAACCAAAATAAAACGCTAGAACGCATGTAGCTGGCGCCAGTTACTCGTGCGGAACCGCATACCGAAACCAGGTTGCGCGCAACCAACGCCTGAACGCGCGCAACCAGTTCCCAAAACCAGGAAGTCATTACTCGGAAGCAAAGTTGAAATGTAAAGTCATTTTTTTTGTAAAAAAAAAAGAACATTTTTTGAATCAACCCGTCCCGATCCGAACCAAAATAACCTTTTCTGAATCGACCCTTTTGACTCGAACCCTTTCTGACCCGTAACATAAACCCCTGACCTGTTTGCCAGGCCTCGGCACAACAAACCACTTATTTATATAGATACAATTTTGAGAGAGTTGTGTATCATGTGTTTGTAACTTTGGCAAGATTTAAGTTAACATGATTTGAAAGCAAGTGACAACAACTGGAAGCGAAAGAAAGAAAGAAAGAAAGAAAGAAAGAAAGAATAAATTAATATTACGTACCAGTAATGGAGTAATTGTATTCAGGAGAAGCGAATAAGAAGGCATCAAAGTGAAGAATCTTCTGACGAAAGGCCTCAACCACCGGCGGATATTTTCCGGCAACTTCCAGATCTGTGTTGAGCATCGGCAGAGTCGAAATGTCGACGTACTCGATCTCGATTCCGTCTATTGATTTGCTCAACTCAATCGCTGCAATTGCAATTATTAAAGGAGTAAATTTCATCCATGGAACATGTGTTCAATGAGAAAGAAGAAGAACAAGTACCGGATCGGAGAAGACCGCCGTTGTAAGAAGCTTTGCGAAGAGATCCATTGATGGCTGCAACTTTGATGCCTGCTGCTTGCTTGATGTCCGATTGGTCAACACACAGGATGATTCAAAACTGAAAAGTGAAAACATAATTGGTCAATCTAATTTCTTTAATAATAATAATAATAATAATGGCCAAATGACACCAACTAGCTATTAAACGCCTCAAAGTTATCTCTATTTTTGAGAAAACCCATTCGTTCGAAGACTTATTGGTGGTAAAGCCCATACCCCTCACTTTCTCAAGATTGAACTAAAGATCACAAAAATTCCGGTCTTCCTTCGTTAAGCCACCCATGCCCTCTCCTAAGTGTTGTCTGTGAATATTAAACCGAAGTCTCCATTAAAAAATCAAGGTTTTCTACCACTGCATCACATTGAAAATGACGATTGATTAGAAACATAAATGGTCAATCTGATTTCTAAATGTATTTATTTATAAAAGTAACACCATCTAATCAACTTTTTTAAGTTAAAACAATTTGTTTTTATGAATCCTACCTTTTTATTCTTTTAATAAAAATTAAATATTACGAACTCGGCATCTAATTTTTGTTAACCAGGATTCACAAAAGGTTAGTTAGGCATATACATTGATTTACTATGTTTTGATTAACTAGCTTAAAAAAGATTATGAAGATGATATATGATAAAGAATTAGAAGACGGCATATTCCTAAAACTAAGACTAACTTTATTGACAACTCAATTTAACCTATTTTTTTAATAAAAAACTAATTTTCCTCTCTTTTACTTAAACAACCCAATCTAACCCAACTTTTCCCTTTTATTCACAACACAACCTAACCCAAACTAATTATTTTAATAAATATATCTTTCTAGGTTTTAGTTTATTCTAAAAAAAATTATTAAAACTAATAAAAATGTTTATTTTTTTAAAAAAATATAGTTTTAAGTATGAAAAAGTAATTAAAAAAGATACTATCATAATTCTATAAAACCAAAACCTTGATTTTTTTACAAATATGAACAAAACAAAATTTTACATATAATAATATTAAAAAATACATTTTTTTAAAAGTACTGCATTTTTAATAAAATTTATATCAAAATATTTATAAAAATAAAATAAACAAGACTGTGCTTTTAAATTTTTAAAATAAGCTAAATAATATAAATTATCAAATAAAAATTAAATTATATAGAAAACAAATTATTTGAAAGAAAGAAAAAAAATATTTAATTAAAAAATGGGTTGTGACATAGGTTTGGGTTACGACCCGGGTTATAGGGTGAAAAAGATTTAATATTTTTGTTTATTTCTTGAATAGTGTCATAAACTCCGGCCACCAATAAACTTAGTCAAAACCTTTCATCCACTTATTTTCTCTAAGTATAGCACAAGAAATCTGTTACCAAAAAAAAGTTGAAGACCAATAATCCTGTAAAAAAATCCAATGAAAAACTTTTAATTTCAACGCCAAAAAACCTATTACAAAAAAATCCGACATAAAAATAAAAAATGTAGTTATTCCTAAAATATTTTATCTTCCTAGTTTTCTCATGGTCAGTTTATTATACAAACGAGAACAAAATGAGAATGATAAAAAGTATTTGTAGAAAAAAAAACTCTAAAAAAATAATGAAAAATTAATAAAAAATTCATAACTCAAAATTTAATAAATAAAAAAAATGTAAAAAAAAATATTTCCATCATTGTGTCTTTTTATTTATCATTGCGTATTTTATTTATTTTCGTCATTAATTGTTTTTTTTTCTTGATATTGTTTTATTATACTTTTTTCGGCATTGTGTTATATTTTGCGACCTACTGTGTCTTTTTTTTATTTATCATTGTGGTGTTTGTTCATTTTCGACATTGTGTCCTTTTTTTTGAACGGGAATGACGGAGGAAACATTTTGGTTTTTTAAAAATTTTTCTTTTTTTACATATATTTTGGGTTATGATTCTTTTATTATTTTTTTAGGTTTTTGGCCACAAATTCTTCTCACAATTCTCATTTTTGTCTTCCTCTACATTTTAACATTACATGTTTGTGCCCTTTGATCATAACCATTGATTATAAAAATGAAACGTAAAGATGTATTTCTAGACAACTTAAGTAAAACACCTTTTATTATTTGAAATTAATTTTTCATACCACATGACCTCAACCATTTATTTTTTCCTACTCTTTGCCTCTTTGGTATCAAACGAACTAAAATCCGACTTGACCGATAAACCATATGAAATAATGACCCCCAACTAATAATTAAGGGCACGATCGTTTAACAGAATGAAACGGAATTGGAATTGGAATTGAAATTTGCATAATATTTGGAATTAGAAGGAATTGAATTTGGAATCTGAACATTCCAATATGAATTGGAATTTAAAGGAATTGAAATTCAATTCCATTCTAGATGTGTTCGTTTGACAAATGAATTGGAATCGATTTTTTTAACGAGGATAACGACGGAAACATTTTAGTTTTTTTTAGAGGTTTTAACATCAAAAACCACTCAAAAAAATATTTAAAAATAATAATAAAAAAATTCATAACTCAAAGTATAAATCGAAAACAAAAAAAAAAGTAAAAAGACTAAAATGTTTTATTCGTTGTTCTCGTAAAAGAAAAAAACTCGAGAAAAGATTGTAACAAATTCACTTGAAATCCTCCACATTTTGGAAGGATTTAGAATCCCTTTATTTAAAGGAATTTGAAGGAATTCCAATTCATTGACAACCGAACACATCAAAATGGAATTAAGATTCCATTTCCAACGAAACGAACACGCCATGTCATGGGATTTTAATTTCAATTCCTTTAAATTCTCCCGAATTCTTGAAACGAACGTGCCTTAAAGGTGTGTTTCCTTTATCGAAAAGTACCATCCAATTCGGTTTCATTTATATCTCATTTCAAAATCAAATTGCATCAAACCTGAATCACACCGAACTTATTTTGAGTATTAGTTATAAATTTCATCTACCCATAATCATTCTAAATAAACGTGTTTATTAATATTTGTCTTGTTATCATAATTGTTAATTGTTTATAGGATGAAATGAAAGAACAGAAAAATGAGTAATGATCAAAAGAATGACAACAATATTGAATGATCAATTACCAAAAACCGCAATTCTAAAATATTTTTTTACTTATTATTTTTTTGTTAAGTAAACGTTGCTCGATATATCACTTCATCCATGCTTTAAGAGTAGTCACGATCATAATTCTTATCTAATGATTGTGTACCAAAGGATAGACTAGTAACTACATAAAACAAACACAAATTTGTTCTTATTCATTTCCATTCATTTAGGTTAGCTGAACGAACACAAACTAGACAAGCAAGTTCTTCTATTCGTATCCATTCATTAAGAAAAAAGTTTATTCATGTTCATTCGTTTAGTAGATACATGAATATCAACGGGGGACTGTAACGTAAAAAGTTATATTAATGTTAGTGTCTAATCATGCTACTTTGGCTGACAAAATGCCAAATTCTTTAGGCTACAATGGTGCCTTGTTAAGGTTCTTCATGTTGAAAAGTGCCTGAGACTGGTTTGGTTGGGATGGTGCTTGATTCTTTGCACGTAGGCAGTTTTGGTGCCTGCTTGGATTGGCTTCAAAGGAGCCAAATTTTCAGAGTGTAGTAAGCGAACAAGCCTAGTTTTCAAGTTTAAAACCTACACCGACTCTCTTATTTAAACAATTTCATCTCACTACTAGAAAATAGATCTTCATTGACACGCAATGCGTGTTATAAAAGGGGTAGATGATACGCCGGAGCGCAACTCACGTCATAAATCACTATGTATCATAGTTTGCGTGTGTCATTAAAGCCCAGTTTTATAGTAGTGTCTCACTAACACCCATTCAATCTCAAATATTGGTCAAGGATATCCGTTTCCCGCCTTGAATCCCATATTCCCTGCAAAATCAGAGACGTCCAGTTGTACTCGTACTCCCTGCAAACCCCCACCTCCTGGTATTGACCTCGCACAACCTTCAACCCGCCACCTCATGGGCATGAACTAATGAAGAGTGGAACTGGTTATTCAATCTCCAAGGTCAACTTGGAGTGGGGGTGAGCAAGTCCCCAAGGCCGACAACGACCACGTGCCCAACTCATGGACGAATGCCTCATTGACCCTGAAGAGGTGCGGGTGGTCCAACGAAGGATTACCAAAAAGACCTTGAATGGAGTTTGAAGGTTCCATGATCTGTGGGAGGAGCAAGGGCGAAGGTTGGAAGGGACCGGGGGTGGCCCCGGCCACTGCCGTTTTCTTCGTTAATATGGTAAATTTCATGATTTTTTCCGAAAATTTTTATAGGTATTAAGCGCGGTCACTGCCAATTTATTTTTCTAAAAAGCTACCAGTCACCACCAATTTTTTTTAAATATAATACCCCTATCGTTTGATTTTTTTATAAAACCTCACGGTTTTTATAAACAAAAGTTATAAAAATTGTAAAAAACTTAGATTTTAATAACACTCAAATTTGGAGGGGCTTGTTGTAAATTTTTACATAACATAACTTAAAAAAAAACAAACGGGAATTCTTTCAAAGCAATCGCCCTACCTGCTACTTCCCTTCTATCCTGCCTTCTGAGTTCTGAGTTCGCCACCACCCACCGCTCCCACTGCCGTCCGCCGTTCATCCACCGCCGCCGCTCATCCTGTAACACCCACAAAGTTTAGGTCCAAATTTGACAAGTTTATAAAGATAAAGGACCAAAAATAATTATGAGAAAGGTAATGGGAAAAAGGATGAGATAGAAAAGAAACCATATTATATTAAGGGACTAGGTAAGGAAACTCCATCCCACATGGAAAGTGGGAAAGAAATAAAAGCACTTTATAAGGAAGGAGTTTTCCATGGTAATGTTCTTATGGGGCTAACCACTCTCACTAGTCCTAGCGGAGGGTGCGAATCACCCGACGCGCACGCGCACGGACTTGGACTCGGACTCGGGTGATGGGCGTAATGTGGCGTTTTGATGGCGCACTTGGCACTTAGTATTTTTGAACTATGGAAGATCGACCAAGAAGTAACAAGATACTAAAATTCAAGGACTAAAAATAAAAACTATGATTTCCAGACCAATCGCGCTACGCGACGGGTATACAGACTAGATCATCGCGCTACGCGATGCAGTTTCCCATGAGTTTAGAAAAAGGGGCGTCGCGCTACGCGATGGTCCAGAAGGAAGGGGGTATCGCGCTACGCGATGACCCGGTTAAGTAACTGGATCAACCACGTGTCAACACGTGGCAAGGTCTTGTGAATTGCGGCGTCGCGTTACGCGACGGCCCAAGTAAAAGGGTGTCGCGCTACGCGACGGTCCCCAAAACTTTGCCTATAAAAGGGAGCTACGGGTTTGAAGCATTCTCATCCCCAAAACACCTTTCTTTACACACACATAACCTTGGGGAACGTGCCCGACCATTGTGAGGTTCCGTGGTCCCGATTTCTCGTAAAACGTGCATGAATTGAAGTTCTGACGCTCTGTCGAGTGGTTAAGCGAGTTTGAAACAAGGTTCTGATGGTTTAAGTAGAAGTGCTATCTGTACAAGGCTTAGGCAAATCAAAATACCCGCGTAAGGTAGGGATTCTGCTTAAGTTATTATTATTTTATATAGCTTAGACCCTAGTCAAAGGTATAGTCTATACCTTGATCAAGTAAGTAAGTGAAGTATAAGCTTTCATAAGATAAGATTATTGATGAAATGTTGATCTTTATTTTTACAAAGATGTTACTTATGAAAGAAGAAACTTGATATATACGTTTCTTCATGATGAAGAAATGTAGCATATAAATGTTTTACAAAATGAAAAGAATATCAAGGTAAAGGTTATGCAAATAGACTTAAGGTCTATAGCTAGATTGTAGATCTAGTTATTTATAGAATGTTATTCTCGTACTGTAGGTCCGAGATAAAGATCAGACATCTGTTAGTGAGAAATCTTGAAATCAACAAAAGGTAAATACGTCCAAACCTTTTTATTGTGTGAAATGTTTTATGACGTGAATACGTTTATGTACTGTATATTTTGAAAATGTCACACCCCGACCAAAGACGGCGGAACATGCCGAAGTCTAACGATTGTCCATAAGCACATGACACTAATTAAAGTGACAGTATTTAATAAACTCATTTCATTTCACAACATCGAAAATGTCACATAACAATTATCCATAAAATAACCATAAACAAGATATCACAAAATATGGCAAGTTTGATATTGTTCATTTTTACTAATATCCTAAGGTCTTTGATGTCGTTTTCTTCACAATCATAAATCAACCAAGATGCAAACCTGCAACATTTCATAAAATAAAGTTTGTCAACACAAAGGTTGGTGAGCAATTCATAAGTTTAATCATATTAATATATAATAAAGATAGCCACAAAACTTGCATACGAAACGATAAATAAAAGTGGTAATTTGGATAAATAGATATCGCTAAACACATTAGCGACACCTAGCTATAAGGGGATGCCAAATAGTCTAGGATTTTATAGTTATCGTTAATTGCATTACGTTAATGACACCTTGCTATAAGGGGATGCTAAATAGTCTAGGATTTTATAGTTCCACCAACCAAAAGCGATAAACACATAGGCATATAAGCATAGAACACCAAATCGAGCAATTATTTAGGTAAAGTATACAACTACGTTTGTGGTTTAAGATTCAAATATAAAGCATTTTGTTGAATAAGTATGAAATGTCACCCCCAAAATAAAAGATGAAAAATGGGGTATGAAGTACTCACCTTCAAGTAGTAAACTTGAAAGATGATAATTTGGAGATTTGTCGGAACGACGAGTTTAACGCACAATGCCTAAAAAGAAAAGAAGTCTTGAATTTAGAAAGGTTGTCTTGAAGGTCTTTAAACAAAATAAATGTTGAGAAATGTAAATAATTAAAGTTCATGGTTTAAAAATGTAACTATTTAAGAATTTATAATAATAACCCTTTAAAAATGTAAGTTTGCTCGAAACCGGGTTAAAGTATCTAACCTTAATATTTACTCAACCTATGTTAAGTAATAAGGTGGGTAAAATGTAAGAATGCAAATCCCTATGGAATAAAGATACTAAAACGGTTTTTTTTTTATCGAGTGTTCGGGTTGTCGGTTCGGGTCTTGATAATTGGTCAAACCCAAAGTCAACTTTCCAAAATATTGAATGTTATGAGATAACTCAATAAAATTTAATAAGACTTAACCAAGTATGCAGTTCCATTGTTTTAGAACTAACAACGCACGTTAAGCGATTGTTTGGTTTTGTCGGTCCAAACTTTGTTATGAGATCAAGTTGGATCCAACATTTCCAAGTACTTAAGAAAATATTTAAAAATCAATTTGTAACTATTTTTAAAGAAATATACAAGTCTTGATGGCTAAAAAAAACACACTTGTGTGTCTTAAGCGAGTAAGAATCGGTTTGGTTTCCACATGTCCAAACACTAAAGAACTTGCATAATAATGTACAAATAAAAAAAAATACTTTAAGTTTTACAACCAAAAGTTAACAATAAAGTCTTTTAACAAAAGTTCGGTTTTCGGTTCGGATCGTGTTTCGGGTTAAGATCGAGGTAAGATTCTACAAACCCATAACCATAGAATTTGTAAAAATGATTTTAGAAACTTATATCTAACAGTAAGTATGTTTAAACAATTATTTAACAAAACCAGTAACAAAGTTCGGTTTACGGTTTAGAGCTATTTACGGTTAAACCGAAGCATAGACTCTTAAAAACCCATAACCATGGAACTTGTAAACATGACCAACAAACTAAAATAAGCAAGATTAATATGTATGAACAAGTTATATAGATGTATATATATCAAGGACACGAAGTCCTCCATGAAGCCTTGCCTTATGAGGTCCGAAACCTCACCGACCGGAATCGGAGAAGTAACTACCAAAGGTAAACAAGGGGTGTATATTATATATATGTTGCACAACCATAAACAAGTATTAATAAGGATACATAAACTAATTAAGATGAAAGACTAAAAACCTTCAAGAACACTTAAGAAGATAACCTTGAATCTTTGATGTTTGAGAGAGTTTTTTTTTTTTTTTTGGAGTTGTAGCAAGGGAAAATGAAGAGGAAATGTGAAGTATATATAGGGTAATGTTGGTAGTCAAATATGGGTGTGAGACACAAGAGTTTTCATGCAAAATGGATCAAGACAAAAACACAAAACAAAAAATAAAATAAATAAAAATAAAAATAAAGGTAGGATGTTTTTAAGACCCAACAAGTGTGAAACAATATTGTAACATAAATCCATCATTTTGATTATAAATATGCTTCGGTTTACAAATCGGGTCGGTTTACATAATAAACAAATACAAAAACGAATACAAACAAGACCCGAAATTGACGAATGTCACAGAAAAGATATTTACTCTTTGAAACTATGGACTATTATCCATATTTAAAAGAGTTATGGAAATATTTGCATGAGGGTTGGTTCAAATCCTCTAAAACGTTTTGATACAAGGTAGTACTAAACACTCAGGCTAAAATACACATGTGTCTGGATCCTTACATATATGTACTGTAGTGGGCACACTACAGACATACTGACCATGAGGCAAGTGACTGTCTCTAGGGCGAGTGAAGTCCGATTATGTGGTTTGTGCGTATGTTTAGTTCCGATGAGATGGGATTGAGACCCACTGAGTTGTTGAACACTATTGGTGCTGTGTCATTATGAATTGTGAAAATGTTTTATTGAGTCAGCGTATTCACCAGCATATAGCTGACGTATTTTGAAACTGTTTT
Organism: Bidens hawaiensis; assembly: GCF_021521415.1. Classification (NCBI taxonomy): domain Eukaryota; kingdom Viridiplantae; phylum Streptophyta; class Magnoliopsida; order Asterales; family Asteraceae; genus Bidens; species Bidens hawaiensis. The sequence continues at coordinate 293,628 of NW_027491414.1, forward strand.
CAGGTAACCAGGAGTAAGGAATAGTGATGGATATGCCAGTGGAGATAGGAGAACACTAGGCATAGTTTACAGCTGGTGGCTCAACAACTTTTGTAAAGAAGCATATATATATTAAACTTGTTCTTAAACAAGAAATTTTGTAAAACAATCAAGGGTGTTTAAATCCCTTTATTATGAAATTAAATTAACATTTTTCCGCTGCAAACTTTGCAAACTTTGATAAATTGACAAAAGTGGTACCAACTGTGAGTCACACGCTTAGGTCCGAAGGCGGGGTGTGACACATCCCCACTCATCCACCACTGCAAGGTAATAGTCTATTTCCTCTACCTTTGTGTTGTTTAATCAAGGATTATAAAATTAGGGTTTGTAATTGTGAATCAGAGATTTGGGGAAATTAGTCAATTAAGCTTGTAATTGGTATTATATGGCAAAATTTTACTTTAACTTACCCTATTGATTCTTCTTAATTAGGTAAATCATGAAAAAGCAAGATACAATTTTTTCTTTTTAAAAAAAATAATGATGAACAAACGAGTAAATCTTATTCTAAGGTACTCACCATCCTCTCGGCTCTCGTATTATTATCATCTTATGGATATTTTAGGTCTTGTTTTTTTAATTGTAAGAACAATCGTTTTGAATGAATAAAAAAAATTAGATATATAGATGTCATATTGTTTGATCCGACTAACCCGAACCATCGACACGGCTTGAACCACCGATACGAACCGAATCACCGACACGAACTGAATCGCCGACCCGAAAATTTTTGGGTCTGTGACTTCGGTCACCATTATGGCGAAGCCCAAGCTTCGCCACTGGTGAGGAGAAGTGATCAACGGATTCAAATTGCTCGTTTGAATGGCGCAATCTTATTTAAATATGCGCTTTATTATTTGCTGTATTTTTCTTTAACTTTATGTGGTTTGTTTTATGCTCTTCTATGTGTTTAAATTTAATGAAATTTGTTTTATTATTAAAATCATTTTTTTTTATTTGTGCTTATATATGTTTTCTAATTTAAAGAAATATATATATTGGAAAAAAATGAATTATAGAAAAAGAAATTTCTTAAAACTATTTTATTTTATATTAAATAAATATAAAAGTATATGATGTGATTGGCGAGGACGTGAGGTGGAGGTTTGGTATGAAAAAATATAGGTTTTTCTAAAATAGTTTAAAATCTGTTGTGGCATGCTGAGACGGAGGTTTAACGTTGTAGATGCTCTAAAATTAGACCGAACAAGATGCCTACTGAAACATAAAGGAGATGTGTTACTTTAGCTTTGGATGTGTAGTTTTAAAATCTTGAATTTTTGCACGTATTTTAGAGTTTTAAACGGTGGTGCAGATGCTCCTTTTGAAATTTCCCCTTTACCAAACAAATAATTGTTTAATAGCGAAAAACAGAACAACGTGACAAGAACTGGAATATAACAATATACCATGAAAACAGCTATCATCAACCCATGTTAATATATAGCAAAATAAAGGATTTGACACAATGAATAGTGACGGCAGGGCCCAACTCCAAGGCACGTGTTTAATGTTACAGATGCCCTTATTTTTAGGCTGAACAAGAGGTCTCCTGGAACCTATAGGAGATATGTGTTGCTTTACCTTTGGATGTAGGGGTGTGTTTTTTAGCCTTACATGAATAACGAACCCGACCCAAAGCGACCCAACACCTGAATAACCCGATCTGAATTTACCCTAACCGATTAAACTTCTAACCCGAACCCGAGATAAAATATTCGGGTCGGTATTTGAGTTGAAATACCCAAATTCGGGTTGACCCGAATAACCCGAAGTATAATACATCGATGCATGTAACCCTAATTTTTAAATGGTAATTAGTGGTGACGTAACACAATGACATTATGTTTTCTTGTTCGGTTGTTCTCAAGACTTCAATTAATATTTGAATCTATCACATCCCAATGTATTAATTACCATAAAGCATGTCGAGAATGTATCTTCAATTCAAAAAATTAAATAGTATAATATTTAAACTAATATGTATTGAGCATGTTTCTTCAATCTACATAAGTATTGATCCACAGACTACAACACCTCTTCATCTCGTCTAACGCATGCTTGTATGATAAATTTTATGTTTTGTTAAATAATATATGCTATTGTTGAATATGGCTGTATATTATGGTTTAATAACGGCTTGGAATATGTTTTTTTTAAGTTATGATATTTTTAAAAGTGGATAATTTTTTTAAAATTTTGTTAAACCCGAAACCCGATCCGAACTATTTTAACGCCTATTATGGAGTTTTAAACGGTGATAAAGATGCAATTTTTGACAATTTCCCTTTATTAACTTCAAACAAAGAATTATTTAATAGGGATAAGCATAAAAACGTGACAAGAACTGGAACGAAAACAATATATAGCAAAATAAATTCAGGATTAACACAACCTTTATGAATAATGACTGCATGACACAATTGAACATTAAGACCTAGTTTTACGACCATAGACACATGCTTTTAGTTATAATTCCAACATGGAACCACATCATTTCGACTCATTATATAATGCATACATTCTTATAGAAAGATAGATATATATGGCTGATTCAGTAATTGTTACTGTACCAGTAAACACCTTTGTTCTTCTCGTCACTTTCATCCTGCTCAATAAACAAACACTGCTTCGATTCTCTCCATAACGCGATAAAAAACGGAGTGCTATCTTTTTGATAAAACTCACCAAGAATCGGCCTGATAGCTTTGGTGGCTTCCATGGCATGATAATGAGGAATGTACGAGAATAAATGGTGGAGCACATGCGTATCCGTAATATTATGAAACACCTTGTTTAAGACTCCATATCCCTATCAACGGTTGCGAATGCACCTTTCATCCAGTTCCATTCAGAGTCATCAAAGTGAGGCAAAGAGGGATGAGTATGATGGAGGTAAGTAATAGTCACAAGAAACGCGTTCATGACCATCAACGGACCGATATAGACACTAAAAACCCATGTGAACCCATACATCATCACGGCTTTGTATAACATAAAGGAAAATCCGATAAGTCCGATATCAGACAGGACGATGAGTATGCGCTCAGCGTCGTTGAAAATAGGACTTTTCGGATAATAATGGCTAGCGAATGTGTTATAAGGTCGTCCAGCAGCATTTATTGACAAGTAAATATACCAACCAAGGGTTAGTTTTACCATAAGGGTTAGCGTCCGACCAATAGGGTTGTCGAAGTAAAAAGCGGATGCATTAAGCGTGGTTCTCGTCTTTGGGACATAAACCTCGTCACGATCAAGTGAACCAGTGTTAGCATGGTGCCGACGGTGGCTTATTTTCCATGAAAAGTAAGGGGTCATAAGACATGAGTGTAACACAAACCCTATAATATCCTCTAGCAATGTATGGTCACTAAAAGCATGGTGACCACACTCATGAGCAATAAGCCAAATGCCCATGAACACACAACCTTGCACGAACCAGTATACTGGCCATGCGAGATAGGGAATGGGATGTGGGAGGTGCGGGATGTAAGTGGTGGCAAGGTAGTAGAACACGGTGACTGCCGTAAGGTCAGCCACCAGATAGGAAAATGAACGGATCAAAGATCTTTCGAAACAATGAGGTGGGATGGCATTTTTGATGTCTGATAATGTAAATGGAGGTTTTGAGGTTGGTGCTCTTTTGATGGCAACAACATCGGACTTTTTAGCCTCGACACCCATGCTTCTTAAGTTGGATGTCTTAAGTGTGCAATGGATGAAAAGATATCAAGCCTTGCATGCATATATATACACACAAACACGTGATTTTAACCACCTAGTTTTTGATGAGAAATATGCTAAAAACAAAACGGTGGTTGGTTGTATAATTGTAAAGCATCTAGATATCTGAAAATTCATTTGAAGATTATTTAGTTGGTCATTTGTATCATTAAGTTCATTTGAAGATGAAGATTAGACGTACTCAATTTCATTGTTTGTCTTTTATCTTTTAAATTGACTTATTTTGTACTTTATGTTTGTAAATGCTACCTCATTTGTCCTTTAACTCTAACCCAGTTAGTTTTTCTTGTTAAATTAAGTCATATTCTTGCACGTTCTCTCTCTATCTCTTACCTTGCAATTCATCCTCCACAATCACCACTAGCCACCCGCACCACCACCAGCCGCCATCCGACTTAGGGATGAGCGTTTTCGGTACGGGTACCGATTGGTACCGGTACCGAATTCGCTACCAAATCGATACCAAGTTTTGAGTTTTTGGTATCGGTATGGTACCAGTATTTCTCGAATTTTTCACGAAATACAGGTATCGTACCGGTACCGAACCAAACATTTCCGTACCGGTAGCGGTACCAACTATTTCCGAATTTCGGGATCGGGATTTCCGGGATCGGTACCGGTACCATCCCGAGCTCATCTCTAATCTGACCTCTAGAGCCACCACCAACTAAAACCACCAACGTACGAGTAGTTGCAATTCATAAACTAATTTCTTAATCCACTCATGCAAATCATCATCTTTCCCAAAATTTCATTTAAAAAATTTGTTCAATTCAAACAAAATCTGAGTTTGAGATCTTAGGGATTTTGGTTGGGACTTGAAAACAAGTTGAATTATATATTACATGCCTCACTAATACACCATCACCACATCTGAAAACCCATTGCGGCCTTCCATGGTCAACTATACACTGGCACCGTTCGATCTGATGAATCCAAAAACCGATTTATCCTTAAATATGAGAAATAAACCTCAAACTGAAAAAACCCTAAATTGTTTAACCCCTAAACCCATACCTAAATAAACCTAATCTTTTTGGCGGCCCTTTAGAAACCGATTTGTACACAGAGAATTAGGCTTGATAATTCGGTGGTCATTGATGGCTTCGAGGCTGGAATTGGTGAACAGCTCCGGCGGATTCTCGATTCTATTGCTGGATAGTTATACCCTTAGAGGGACTAAGGTTCATCTCATACGGGTAAAACAATCAATTTCCGGGTTTTGTAATGGGTTATTATGCATGGAAGTGTTTAATATATGTTTGTCGTCTTATACATGAGAATTATGCGTAGTGTATAAGTTATTGATAAAATGCATGAAACATGTTAACATAATTAGGAAAACTTTTTTATAAGGTTGAAAGGGTGCAATTACTTGGGGGTCTTGTTTTGAAGATAGTTGCTTGGCATGAGCAAAACGTATCTAAAAGGTGTAGTTTTGCTATTTAAGAAAAGACGCTGACACAACTTGTTGTTTGTTTGCCTGTTATTTGAAATATCATTTAAGTTAATAAAAATTGTATTATTCAATTTTCTCTAATAATATGCAATATCTATTCTTTTTTAATTTTAAACTAGGATAATAACTCGTGTTACACACGGGTGGAACATATAACAACAAACAATATAAAATATAAACTACGCATTCAGTTAACACAAATATTTGATATAATTTTTTTACCCTCAGATGTTACAAAAGATGTTAAACTATGTCTATAACATAAAAGAAAATTACTTTATAAATAAACAATGCAATGAATAAGAAATAATATAACATAAATGAACCATTAGACTTGAAAAAAAATAAAAATAAAAAACACATATTAGTAAAAGATTTTGTAATATTAATTGAAAACTAAGTTTACAAATACATACCAGCTTTGAACCGTATCACATTAAGTTTTCGAAAATCTCTTTGTAAACAACTTTATTTATTTATTTATTTTTAAATGTTCCTAATTGTTCTAAAGAACGTTTTTTTCCCTTTTTTCTTTTAGAGTGTTTTTTATATATAATTTTCAGAGATATCTATATTTTTATAGCATTTTTCATGTCATTTCTTAATAAATAAATAAAACTTAAAGAACATTCGGTTTGATCACCATTCACCCAACTCTTCTTCTTTCATCAAGAGTAAATTAAATCATTGACAAGGTGGTTATTAATTGGAATAAATAGACTAAATCATGGAGTTAATTGCATTAATTTGAATAAATAGATTTAAATGAAACATAAACTTAAAAAGAAATACATACATTTGACAAGGTGGTTATTAATTGGAATAAATAGACTTAATTAGGGCTGTAAACGAACCGAACGAACACGAACAAGGCCTTGTTCATATTCGTTCGTTAAGAAAATAATGTATTCACGAACGGTTCATGAACACTTACCTAACGAGATTTTGTGTTCGTGTTCGTTCATTAAGGAAATTAATTCATGAACGGTTCACGAACACAAACAAACACAAATAAAATTGGCAGGGCCTAGAGATTGAGACTGGTGTATTCATCAATGTGAATAGTGAAAGCCTGTAAATGAATCGAATGAACATGAATAAGGGCATGTTCTTGTTCGTTCATTTAATTTTAAAAGAACACGGACACTTAATCGAACAAATATTTATGGTCATGTTCGTTTATTTAAAAATGGGCATTTGTGTTCGTTTTTTTTATCTAAACGATCATATATGAACAAATGTAAATGAATACAAACAAATATAAACGGACTTAAATGAACACAAATTAACAAATATAAAGCCTTTAAGTAGAAGACCTATCTAGATAATATTTAATTATTTTCTATTATTAGATAAATGAACATAAATAAACAGACATAAATGGACATAAATAAACGAGCGTTCATGAACATAAATGAACGAACGGAACATGTGTTCATGTTCGTTCGTTTAATTAAATGAACAGAAATTTTTGTTCATGTTCGTTCGTTTATTAAATAAACGAACATAAACGAAATTCCCGCCGAACGGTTCACGAATAGTTCACCGAATGTTCGGTTTGTTTACAGGCCTAGACTTAATCATGGAAATAATTGCATTAATTTGAATAAATAGATTTAATTGTAGAATTAATTGAATTTAATTGGAATGCTAATTTTAAATTAGTGGATTAAAAATAATTGTGAATATGCGGAAATTATTGATATGGAAATGTGATTACATGGAATTCTATGTGGATAGACTAGAATAAGGACATGTGGAGAGAATCATCTTGCTTTAATATATTAGTAAGATGCACAAAATTATTATTATTTTTTATCTAAATTTCAATATAACTTTTATCGGAAACTGATTTGCACACAAACTTGTGTTCACGAAACCTAAAAATAGATACGTTAAATACAAATTTAGTTTTCAATATAACAAAACTACATAATAAATCCATGTATTTAGATTAAAAAAGTTGGATATTACATGCTACTAGTAGTTTGCCCGCACGATGCAGTGGGGAATGACAGTTAAAGGCTGTTAATGATCAAGGTGAGCCGAGTCAATCACATTAGACGCGCTACCAATACTAATACGAGCGCAACCCGATTACAAACACACGTTAATTTTCTAAAAATTAAAAACTATAACAATGTTATACTCAAATTAAAGAGAATGAAATGCTCGCTTTTATGATTTATTATTTTTAGAAAATATTAACGTATGAAAAAATTATAGTTGTTTAAACATTGTAGGGGTAGTTGGTTGAAATAAAGTATTAATGTGTAAATATTCATTAAATTAACAAAAAGGACTAAACCAGAGGGACTAAGGTTGTAACTATTTTTAAAGAATGGTTTACGTAACTAATGATGACAAAAGGATAATACTACCCCTAAAATCTCTTAACCTTGTGCATTCTGTGTAGTACATGTAGAAAATAGTTACACCCTTAGAGTAGAGGGAGAGAGCAGGGTTTTTTAGATATAGGGTTATTATTTGGGGAAGATGAAGTGGTTAGGGGAAAAGACTGAACTACCCTCATGTGCATTTCATATGAACATATTTAATAAGAAAATTTAACTGGGTTATGGCCAAAGGACAAACGGTGTAGCATTTGGAAATGTAAAGTATAAAATAAGTCAAGTTCGAAGATAAAGGACAACCAATAAAATTGAGTGCAAACATAAAGGACAATCCCTATAATTCTGTTTGAAGATTATCTAGTTACTAGATCAAGACTGTTAGTGTTTTAAACCTTTATTTTTGGATCTAAACATGAACATGCAATTTACTAATATTATTAACAGTTTTTGTATAACGGAGATCAAAAAACTTGAATTCTTAGAATGTTAAAATAAAAAACAAGTGTTAGATTACCAAAATTTGTTAAAAAAAGATTAGAGAGCTTGACGAGCTTGAAGTCTTACACATTCGGATTTTTCGTTTACGTTTAAACCGACCGGGAATAATTTAGATTTTCATTATTAAACAAAAATAATATATTTAAGTTTCTAATGTTCAATTTATACCCCTCATACTTTATATAATGTCTAAATCCTTATTTAAAACATAAAAATTTCAATAATGGACCAAATATCAAACTATATGGACTAAAAATGCAAAAAATGAAACTTTCCCCATTGTGGCCCGGGGCGCTGCGCGATGGGACCACCCTAGGTGGCCGTGCGGCGTGACGGGGTACCTGCACAGATTGTTTAAGCCTTAGTTTGTTTTCTAGTTCGTTTAAGGTATAAAATCGTTTATTTTAGGCATGTTAGAGTGAATTAAGGTCCAAGTAAACATCATACAACTAAAATACAATTTCTAATTCGTTTTCCCTTGTCCAAGATCAGATCTTTGTGAATAAATTGAAGATTCTTTCCTTAAATCGCATATACTTGCCTAAACGGGCCAAAAAGCCCATATTTTGTTCGTTTTAGCTATTCTTATATAAACACATCATAATTCCCTGATGTAAACCTTAACCTAATCCTACTACATCTCCTCCAGCCGTCACCTACCTCTGCTCATTCTCAAACCCTTCGGTTTTTGCATATTCGTTAAAGACACAAGCCTTGACGTTTGACTTTGCTTATACATTGATCTTTGACTCGTTATATCTCTTGATCCTTTCACTTTCCAGGTAAGTTGTAAACTGTAAAATTGTTCATACATATTCCCTAGTCAATAACCTTCAATCAATTTCTGAGATTGAAGGGTATTGACTGGTCAATTGCTTTAAAACCCGATAAAGGGTAAAACAGTCAACAACTTTGACTTCTTGTTTTCTCATACTTCTGGTCGGATTCAATGTTCGGTCCAGAAGACTTTTCTTCTCGTAATTAAATTTTGAAGGTTCTGACCAAAACCCAACTTCCGACTCGAAGTTCGGATTCTGGTTAGACTCGACTCGTTTAAACATTAAAATCAACATAACTAGAGTTCTACTCATCCGTTTGGATTGATTCCAGCGGAATTAAGTTCGTTTTTATTTTATAGTTTCATATAACAAAGTTTTAGATTCTGATCATTAATCTCGTTGGACGTGTATTGGACGACTCGCTTAAATCATTAGTTCGTTTGTCGAATTTATTAATCACTTGCCTTCCGTCTAAGGTGAGTTTGATCATTCCCCTTTTTATCTACTGTTTTCAAACGTTTTGTGGACATATGCGCACTTATTCATATTTTCTATCTATCTATATATACACACAAAATCGCAAATATAATCATTGTGTGAATATCAGTTGAATGTTGTTTGCTAGTTGCTACATGTTTAATTGTTTACTTGATAACGATTCGGAGAGGTCCAACATATCCACTTTTGTATAGGGTTCTCATTAGTATGATCATACGACCGTCTTAGTAACCGGAGCCCGATTCGCTTGGCAAAGGTAAAACGACAACCTTAGTCATTGTAATCAATGCCCGATTCGCTTGGCAACGATTTCATTGGCACACACGATTTGGTTATATGCATGTTTGTTATGATTCGATTTATTATTATCACATGGTTGGTTTGCACATTTATCATTTATCAACTATATATATATATGCTATTATGTAATGTTTCAAAATTGGTGATCATCTCACTCAACATGTGTTGTTGACAAACTCCATTTTCTACACATATGCAGGTTGCTTAGATTGAAGTATGGATATGTAGTCAAGACCATAGGTTATATTGAAGACAAACTTAAATTTAATTGATTGTATTTATTTAATTGAATTGTTTTGTTGTATTTGATTATTGTGTGTACATTTGAATTAAAATAATTAATTAGATATTGTCGCATTTTATTTATGATAGTATCTTCGAGCTGTGATCAATCGGATCACGCCCCGGCATTTCCGCCTTAGGTTGGGGTGTGACATTTAATCATATGTAATTTAGGGATTTTTTTTTGAATTTATAGATTAATTTTAATATTATCACACACTCTTCAAATGCTATACATATAAATTTTATATTTTCCTAAGATTAAAACAATGTTTTAAGGTGGCATAACATCGAATATTGTTGATTACCTAAACATATTAAAGATGTTTTATATGATCAATACGAATGTAAGTTAAATAATATTTTACAAATTGTAAGATTATAAATATTGTATTTATTCAACATAATTTGAATTACACACATAATAAATATCTATTATAAACATAGGTCAATAATTATTATACGACATTAATTCGTAAATCATTACTTAACTAATTTAATAATTCAATGTTTGATTTTAAACTTATTATAGATATTCAACGGTTTATATGTTTTTTTTAAATCATGTCAAACTTTATATATTTAATAATAAAATGAGATGTAATGGGATAGTAAAAGTTAGTGTGACTTAAATTACATTAAATACTTTTTTTTCCGTATGATTTACAACTAATGGTTCATATCAATTGTACCCGTGACCTATAAATAGCATGGATTAAGGAGAGTAAAGATAGGAAATAGGAGAGAAATTAAAGTTAAGATTGAATGTGGTTATGATACATCATCATTATTTTTGTTTATTAGTATAGGTAGATAAAAGCTCAATAGTCTTAAATTGTGAAATCAAACCGGATCTAAACAATTAGTAATGGTTCGGTTTAGTTCGCTTTTCGATGATAAAAACCCATTATTAACGGTTTGACTCACTGTTTAACATAAAAAACCGTCAAATCTAGACCGTGAACATCCTATTCTCTCTCTCTCTCTCCTTCCTCACCCCTATCTTGTAGACGCCACATTAGATTTATCTACAATCCGATTAATTAATCTTTCACCCATTTAACTTTTTTGTTTTAACTTTATTTAACCTTTTGAACTAATTTTGTTCACCTATTTTATTTTTTTCGCCTTATAGCTGCTAGAAACGAAGTTAGGTCGAATGGAACCTGAAACCGACTGATATAATCGACTAGGGCTTTTCTTTGCCATTTTTAAGTCCCTCACGACAGTCTTCTAAAAACGTTGTGTGCCGCGATGAACAAAACAGTTGGGTCCCGTGTTTTTGATAAGTAGCTCCCTCGCGCGCCACGAGGGGTGGTCTTCTTTGGCTGGTGACACGCGTGTGGCTGATTACCATATTTTTGTCTTCTTTTTGTTATCTGATTCAGCTTTTATCGACACCGCTCCACCCCGAGACTCCAAAGTATGCTCGCGACAAGCATCATGAACACTCAATGATCTAAAATACAAAAATACTTCAAGTACCACAATTCTAACTAAAGACTCAAAAAAAATAGTAATAAAATAAACTAATTAAATACATGAATTATACCCAACATCAGATGAAAATTCTGAACAAAATCATGCCTATGTGATTTATTGCCTGAGAATAAATTAGTTGAACTGATTATTTGTATGAACTTGAACATGCAGTGATTATTTGCGTGTTTCCCAAATTGTTTTACAATCAAAAGTTGCTCGTTCTTTATATTGTTTTTACAATCAGACCATTTTCAATGATCGCTTGACATCGTTTATCCACGTAAGTTAGATTAATTAGTAATTACGAATAACATATTAGAATAAGTAATCAAACAAAATATGTAATACTGACCACATGCTTCTCGTGGATACGATATCTTACTTTAGCTATTTATTTTAACTAGGTTTTTCCACAACTAAAATGACAGTCATCACAAATCATTCTATAACGTTCTTTGAAACTATTATGTTGAATCACTCTATAAACACTTTTTAGTTATTGATCATGTCTAGAACCGGGTTTCTTTTCCCACCTCTATTAGAATAAAGTAAGAGGTTTTTAAAACAGTTTAGAATTTGATGTGACTGTTAGTGATTTTCGCGTCACTTACTATTTTATGTAACTAGAATAAACATGAGTGCTAATAAGAATTTAATTTATGATCTGATGCAAGTGGGTATGTGCGAAGTACACACTTGTATGTATTACTAATTTAAATTCTATCACTAACATGTTTCAACGTTTTAGAATATATTAATTTCATATTAATATGTATGATTTTTGAATTAACGTAATATAGATATCTATATATTAATTTAATATTAATCTAATAAAACCATGTTGATATTATACATCCTATGGATCCCTTAGGAGACATGTACGTGTTTTTAGTTTTTGAAATTCAAAATCATTTGGGTAAGCATGACTACTTCAAGTAGTTATCAAAAGCAAAGAAAACCATTTGGAAACGGCAATTTTGCGGTTATGGTTTTGGTTATATGTTGGCACTCTCTCATAAAACAAACAAAGATATACATATTCAAATTTTGGGCCTCTGATCGATTGCCTTCAATCATAGTTTTTTAGTAGATTCTCCCAAGATTAAAATTCGTGTAACCCAGGCAATAGGGTCGAATTGTTAATCAAGGAAAGTGATTTCATACACAATCTACTAAATAATCTAGTCTTTGTTCTTTTTCAATCCTAATTTCTAACAATCTTGATTAACAATTTCATATTCATGGGTAAATATGTGAAAGATATGACATCCAACTTCAACAAATTGAACAAGTTTGACGGCAGTGATTTCTGTCGTTGGCAGAAAAAGATGCATTTTCTGTTAACGACGTTGAAGGTGGTGTATGTGTTGTCTACTCCTATTCCTAAAGTTGATGAAAATTCCATGCTGGAACAAATCAGGAAGCAGAACAAGTGGGAAAATGACGACCCTATATGTCGGAGTCATATTCTGAACGGTATGTCGGACTCACTGTTCGATATTTATCAACATGTGGGAAGTGCAACAGAACTGTTGAATGATCTTGAATGCAAGTATATTGCAGAAGACGCATCCTCTAAAACGTTCTTGGTAAGTGATTTCAATAATTATAAGATGGTAGATTCTCGATCCGTAATGGAACAGTATAAGGAACTTGTTCGTATCTTTGTGTCACAGCCCCCAACCCCTATACCCCAGGAGGGGAGCCACGAACATCGAGTGGTAGCATTGGTGTTTATTAAAATAATTTGCAGCGAAATATTTCATCAGGACCGTAGTTAGGAAAAATGATCAGAGTTTATAAAAACACCATGATTATTATTTCATAAACTGGGAATAAAATCCATTTTTATACAAACATAAGTTTTATAGAGATAAACCCTAATTTAAAAAACACATTTCTTTATTCTTGTGACAAGCCGTTTATTTAAGCTAGAAGCCGGCAAACATTATTCCTTTATCTCTAACAAGTCACCTGAAATATATTTAAAAAACATTTGATCAGTAGTAAATACCGGTGATTACATTTATTTATAAATAACACAATTTACAGTTACAACATTAAGATGTTTTTACATCTGCTTGCTTACAAATTGCCGAAAGGTACTTGTCACTCGACCGTATCTGTGACTGTGGTCATATTACTTATTGGCTAACACTTATCCAATAAGTAATTTGTAATAGCTCAGTAGGCAAACCTTGTATACAAAACCTCACAATACCAGTAGTAACCATCCCGTAAGTCTGTAGAGACTTAATCACTATATTGTAATTAAAATCCTTTGAAAATATATTTGAATACATTTGGACTATCTGTCATGAGTTTTATAAGTTTAAAAATCATCATGACAGTATTGGAAAACCAGTTGTCTCACGCAAATGTGATTTGTACAAAAACTCGAATGTCTCACTTTGAAAGTTTACAATTAACGAGCGCTTCCTGGTATTAATCACCTAGGTTAAACACAATATAGTATATCTAGATATAAACCCCATAATCATAACGGTAATCACAAGACTAGAAACTTACACGATGTCACAATGTCTTACATGGTTCAGGCAGAGCCTTTGGATTCGCGTATAAATGTTTCTTTCGATTGGAGAGGGTATCGTTAAAACCACTCGGGTATTTAACTAATACTCCTATATAAGAGAAAACGTGAGAGAATCGTGTGAATGAACGAATAATGAAGTCTGGATTTCAAACCTATTTATAGCTGAAACTGGGTTAGTTCGCGTAGCGCGAAGAAAACACAAACAAGTGGTTCGTGTAGCGTGAAGTGATCATAGGGTTGTCGAGTCAGCCCTAGCTATGCCACGTGGCACTTTTGCGTGACTATCACGTCGCGTTGCATGAAGAGTTCTTCGCGTAGCGCGAAAGGCAAAAGATTTTTTCGGATAACTAATAATGCTTTGCCTAGCGCGAAGAGACTTGACTTCACTTCTTCGCGTAGCGAAGGAAGTAGTTTAAGGCGTCTCTCAAGCAGCTCGCGGCGATGCGAGCGTGTGTCACACCCCTACTAGCAAACGCGGAAGCATAAAACGGGAATGTAACAGATACCTCTGGTATCAACCACATTGTTTATAAAGAAGCATTACAAACTAATTTACATAATATTACATTGTTCTTATTTGGTTTACAAACTAAGTGATACAATCAAAACCCGTCTGCTAAATTATTTACTTCTTACTAATACACTTGTTTTTATTCACACAACATCGATCACATTCCAGAACAGGTAGCACATCATCAATCAAATTCCAATTTTGGTATGCTTGAAAAGCATGTTAAAACAGGTCAACTACAAATAGTTGGTGAGTTTCACGAGTTTCAATAAATCAGTTTGCGTACAACAATCATAGTTTGTATATACGCATGTATGTATGTAAGAACGTTTATGTATTCATGTATGTATGCCTGTGATGTAATTATGCTAAGCTACAGTGAAGCCTGGACTATTGGTTTGGGCTACGTGCCTCCATTTCCCACGTAATATTTACCACTGTGGCCCCCTTTTCATCCACAACATGCCCCAAGTAGCCATGTCTAACACTACATAGCGTGTTTGTATGATTATGGACATGTGCAAATGGTGTAAAGTCTGTCACGGCATCTATGCCGATTCCGTTTGAGTTTATCAAACCAATAGTACTATTCACAAGCTACCAGCTCGAAATTAATCACTGTGATTGTGGGGACTTTCATGTGCTAGCACTTATATAATTCAAATCATCACATGTTTCAGACTTATAGATATAAACAACATGCTTTTCACCCCAAAAGTTCTTAAAACAATTTAGAAAGAGGGGTAATGAAACTCACTGTTTAGTAGGTACTCAGTACAGTATCAGCTCGTGGTTCGTTTCACCTGATATCACTTGATTCCTATAATCGGTATTATAATATTAATATTAATATTTTATTATTATTATAGTCTCCATACTAAACTGGGTTGTATATCTAATCTGGGTATAGCTGTCACTTTCAGAACATGTCAATAGGCTTAGATTGTGATGTTGTTTAATGTCTATTGTTTATAATCCTAACTTGTCTCAATTTCACCGTTTCACGTGCTGGGCCAAGTTAATCTTTTACACGTTTAAAAAACAGGTATGATCATATAAAATCGGGTAAACATGTCGGGTGATAAAATGATTAAATTTATAAAGAAAGATCATAGTTTAGATGTCTGGATACGCTACAGGGCTTATTTCCGTTTATTCAGTCTGGTTTGGAGAAAGTGCGCACAATTCACCGGAATTGTCAGGATTTCTCACAAAATGTTCGTTTTATTCAATTAACTCAAAATTATGATATTTAACCACTCTTGATGTTTTGATATCCTAGCAGGTTCGTTAATTTCAAAACTGACAGTTTTATCATAATTGAATTTGTTTAACTTTCAAATTAGCACAAATAATTATCCTTTTATCGTTTAATTACAAAAATTTATACACTTACTAATTAATATATTTAGATTTTTAGAAAAATATTTCTGGAAATATTTACTAATTTATTAATTTCTAAAAATTCATTTTATATGCTACTTTTAACCGGTAATTCGTCCGTTTATACCAAACGACTTCCGAAAATTCCAATAAATTTTCTGAGTGATCCAAATGACTTCAAAATTACCATGCTTTATTTTTAGAACTTAACACTTTTTCCAAATTACCTTATTGAGCCAAAAACAACAGTTAAAACTCGAAATAACGCGAATCCAGAAACGATAGCTAGGGTTCTCCAATTGATCCCAAAATTTATGTGTGATAATTTTTTTGGTACATTACCTGAGTTCTCCACAATTTCATAATTTTTTAAGCAGTTTAAGTATTTTTCTCAAATAAACGGTAATAAATTCGCCAAATATTCTCGGTTTATCGAAAAATTACCAAATTTGGATAGGGACTCATTCATATGGTCCCTGATTTCCTTGAAAAGTTTCACAAGCTAAAAATAAGCACGCTACAATCTAATCCTAAACATCCCCTAAACGAGTGTTTCAGTAATACCTTTGCGGATTTTGATCGTTTCTACCCTTTTTCTCACTTGTCCGGGTTCTTGGTCTACTAGCTAGAGTAAATACAGGTCCTATATCACAAAACCAAGCATGTATCATCAATAATCCAATCTTGAACATAGGGTTTCGGTTAAGGTTTCAAACCGAGTTTTTGAACCGTAAAAACGCGATTTAAACCTCCTAATCTATGTTTATGGCTAAAAAAGTGCTTGCTTATGATTTCTAACCATGTTTAGGATCAAAAAATGCTTTTGGACAAGTTTTAGGGTTTTTACATGGTTAGGATTGATTTTTTTGTAATCAAAGTATGTTTTTATGTAATTAAACATGTTTAAATCAAGGTTATATGATCGAAAGATGGTGTTTTACCTCAGGGTTTATGTGTGTGAAAGAGTCTAGAAGTTGTCTCCAGATTTTATATGAAAATGATGGTAAAAGTATCTACTAACTTGCTTAAATAGGAAGGAATGTTAAAAAGGGGACGGGGTTCAATAGTGGCGACCGCTATGTGTAGGGCCCCCCCTTGGGCCCCATTTTAGCCCATTTCCCTCGTTTTGCATACCTAAAAGTGAAATATCGAGTCTAAGTTTATTTTGGGTTCAGGTTTTGGCAAGAAAAATATATCGGGTAGGATAAACAGCGCGAAAACGAGTGTTTTTCGGCCAAATTTTTGTAAATTTAGAAAAACATACAATTTGGTTGTAGAAATCCAAAATATTTTCCCGGATAGCTTAAAACATCTCAAATAAATGTTTTATAAGTTTTTTTTGGCTTAACGGATGATACAATGTTTTTTGGAATTAACTTTCGCGTTTAAAGTCATAGCGGGTAGTTAAACGAGTATTTTTTCGTTTAACTGGTTTGCTATTGTACTAAGGCCATAATATCAATATCTTAGCTTATAATATACGTATATCACTTATAGATCTTGGGATATTCGAGTGATAACCAGCCTCGTTTGCTTGTTCGTTTGTTCAATATGCAATAAACGGTTAATCGTTTATTCGCTATGTAAATACTAAGGTGTACCTGATTTTGTCACGAATGCCATATTCTCCCCAAGTTAGAAAATTTCTTCCCCAAAATTCGCTTTTCAGCTACACCTTATTAGGCAAAAGGTGCGGATATTTCTTTTTAAATTCGTCTCTTTCTTCCTACGTGTATTCGTGTCCTCGTTGTGAATTCCACCGAACTTTGACTAATGAGATTTTGTTATGTCTTAATTGTTTGATTTTCCCCTCTATTATTTCCACGGGTTCCTTTACAAAGTTTAATTTTTCATTTATGTGTAAATCTTCCAGTGATACTATCTCTACCTCATCAGTAATGCAATTTTTCGTATATGGTGCCGCTTGTATGCTACTATGATAGCTATTATTATACAGAAATTCAACCAGTGGGAGATGCTGGTCCGAATTCCCACCAAAGTCTAGTATACAAGCGCAAAGCAAATCTTCTAGTGTCTGGATAGTTCGCTCAGATTGACCGTCAGTTTGGGGATGGTAGGCTGTGCTTAAATCGATTCGGCTTCCCAGGGCTTCTTGCATAGCTTGCCAAAAACGAGAAATGAAATAACTATCTCGATCAGAAATGATTAAAATAGGCATGCCATGTCGAGATACGATTTCGTTAATGCAAATGTGGGCGAGTTTTTCGGTTGTGAAATTGTTACAAATCGTAAGGAAGTGTGCGGATTTGGTCAATCGGTTAACTATCACCCATATTGCATCGTTTCCTCAGGATGATTTAGAAAGGTGTGTTACAAAATCCATGGTAATTTTTTCCCACCTCCATTGAGGTATTTTGGGTTTTTGTAACATTCCTGAAGGTTTTTTGATGTTCATCCTTAACTCTAGCACAAGTCAGACATTCACCGACATATGTGGCTATATCTTTCTTCATACCGGGCCACTAATAAAATTCTTTCAAACCCTTATACATCTTATCAGTATCTGGATGAATAGAATATTTGTATTTATGCGCTTCATCCATGATCAAGTCACGTAGATTATGAAGAGTTGGAATCCAAACTCTCTTTTTGAAGTATAGAATTTCATAGGTTTTCTTTTCAAAGTTTTGCGTGTTCCCGTGTAAGTCTTCGTTTTCCAAGTGTTCTTCTCTCAGGCTTCGTTTTGGGCAATACGGATTTGTTTGGTAAGCTAGTTTGGAAAATCATTCCAAGTTCTCGTACCTTCAGTGGTGTAATTCTGTTTTTTCTACT
This sequence comes from Bidens hawaiensis, assembly GCF_021521415.1. NCBI lineage: Eukaryota > Viridiplantae > Streptophyta > Magnoliopsida > Asterales > Asteraceae > Bidens > Bidens hawaiensis. The sequence continues at coordinate 312,307 of NW_027491414.1, forward strand.
CAAGGCATCTCCTACTATATTAGCCTTGCCTGGATGGTATTGAATTTCACAATCATAGTCATTCAACAACTCCACCCATCTTCTTTGTCTCATGTTCAAGTCTTTTTGGTCAAAACTATGTTGTAGACTCTTGTGATCTATGTAAATTGTGCATTGGGTGCCATGCAAGTAGTGCCTCCAGATCTTAAGTGCATAAATAACCGCTCCCAATTCCAATTCATGGGTGGTATAATTTTTCTCGTGCACTTTTAACTATCTGGAAGCGTATGCTATAATCTTATTTCTTTGCATAAGTACGCATCCTAAACCTTTTTGGGATGCATCACAATAAACTACAAGGTCATCAGTCCCTTCTGGGAGACTTAGTATTGGAGCTTGACACAGTTTTGTTTTAGCAATTGAAAAGCCATTTCTGGTTCTTCTCCCCAATCATAAATTCGGTCTTTCTGGGTTAAGAGGATTAAAGTTTGGGCTATACTGGAAAATTTTTCAATAAAACGCCGGTAATATCCAGCTAATCCCATAAATTGGTGAATCTCTTTTGGTTACTTTGGTGCTTGCCAATTTTTAATGGCTTCTATTTTGCTCGGGTCTACATGAAATCCTTGTCGGTTAACAACGTGCCTTAAGAATTGTACTTCTTGTAGCCAAAATTCACACTTGGACAATTTAACATACAATTTCTCCTTTCTCAACAACTCCAAGACTGTTCGTAAATGTTGCTTGTGTTCCTCCTTGGTTTTCAAATATATCAAAATGTCATCAGTAAACACTAATGAATTTGTCAAGATACGGCTTACAAACTCGGTACATGAGATCCATGAAAACTTCGGGTGCATTAGTTAACCCAAAAGACATAACTAAGAATTCATAGTGACCATACCGGGTTCGAAATGCCGTTTTAGAAACATCTTCTTCTTGGATTTTAACTTGGTGGTAACCAGATCTGAGGTCTATTTTTGAGAAGTAATTCGCTCCCATGAGTTGGTCAAATCGTCTATTCGTGGGAGAGGATATCTGTTTTTGATGGTTACCTTGTTTAGTTCCCGCTAATCAATACACATCCTAAAGCTTCCATCCTTCTTCTTTACAAATAACACCGATGCTCCCTAAGGAGAATAACAAGGACGTTTGAAATCCTTATCTAATAACTCTTAACAAACTAGTTAATTCTTGCATTTCAGAGGGGGTGCAAGTCGATAAGGTGCCTTAGCAATGGGGGCTGCTCCTGGGATTAGGCCAATACGGAATTCAACTTGTCGGATCTGTGGTAATCTGGGTAGTTCGTTGAGAAAGACATCGGGGTATTCGCGTACTACAGGAATATCTTTTAGACGTTTTTCATCGGGGTTCTTAATGGTTACATTTGCCAGAAATGCCATACACCCTTGGCGTAAACACTTTAACACTTTAAGATGAGACACGAGGGGTAATATTATACCAGACTTCTCTCCCTGTACCATAATCGCTTCATCGTCCGAAAGGGTAATTTCAACCACCTTAGCTAACCAATCCATACCGACAATTATATCGAAGCTTCCTAATCCTACCAAGAGTAGGTCAATAAGAAATGGTTAGTCGTTTAGGATAACAGAACAGTTTCGGATTATTGGTTAACAGATATAGCTTTACAGTTAGCGAGTTCTATAACATAAGGATCTATTAGTTCACTAACTGGCATATTTCTCTGGGATAAAAAGTTAGTGAAAACAAAACTTCTATCGGCACCCATATCAAATAATACTGAAACTTACTGACCAGAAACTACGAATGTACTTGTTACTACGTTCGGGTCTTGTGGTGCTTCTCCTGACTCAATTACAAAAGCGCGTCCTCTAGGCGCACTGGAAGTCGATGCTTGGTTTTGTCTTGCAACTGCTCCTTGATTCAGCTTGGGCAGTTTCTTCTGAAAATCTACGTGCTGCCAGGTTCAAAGCAAGCACGCGCGTGGGATAGGTTTCACTGTTTCGTGTGCTGGGCCAAATTGATCGTTTACGCGCTTAGAAAACTGGTATGATCAAATGATTAAATTGATTAAAGAAAGATCATAGTATAGATGTCTGGAGTCGCTGCAGGACTCTTGTCCGTTTATTTAGTCTGGTTTGGAGAATATGCGCGCAATTTATCCGAATTGTCTAGATTTCTCACAAAATGTTCAGTTTTATTCAATTAATTCAAAATTATGATATTTGATCACTCTTAATGTTCTGATATCCTAGCAGGTTCGTTAATTACAAAACTGCCGGTTTTTATCAAAATTTAATTTGTTTTATTTTCAAATTAGCATAACTAATTATTTTTTATAGGTTAATCACGAAAATTTATACACTTACTAACTAATATATTTAAATTTTTATAAAAATATTTATGGAAATATTTACTGATTTATTAATTTCTAAAAGTTCATTTTCTATGCTATTTTTAACCGGTAATTCGTCTGTTTATACCAAACGACTTCCAAAAATTCCGTTAAATTTTTTGAGTGATCCAAATGACTTCCAAATTACCCTGTAAAATTTCTAGAAATTAACACTTTTTCCAAATTACCTTTTGAGCGAAAAACGACAGTTAAAATTCAAAATAACGCGAACCCCCAATTGACCCCAAAATTTGTATGTGATTATTTGGTGCATTATTTGAGTTCTCCACAAAAATTTCATAATGTTTCAAGCAGTTTAAGCATTTTTCCCAAATAAAAGCTAATAAACGGTAATAAATTCGCCAAATATTCTCGGTTTATCGAAATATTACCAAATTTGGACAGAGATTTGATCATATGATCCCTGATGTCCCTTCAAAGTTTCACAAGCTAAAAATATGCATGTCACAATCTAATCCTAAACAGCCCCTAAACGAGTGTTTTGGTAATACCTTTGCGGTTTTTGATCGTTTCTACCTTTTTCTCACTTGTCCGGGTTCTTGGTCTTCTAGATATAGTAACTACAGGTCCTATATCACAAAACCAAGCATGTATCATCAATCATCCAGCCTTGAAACATAGGGTTTCGGTTAGGGTTTTAAAACAAGTTTTTTTTACCGTAAAAACGCGATTTAAACCTCCTAATCCGTGTTTATGGCCAAAAAAGTGTTTGATTATGATTTCTAACCATGTTTAGGATCAAAACATATTTTTGGACAATTTTTAGGATTTTTTCATGTTTAGGATTGATTTTTTTTTGTAATTAATGTATATTTCTATGTAATTAAACATGTTTAAATCAAGGTTATATGATCAAAAGATGGTGTTTTACCTTAGGGTTTGTGTGTGTGAAAGAGTCCGGAAGCTGTTTTCTAGATTTTGTATGAAAATGATGGTAAAAGTATCTACTAAGTTGCTTAAATATGACGGAATGTTAAAAGAGCGGGGGGGGGGGGGGGCAATAGTGGCGGCCGCCAGGTGTAGGGCCCCCTTGGGCCCATTTGCCTTGTTTTGTGTGACTAAACATGATGTCCCAAGTCTAAGTTTATTTCGGGTTCTGTTTTGGCAAGAAAAATATATCGGGTACGACAAACAGCGAAAACGAGTGCTTTTCGGCCAAATTTTTGTAAATTTAGAAAAACATACCATTTGGTTGTAAAAATCCAAATTTTTTTCATTGATCGCTTAAAACATCTCAAATAAATGTTTTGTAAGTCTTTTTCGGCTTAACGGATGATACAATGCTTGTTTTGGAATTAACTTCCACATTTAAAGTCATAACGGGTAGTTAAACGAGTATCTTTTCGTTTAACTGGTTTGCTATTGTACTAAGGCCGTAATATCAATATGTTAGTTTATAATATACGTATATCACTTATAGATGGTCCCCTCGGGATATTCGAGTCATAACCAGACTTGTTTGGCTTTTCGTTTGTTCGATACGCAATAAACGGTTAATCGTTTATTCGGTATGTAAATACTAAGGTGTACCTGATTTTGTCATGAATGTCACAACGTGTGAAGTGAAAAGTGCGTCATCAAAGCGGCACATTGAGCCCATCGCACTTTGCCCGAGCACCATATTGGGCCCATCGCACTTTGCCCAAGCCCGTGCCCGTTCCGGTGCGCGTGCGCGTCAGGTGCTTCGCACCCTTCACTAGGACCACTGGGTGTGATTTGTCATATAAGAATATTATCGTATGAGCTCTTTTACTTATAAAGAGCTTACAAGTTTTGTAATCTAGCAATGTGGGAAAAGAACTCACTTTCTTATTTACACAAAGGTGGAAGCATTCCATTTTCTTTCTCCACTAATGTGGGATGGAATTCACTTATTTTATTTTCTCCATTTTTTATTTTTGCTTATATTATGGTTTTGTCATACCTTGGTCAATTTACACAACATAATATGAATATGGACAAGTCCATTGCTGTATATAGTGTAATTGATAAATTTCCTTCTTCATGGAAAGATTACAAACATACTTTAAAACATCAAAAAGAGGAGATGTCTATGGTTAAATTGGGAAGTCATTTGTGTATTGAAGAATCTCTTCGATTACAAGAAAATGACAACAGTAAAGGGAAAATTGAATATGTGAAATTTGGACATCCCTTTGAACAATCTAGACAGCCTTCTGTTCGCATGATTGAAGATAAAAAGACTTGCAAAGACAAAGGAAAAGGGATCAAATGCAAGTTTATTTCTCACAATAAACCGAATAAGAAACATAAGGATTTGGTTTGTTGGAGATGTCACAAACCGGGACATCTGAAATGTGATTGTCGAGTCAAAATTTACAACAATGGTGCTGGAACTAGTGGGGTTGGGAACGGGTCAAAGACCCGGCTTCAAAAAATGAAGGTCAGTAAATTACTAATCTTAATAATTCGGTCAAGAATTATTGTTCACTAATTCCTCAATCCTTTTTTGTACAGGATGATGACAATGATTGGTGGGTTGACTCGGGTGTAACAAGTCACTATTGTAAAGATAGGTGTTGGTTCGAGAAATTTACACTGATAGATGATGGATCCTTTGTCAAGATGGGAGGTCATTCAAGTCAGCCTATATGTGGTGTTGGTGTTGTTAGTATGTCTTTTACTTTTGGAAAAACTATTAAATTAATAGATGTTGTGTATGTACCTAACCTTCATAAGAATCTAGTTAGTGACACTTGTTTAAATTTTGATGGATACAAGAAAGTGTATGAATCCAATAAGTATGTGTTATCTTAATGTGGTATGTTCATTGGTTTTGGTTATTATTGTAATAGAAATCGATTGTTTAAATTAAATATTGATCATAAAAATGTTTGAGTAGAGAATTCTATTTTTATAACATCTAACACACTACAAGTTAATAATTACTCTATGTTATGGCATGCTCGTTTAGGTCATGTAAATTATTGGAAAATCTATTATATGTCTAGAGATGGTTTGACTTCAACATTTGATTTAAATACAGAAATTTGTAAGACGTGTACGCTCACAAAAATTACAAGAAAACCTTTTCCAAAAGTTACAAGGAAATCTGAGATACTAGAACTTGTACATAGTGATTTATGTGACTCGGGTAATAAAAATTAGCTTGTTACTTTTATAGATGTGCTACTTGGTTTTTTTATGTGTATCTTCTAAATTCCAAAGATGAATCTTTGGATAAATTTAGAATTTATAAAACCAAGGTTGAATTGCAACTAGTTAGGTCAATAAAATGTCTAAGAACCACCGAGGAGGTGAGTATATGGATCGTCAATATTTTCAATCAGTTGGTATTATTCATGAAACAAGTGCTCCATCCACACCTCTGATGTGTGGGGGGAAAGAACGTGCTTTAAGTGTTTTATATCGTGTGTTTTACTTGTTTATATGTATTGAACATGGGTACTTTGACTGGCTTTATGTTTACAGGTACTCGGAGCATAAAAGTACTAATTTGGAGCATTTAGGATGGCAAGGAATTGAGTTACGGGTAAAAAGGAAGCAATCGGGGGAGTTAGGAAGTGATTCGTGTGCACTTAAAGTAAAGCGGGCCTATCCGGGGCTAGAAAATGAGTTACGGGACCAATAATATATGAATTTTGGGTTTCTCGACGAGACGCGTATGAAAATGGAATAAAAACTACCATAAGGCAGAAGTTCACTATCATAGCCTATGGTCCCATCGTAAGCTACGGTGGGCCACCGTAGGCTACGGTTTGGCCTGACAGGGAAAGTCAGTTTTTTGGTTTTTTTTCTTCCGTATTTAAGCCAGGTAAAGCCCTAGAACGATTATTCTTAATACTCTAGCCACCTTAGACTATTTTGGGGCTTGGATTCATCATTTTAACACCTTCTAATCACCAATTCTTCCATGGTTTCATCCTTCCAATCCATAATCGAGCTAATCATGATGCAGAGGTAAGGCTAAACCACTTGTGATCACTTCTGGTGTAGGGTTTACATATGAACTAATTATTTTTATGAACATTACATGTATTGGGATTTAGTTTTGATTAATCTTTTGGTTGGTTGAATCTATATGTTTATTGGAATCGATTAAACAACTGTTTTTCTGGGACTTTCGTTTATCATCAATTATTTGCTTTGTGTTCATCAACATTTAGGGTTAAGTTCTTATCGTCATTGAACCGCTTGTCATTAGTCATTGATAGATGCTTAGCTTCGTATTAATGAACTGGTAATTAGGTAGACCTTGTTCAGTTGTGTCAATTCTTCGGATTAAGTTCTATGAATTATCATAACCAAACTATTGTGTCTAGTAATCATTTATCTATTCTAATAAAAGAATCATGTCTATGCGATTTTCTAATTGGTATAAATTAACGTCAATCAGTTTATTGCATATCCCGAACCTGAAGCGTTGTCACTGTTTTCTCAAATTGCTTTACAACCAAATCAATATTCAAAGGGCTTGACATCATTTGTCCACCCTAGTATAATTAATTAAAATGCATTAAACTTAATTAACACTTTCCACTGATTCCCTGTAGATTCGACACCTTACTTGTCCTAGCTAGTAAAGGTAATTTATAAATGTTTTTGATTGACCTTTTGACATCGATCAACCTCAACAAAACGGTATTGCCAAACGTAAAAATAGAGTTTTGAAGGAAATGATCAACTCAATGCTTTGTTATTCTGGTTTAGGTAAGGGATTTGGGGGAGAAGCCTTGTAAAAATTCGTGTAACCCAGGCAATTAGGGTCGAATTGTTAATCTAGGAAAGTGATTTCATACACGATCTACTAAATAATCCATTCTTTTTCAATCTTTTCTTCAATCCTAACTTCTAATGGTAACATTAATGTGTCAGTTTGCTATTGTGGATATCTAATTATCTATGCCATGTTAACCATAAGGTAATTTTGTAAAGGAAAAGGTAAATGGGTCGTACCATTTATTTACATTTTATCTAAAAGTGTTTAACTAAAAATGGTAAAAATCATTCATAAGTTGCCAACTAAGACCATGTGTTGTTGTTGAAGTCGGCATGCGAATTCATCCAATCATATTGTGTCACGTTGCCAAGAAATGCTTAAAGCTTAGGTACTAACATATTAATACCTAATTTGCTGAAACCGATGATTCTATAATAAGACTGATTTTTATCTTATGATCAAACCTAGGTATAATTAAATACCTAATTCGCTAAGACCGATGACTCTGATACCAACCTGTCACACTCCGTCTTAGGGCCTAGAAGTGTGACTCTCAGTTGGTACCTGCTTTGTAAATATATCAAATTTATGGGTTTATTTTAGCGGAAGACTTTATTTAAAATAAAATATTAATTTATTTTGAAAACTTTTTCGGATAATAATTACCCGAGTGTACAATTTGAAATTCATATTTAAACCGTTTACCATATTTAAATAATTAAAAACTGAGCCATCTTCTTGTAGCGAGAATCTAGCTCCTTGAGTTACACTAATTCCTTGCTACTTGTGTTAAAACTATTTCCTGAAATGTGGGGAAAAACACGTCAGCGATACGCTGGTGTATTGTTGACTCTAAAAGTATTTAGACAACAATTATAATACAAATATAGTTTTTTTGACATTGCTTAGGAGAAATATTTCTATTTCCAGTATTTGTAACATTTTCTTACACACACACACACACAATTTCTCCGAGCCACGTAGCCCATATCGGAGAACTAGTTATGACCGTTTAACTCGCGGCCACGTAGCCTTCGAATGTTAGGTTAAACAATTATGTTTGGATCCAGACACATGTGTAATCGATCTGAGTTTCTTTATTTTCTAATTTGTATTATAATGTTTTGGAGATCACGTAATCTCATGTAAACATTTGACCAACTCTTTAATACAAACAATCCGTTTATCTTATATAAATCTGTTTTGACTCTTTGTAAAGGTTTAACGTATTCACCTATGATTGTCTGTCTGAATATTTGGTGATCTCATTTGAAAACCTTTATGAATGACTGATGATTAACCTATAATAAAATAGGCACATATATAAATACCAGGATCATTTCTTGATCCAGCTATAGACCTTTAGTCTAGTTTTGATAGCTTTAAACCTTGATCGATCATTGTTTGAATAAAATATTTATACATGTGATCTTTCTACTTGTTTATCAATTATATATTGAGTTTCTTCTTCATGAAGAAATTTCAATTTGATTATAACCATTGTATGCAAAATCTAATGTTTCTTAGTCATAAAGAAACATTAGTTTGACTATTTCTCTTGTGTATGAAGCTTTATGATTCTTAATTGTAAAGAAACTACATTTTGAACATATCCTTATGTATGTAAGATACGGTGTTTCTAAATGTTGAAGAAACAATATTCAACTATAACCTCTGTATGTGAATATTATATTTCTTAATCATAAAGAAATATTATTTTGACTATCTCCTTTGTATGTGAATGCTTACGTTTCTTAAGCATGATGAAACATTAGTTTGATCATAACTTCTATGAAAAGTTATATTATTGCTTAAATATGATCAAGGTTTGGGCTATACCCCCGACTATGGTCTAAGCCATATAATATAATAATGAAATGATGACTTAAGCAGAACCCCTACTTTACACGGGTATTTGGAGTTTATACGCCTAAGTTTGTTATGAGCAGCACCTCTATTCTCTATCGCGCATTGAGGCATAAACCGTCAGAACATTGAGGCTTGGCACATATTACAAGAACTGGCACGCTTCCCGAGGCAAGTCGTATGAAAGTAGTGTGTTTGGTGTGAGTAATAACATGCCGTAACCCTTTCTATTTATAGCTGATTTAAGGTTCCTTCACATAGCGCGAAGGACAAAAGGTTCTGCCGTTCGCGTCGCGCGAACCGTCCTAATTTTGCTGAGTCATCAGATATCTTCCTACTTGTCCACACGTGTCACACATCCATTATTGCTCCTTCTCGTAGCGCGCAGTAAAGGTGGACGAGTTCTTCGCGTAGCGCGAAGATGTTCAATGTCGGTTTATGTATTTTGTCTTTTGCGTAGCGCGAAGACCTTATACCTGATCCGTTCGCGTAGTGCGAAGGATCTAAATTCATAATTTTACTTTTAGTCCTTGTTTCCAAAAATACTAAAGTGGCCCTTATGTGGCTCGCGGCGATGCGAGCGTGCGAAGTGCGCCATCAAACGCTACATTACGCCCATCGCCCGAGTTCGTGTCTGAGTCCGAGTCCGTGTGCGTGCGCGTGCGGTGATTCGCACCGTCCGTTAAGACTAGGAGATTGGTTAGCCACATAAGAATATTACTATGGAAACTCTCTTCCTTATAAAGAGATTCAATTTTCTTCCTTCTTTCCATGTGGGATGAAAGTTATCTTTCCTATTTATACCCATGCGGAATGCTTCAATTTTCTTTCATCTTTCCATGTGGGATGGAATTTTCTTATTTCCTTAAAAATGAGATGTATTATTATGTTTTTTCTTATCTCTTTTTCCCATTACTTGTCTTGTGAATATTTTTAATCCTTCATCTTTCAAAGGTGACATTTTTAGCCCAAAATAAATATCGGATTTTCCGAGATGTTACAATGTAACCATGGATTTTGTGTTCAAGCTCCGACTACTCTAAGCCGCCACAACGGTATTTGGTTTATATTTGACCGGTTGACTAATCCACTCATTTCATTCCGATCAATGAAAAGTTCTTGATTGATCAGCTCGCCCAGATTTATGTTCAGCGTATCGTTTGCCGTCATGGGGTAACATTGCATATCATTTCCGATTGTGATAGCCGTTTTACTTCACATTTCGGAGCATCAATTCAAACCGCGTTAGGAACTCGATTGGATCTTAGCACAACCTATCATCCTCAACCCGATGGACAATCCGAGAGAACGATTCAAACGCTCGAAGACATGCTCAGGTCATATGCCATGTATTTTGGTGGAAACTGAATTCTCATCTTCACCTGATTTAGTTTCATACAATAACAGTTTTCATTCGAGTATCGGTATGGCTCCATTCGAAGCACTTTATGACCGTAAGTGCCCTATCTGTTGGAGTGAAATTAGTGAAACTCAAATCACTGGCCCGGAACTTGTTTAAGAGATTACCGATTGAATAGCTCAAATTAGACAAAATCTCTTGGCCGCTCGTAGCTGTCAAAAGATTTACGTTGATAATCAACGACGACCTCTCGAATTTAACGTCGGTGACTGTATTCTTCTCAAGGTATCCCTTTGGATAGGTGTGGTTCATTTCGGCAAGAAAGACAAACTATCTCCTCAATTTTTAGACCTTTCAAGATTTTCGAACGTGTCGGCGGTGTGGCATATACTCTCGAGATTCAGCAAGAACTTTCGACCATTCATCCGACGTTTAATGTTTCTAATCTAAAGAAATGTCTAGCTGAGGGAAGTCTCCATATACCACTCGATGAGGTGCGCATTGATGAAACAATGCACTTTGTTGAGAAACCAGTGAAAATCATGGATCGCAAAGACAAGGAAACCAAGCGTATCCGTATACCTTTGGTAAAGGTTCGTTGGGAATCCAAGCGTGGCGCTGAATTCACTTGGGAGCGGGAAGACCAAATGCGAACTAAGTATCCTCATCTTTTTTATACGGATTTTCTACTTAATTTCGGGACGAAATTCTCAAAAGTAGGGAATGCTGTGACATTCGTCATTTATATTTGTATTTGTATTTGTTAAACTGACCAGTTGTATCATTTCGATTTATTTTGTTTATCATTCATCAATAATATAATATTCCCGATTAATTAAGTTTATTGATCGTTCATTTTCTATTCGTGTTGAACTCCGAGATTTAAAGTTTTGTTAAGTTTAATCAATTTCCAAACCATACGGGTATAATACGAAAATTATCCAAGTTCTGTATTTTTTTTTCATTTTATAACATTTCAAAGTTCAAGGTTTAAAGCATAATTGTATTTTAATTCTATTTTAAACTAAATTGAAAGTTGAGGGGCTAGCGTGTAATATATTTAAATTAATATATTATAATATAATAAATATCAATCCCAGCCAGTCCCTTCCCCGTTCTCTCGTTTTTCCGGCCGGCAATTATTCCGGCGAAGCCGCATAACTTCCGGCAACCGTTTAAACCCTTCAATATCGCAAAATAATTCAATTAAAGCTCGTAATTACCATAGACCATAACGACAAACAATAATAAATGATATTAACTCACAATTAACAACGAATTTGGGTGTATTAATACCCGCCGGAATTTATTTAAAATGCCATTAATGACCATTAAACACAATACGCTCCAGTTGAGTCTATAAACAGGACGCAAATCATCAACTAAAACTGCCTGCAACCTCGAATTAAACTAAACACTCTCCATAATCAATAATTGGTTGTCCAAGATCGTTTTCCAGCCACCATCATTCTCTATCAATCCGTCAACATTTCAGGTAATTGTTATATGGTTTTTAATCATTTTTAGCCGATTAACAAAACCCCTAAACTAATTAGACCAAACACAAAACGGATTAATCAAATTGAAACCTATGGTTTTATAATGATAATGATGAACTGAGTGAGTGTATATATATATATAATCGTTTATGTAATGGTAACAACTACACATGTTGGTCCAGTGGTTAAGACATTAAGGTGTAGATCATAACACTCGGCTTCGAACCTGGGTCAACACTTTTTGTTTGTTTTATTTAAAATAAAACCCTATTTCTTTTATCATTTAACCAAATAAATTAATAAAAAATTATCAAATTAAATAAAATTATTTTAAACTAAATAAAATTAATTATAAATTATATATTATCATTTTTCACCTAAAAACTAACTTTCTTATTCGTTAAACCCGTTAATATTATTTTATAATCCCATTTCGTTAACTTTAATTCGTTAACATAATTGTTTTTCGAGATAAAATTACTATTAAAATCCCTGCTTCGTAAATAACATAATTCTCATATTAGTGTAAAGTTATTAATCAAATAATATTATAATAACGAAATGCTAGAAAATAATAAAATATAATAAAATAATGCATATTCTTAAGAATTAAATTATTTAATATTAATAATTCCGTTAGTTAGTATTTAACTTTTGTAATTTTCATTTATTTATAGTTCGTAAGGTTCAATCGTTTTGATTCATTGGACGCGCTTTCGGATTTTATTTATCGTTTAATCTTCAATTTCAAAGGTGAGTTTCTCACACTCCCTTTTTACTCTTTTAAACATTTTGGGGTAGCATATATATCCTAGAAAACCTTCAACTTTACTTAGCCTTATTGCTTCAAACTACAATTTACATCATGGACTTGTGTGTTTACATGATTATTTGCTAAAAACTTGCTTGTACGTGGTATTCTCAATAATTATGATCAAACGCCCCTTGCACTCAGGACCATTTTGTTATGAGTGGAAAATGGCCACATTATCCGAGTACATTAGTTGTTACCAATTAGAAAAGACCTTACTTGCTTGATTATCTGAGTACGTTGGTTGCCACGTGACCAACTGGAAAGGACCTTAGTTGCGCGATTACTACACATGTTCATGGATTTGTATGGTTTTCTATTATGTATAACAAAAACTTGTGTGAACTCACAAACTATTCATTTAGTTGACTTTATATATATATATATATATATAGGGTTAGGTTAAAATAAAAATCCACTTGAGTTGTAAAACTATAGAAACCCATTCTCAATCACATGTTTTTAATTAAAGTTTGAATCTTGTGGTTCACAATTAAAGTTAATAAAAAATGTAAACATAAATATAACTTTTTCTCTCTCTTGAAAACATATATAAAAATTAGTAAAAAAATGTTAAAAAATAGTAAAACAACTTTTTTTTTGATTTTTCGATGTTTTGTATTAAATGTAACAACATATATTACATGTGTAAAAAAAAACGATGTTACATTGGGTTTTCACGAGTTTTTACAACTCAAATGGGTTTTCATTTTATACTTCATCTCTCTCTATATATATATATATATATATGTGTATATATATATATGCTACAAGTATAATTATTAGAGGGTGATGTTATGAAAAAGACACTAAACTTAGGTCACAACAATAATTGGACAAGATGTTTTAAATTTTCTTTTATTAAATGTAATTTCTTTATTTTGAACTTGTGTACTTGAAGTTTGAATAAATTAATGATAATATTGTCATTTAATAGTGTCACATGTGTTTTGAGCAATATGCACGTCACACTCAGGCGTTTCCGCTTAAGCTAGGGTGTTACAATTCACCACGTTGTCATTCGCGCTCGCTGAATTCATCCATTCGCGAGCCAACCCATCAATTTTCTTTCTTTAGCCTAAGCGAGCAAACTCACCCGGGTCGCCGCAGCTGCTTGCGGCGAGGGTGTTGTGTATTCGTGGCCGACGTGTGTTGATACATCAAACGAGCGTCTCGGTCTTTATCTTATTATTATATTAGTTTATTATTATAAGGGAATTTTGGTAAAATAAGCCCATTCGCTCTAATGTAAGATACATTCGTTACCCCGTAACGAATGTATCACATTCGTATAATTGTAAGCTCATTTGTTAACCAAGATTAACGAATGTGGAGCCTTTCGTATGTTTTAATGTATAACGAATAAATGTCTCATTCGTTTAGCTTTAATGTAATAAATGACACATTCGTTAAGTGTTAACTTAACAAATGTGGTCATCCCCCTATATATACATGTAATTATCTTTTACGTAATAACAAGTATTCTGATAATCGTGTTACCCTGTTACTCTGCCCAAATCCTCTCAGAATACACACACAAACACACACTAAAGTAAATCATACATCCTAATCATATCTTCAAGCATGAACAATCACGATGTCATTATGATCTAGAACCGGCTCAAGCTAAAACAGGTTTTCTTAACGTGGCTCGCACCACTCGCTGAAGCCGGTCGCTCGTTTGCCATAACACATGGTCTAAAAAAATAAAAATAATCCATAATGTTACAATAAAAACAAAAAGTAAGGCTGTCAAAAGTCTATTCATCAAAAATAAAAAGCAAGGCCTTGAAAGTCTATTCATACTTTATCATCGCGACAAGATATCTGTATTACAACGTTGTATTGTTGTTTTTTAAAGGGAAAAATTCTAAAATAGGGATTTATAAAAGCAAACTAGTTTGAGGCCCGTATATTACACGGTTAATTGATAAAAATTTTTAGCTTTAACCATTAAATGAAATATAATCAACAAAAATGATCATATAATGTTAATAAAATTATAATTTACATTAAAATAACAGAAATTACATAACAAAGATTACACAAATATGTTGCAAATAAGTAAAACCTTCATTGTATACTACATTTGTGATTGTATTGGTCGGTATACGTTGTCTATCAAAAATCAAAATCTTTAGTCCATGTCTGCTTGTAACTCTTGATAAAGTAACAAATAGGTCTGCTTATAACTCTTCTGTGTGACAAATAAGGTTCTTAAAGTTCATTCCAACCCTAATAAATGATATTGTATCCATGAAAGCAACAAAAAAATATCCGTGCACATAAAATATCACACATTTTAATTAATTAATTAATATTATCTCATTTGAGATCATCTGCTAATGAATGAATCGGTTATAATTTATATTTAATAAAAATATTGAATTCATATATTGAAATGACTTAAAGAATAAGGACTACATATTGAAATGGGTTGAAAAAAGTGTGAGGATGGCTATGAGACTGACAAGTAACAAGATTATGTAGTTTTTTATTAGAGACGGCCGTGGGGATGAACGGCAATGGGAATTAGGGTTGGGTGTGTGTTATGAAAAGAAATGGACAGAATAATAAAATGATCCGGAAACTATTATTTAGTAGGGTTGACCCGAAATAAAAACCATTTATTGAATATGGGTTAAAAAAAGTGAGGAGTGATGAGAGCTTGACAAGTGACACAATGAAGTAGCCTTTTATTAGAGTGGTAAGATCTTAAGTTTTAGGTATCGAATTCAAACTAGTTTTATGTATTATAAACTAGTCGTGACGAGTAGATTATGTTAACACACGAGTAGTTTGCAAAGCCAATTAAAGCATGCCACGTGGCCATAAACTAACCATGACGAGCACGTTCACTGATTTTAGTCGCCAAGACTAAAGAAGTTGCATGCCTCGTAATCAGCGTCCGCGAGTATTGCATAAACGTTTAGTCGCGGCGAGTAGATTATAACTTTTCGAGACACGAGTAGTTTACTAAACTAACCAAGACGAGTTGTTTTTATTTACCAAATACATCGAATCGGTTAGTTTTAAAAGAAACTAACTGGACTGGTTAGTCTGAAAGCCCAATTAGTTATTATGAGTAGATCTTGGTCAACGACTAGTTCATCCGGTATATACGAGTAGTTTATTTTCAGTTAACTTGTCGCGACTAGTTTGACCTTACAATCTACTTGTGGCTTCTCATTTTAGCGGTAATCCGATTTATTTAAAAAATGTTTAAAAATATTATGTAATCCATTATTTTTATGTCATTTTTTTAAAAAAATTATTGTGTCATGTCCTTAATACGATTCTCTATTTTTATGTTATTTTTCCTAAAAAATATTATGTCATACACCCTTTTTTTGTGATCTCTTCTTTTTATATCATCTTTTATAAAAATTATTTTGTTATGTCCCCTATTTTTTGTGATTCCTTTCTTTTATGTTACTGTTTATAAAGATTATTATGTGATGCTCCTTATTTTTTGTGATCCCTTATATTAACAAACAAAAATATGAAAGCAGCACGATATTTTGTTAAAATTTAATACCTATTGATATTTATTAAAATATAATACCTCGTGTTATAAAAAGCCAATTATATATATTATTTTTGCAACTACCCATGAAAACAACAATAGCGTATATTACACGTTTATAATGCGGTGGTTAGGTATTATTATTTTATTATTTTTTTTGAACCATCATTTGGATCCACCAGATAATCTCCTTTTCATCCTTAGGAATAAATCTATCAATAGGTGAGAAAACCTCCTGGTCCAACTTAAGCCCCCATAATTTCATTTTGTCTCAAGTGAGACTTTAACCCTAACCCAAGAACACCCCCCTCCCCCTCATTGTCTTAATTAATTGAAGTCATTAGCAAAATTGTGAAAATAGAAATATAACAGATATAACAGGGCACGATTACCTTCAGTGTTAGACACGAATAAGACACCATAACTAATTGTGTCATTTTTTCCAAACATGAACCCAAACATGTTTAGAACCAGGTTAACACAAAACAACATGTTAAGTTACACGATACTAATACATATGTAGTGAATAAAAACTCCCTAAAGTTATTTTAATTAAATCATAAACACAAAATTCTTATAACATAAGAATCATATTAATTAAATTATAAACACATAATAAGTCTTATACCATAAGATTCTTTAACAAACTTGAAACAAAAATCCATAAATGTCTTTATTATACAAAACACACTTGAATAAAAATCAAGTCGTATATAATATTCATTATAACAATATAAAAGGTTATTAAAAGGTTACTAACAAGTTAATAACTGTACATATATTTTTTGTTAAAAAAAATAAAAATAGGTTATTAACAGGTTAACTGGTGTTTTAATCTATAAAGACACACGTATTTAAATAGGTCTTAAACATTTCGATCTGTTTAAGACACAAAACATGTTAAACTCAATGCCAAACACATTAATATTTGTTTCGTATCGTATTGTGTATTTGTGTAGCGTTAAGGGTCATGTCAGAAATTGTCATCCATAAATTAAAGATTTGATATAGTAGTATTACATTGCCGGCCATATTGGAAATAAGGTAGTATAGATAGAATTGAATGAAAAAAGAGGATGTGCTCTGGAAAATGTGTGTGCTTACATAGGTAAAGGAAATCCGTATAAACATCACATCTCATACTTTATATTATTCTTCATCTTAAAAATATGAAGGAAAACATAGTTTTTTCTTTTTTTTTTAACTTATTTTGGCATTCAGGTCTCATTCTTCATGCTCTAAAATATAAAATAGAGAGTTTATGTGCTAAAAGTAGTTATATAATTTATTAACTAAAATATGCTTATTCAGACACTAAGTAATAATTCTAGACTCTTAACTTAACTAAAACTATTAACTGGTAAGTGTACCTGCCGACTCTAGTACAGCTAAGTAAGTCCAAATATCCAACCCACAAGACTCTTTTAATTACGTAAACTAGCTAAATTAGACTAAACTACTTACACGACCATGTATTTTATAATTATTTTGAGGGGGGTCTACTAAATACTAATTTAACACGCTCATTTATCATTAAAATCAAAACGATTACAATAAAGTGGCAGGCAAACGAGCAACAAGCTGTGCCGCACCCCCTTTTGAATAGCAAAACCAATACTACTAAAAACAAAGCGTTGGGTCGTAGGAGACGACAAAGTACCATGAACGACACGGTGAACCCTGTTTAGAAAATTCACGGCCTCCGGGGCCAGAAACCCAAATGTATCAAAAGCAAAAGGGAGAAACACATGTTGATTTTCTAAACAGGCTTTCTCGTGTTTGGCAACTTTGCCCGATTCGGCCTTCAACGCAGCCTGACCCACAACAAATCCGCGGTCCCTGAGCCCGACAATAGGAGACACTCCTGTAAGGTCCACACAAGCGTGTTTCCCCCTGCCCACCCAAACACAAGAATATCAGCTGGTCGTAACGTGGACCTCGCTTCGAGCGGATCTGTAAGAAAGTTAACTGGGGCCTCCTTTTTTGCAGAAATCCCTGCCCGTTTAAGAATATCGCACAGGACATCCCTAACCAAATCATGCCTATATTTAAAACCGGGTAATTATTTGCAATGCACCGCATGGTCTCCAAAGGAATCCAAACAGACTTTGCGGCAAACTGGGCAAGGCTCATCAATCGGAAACATAGGGATCATTAACCGGTACTTAAGGATAGCCCGGTACTCCAACCCTGACATGTGTTGGCCTAATCCTTCAACAGGGATGACCGTTAGAAAATCCTGGGCCCGAGGAGCTCGAAGGCATTCAAACACCGCTTTTTGGCGAGAAGATAGATCAAACTTCGCTTCTAAACTCTGGACGATTCCACTAAATAAGGCACTCGCCAAAGCATGTTGGGCTTTAGGGGGGGCGGTGTCCTTATTAGAGAACCCGCTAAGATCAAAATCGGGAAGTGAAGTACGTAAACGATCCATCGCACACCCGTAATCAGTGTCCAACCCATCAATACCACATCCCCGAAGAATGTGGTCCTGCAAACTCCATGATTGTCTCTCGAAGCCACAAAAGCATATGTAGATACATCCCTGGCCGAACATAAATCCAACTCCCCAAAACGGGTCGGAAGAGATGCCAACCTCCATTGGAAATCCCCGAAGAACGCCCCCCGACAAACCAAGATGTCCTCAATCGCCCCTCGAAGGCCATTATCAAAAATAGAAACAGCTTCCTCCACGTACAAAGGTTGGCACGTTCTTAAGCCAAACAACAGCTTCGCGACCCCCATACTAATTTTAAATTAATTAAAACTAATTAATAAAACTAAAGATGATTCGACTTAGTACTTGGGCTTAATTCAGATGATGATGGAAAAACCACCTAGGCTAGAATTCCCAAAGTTTCAGTTATCAATTAATCAGAAAAATGCTTTCTTATGGAACGGGGATCATAAAATAATCACTTAAAGAAAACCCAAACAGGACCCTTGACCCTTCTCAGGAAGACACTTATGGATTCCTGTTAAGTTATTAAAAACATTAGTTTTAATAATAGACTTTCTTATGGTTATCCAATTAAATATTAACGAGTAGCTTTAAACCAAACCCTACCTTACAGCATGGAACTCAAAGATAGTTTAATAAATTCATTCAACTCAATAGACAAAGCTGAAAAATCAAATCTAGACGGACTCCTTACGAAGAACTAAATCTAGCAATCCTAATCACCAAAGAACTATCAAATAATCTATCACCTTACAGCTTTTTAGATTAGCAGCACACTTCTATTTATTTGACTAATAATATTGTTTCTATGGTTTTTATGCATATCAACCACAAACTAGTCAATAACACACAGTAAATGACCTAATAGAATCGTATTGTATGAGATAATCACCAAAGAAACTGTGAAACAATAAAACTCATCAAATAAAACCAAGCACACATATGCATTGAATAAATAATATCAAACTATTTACTGATTCATAAAACCCATAATGAAAAGCAAATTCCAATAAAAATCAAACATCAATGATGGTTCATCATAAAGCCTAGACAGTCTAATAAGATTAGCCTAGCATCTTAATATCAAACAAAACACGAAACATAGAATTCATGGTGAAAATTAGATAAATATGATAGATTAGGATGACAAAGCCCGTAGTCTTCGATCTTGTGTTGGTAGCTCTTCACCGTATGACTCTAGGCCTTCAAACGCTTCAAAAACTTTAATCCTCACTTGAATTTGCGACCTTAATAGCTCCGGTTCATCTCATCTACTCCAGGTTAAGGTTAATGACGTTTATATCGTGTTTAAAGGACCTAAACCCGAAATATTCTTGAAATTAAGCCTCTTCGCGCCACGCGACAAGGAATTGGACTTGGCCGCGCAGCGTGAGGAGAAAATAAGAGCTCCGCCCCGCGCGAAGAGACTCCTCTTGGGTGGCCGTGCAGGGTGGGGAGGAAAGGGTCTGATTCTTCATGCCGGTTGGGCTGGTTCTCTTCCTGGTTTGACTGATTCTTCATTTTAGCCCGTTTCCTTCTCATTTCTTCTTCTTTTCAACCATTTTTAATGACCAAAATCTACCAAACATTAAAAGGTTAGTAGTATACAAATTCTAAATGAAAACCAATTAAAAACTAATAAAATACTATATAAAAATACAAGAGGAACACATATATTTATCATGATGTCAAGAGTAATAGTAACTCTTCACTAATAAAGTGCTATTTTTCAGTATTCACCATTCTATATAATTATATGTGTGCATATCAAAGAGAAAATATAGTAAAATAAATATTTATGGGTTATTGTAAATAGAAATAAAGAAAGAGACGTGAGATGTTTTTAGATATAAATAAAATTTCGAGAAAACTGATGTTTAGTTAAAACACATAAATAGAGATGAAAAATAAGATGTGACTACTCTTAGTGGTGATTCCATTCTCTTTCCCAACCACTACCTCATAGTTATCATTGTTTCTTATATATTATTGACCTGTTTGTGCAACATAAATAAAACATATATTATTCTAACATATATTATTATTAAGAAAATTATACTATAAAATTAAGAATATTTGCTTTTTCTTTAATTCATGATATTGCTATATTTTTTCCTTTTTAAAGCCTTTGAAGTAGACGCATACAACGATGCTTTAGGGAATTTGTAATGACACGTTTAGCTTTAGTGTAGTCAACCAAGTATAACGTTTTCACTGTACATAATGTTTTTTTCATCTTCAAATTCGAATAGGGTGTGTTTAACGTTTTCACACACACACGGGTATATCCATACAAATTTATAGGTTTGATGTTTAATTGTTAAAAAGTGGGTACAAAGGTAACTTACCCCCAGATCTGTTAGTATGATTCTTACATGTGAATATATCCAAGCACATATGCAGGATTATGGAAACATTTTACTTGTAGTGCATCAATAAGTCGGTAATAAACGTTGAATAGTACGGTCTAAATCGCCATTCCACACTTGCAAACCATAGCCTACCTCAACCGCATTTAGCTTAGGAACAACCTCGCCCACTGACAGAAAATTTTCATGGTTGAACACTCTTCTATAACTAATCTTTTAAGATTTGGCCATTCAAAACTGTGATTCCCAGAGTGAAAACATGCAAGTTTTGGTAGTTTTATTAGCCTGACAGTGCGAAGATTAGGAAACACGAGTTTTTCAAGATAATCTTCTTTTATCTTTTCTAGAACCTTCTCGAGCAAACGACATTGACTTAAATTTAACTCTTCCAGATTATGCAGCCTTTGGAGCATACTCGAGGGTATAAGTTTAACTAAATTGTGCAATTTTAAACTTCTAGGATACTAAGAAAAACACTCATTCTTCAAAAATCTTCAAAACCTTTCCAATAAGGAAACTCAAAACACCCAAAAACATTGTCATATCATCACCTATTATGTAACATTTCGGATCTTTCGTATTCGTATTTATTTACCTGTTTCGGGAATGTAATTTGGATTTTGGTTTATTAATAAACTTACGCATTTATAAGTATTTGAAGGTGTATATTCAATTCATACCCTATATGCTACTCAAACTTGTCATTTATCGCTTAACACTTTTAAAAAGAGTAAAAAAGGACGTTCTAGGAAAACTGACCAAAATGAAAGCTGCAGATCCATCCCACACGACGCCACACACGACCAAGTGGCCTTACTTGGTCGCGTAGCGCTACCAAGTGACATGCAGATCAGATTTTTGGGAAAGTTCGGTTTTAATGCAAAATCGGTTATATTCGAACCAATTCCTGTGTTTTTAGCCCCAAGAAAACCCCTCTAGCCATGGTATACGTCCACATTCGTTTACCCCTTCTCCAAGAACGAATTTTGGCTTTTATTTCGTTCGATTTCGTCATTAAACGAGATCTCTTGCTTAAACGGGCTTTTGTCCAAATTTAGCATTATATTACGTTTTGTATATAAACGAGGCCATCAAGACCTTCACTTCACGCATGCAACCCCCCTACACTCTATAATAATCGGCCCTCTTGTGTTTTTGGTTGGAGTTTCTCAAGTTCTAGCAAGATTGTTTATCGGCTGACTTTTTAAAACTTAAGCATTTATTTTTGACCTCTTGATTTTTTATCCTTCTCTTCATCTTCAAGATAATTTGTCTTCTTTAATATTGTAGATTTATATCTATAGAACAAAAGCCCTCAATCTTTTTGCATATTGAGAGAGTCTCGGTGGTTAATTTGATCTCAACCTGTTTAAGGGTATTTTAGTAAAATCCATTGACTTATCAATTTCTTTATCTTCTGGTCGGAACTAGCTTTCGGTCCAGAAGACTTTTTTTTTTCTACATAAAATTTTGAGTGTACTGGTTAGAACCCGAATCCCGACTCGAAGTTCGAATTCTGAATAGTATCACCTCGTTTAAATCTTAAGAATCTCATAACTATAGTTTTACATATCCAATTAACCTGATTCCAATTGCGTTGTTCTCGGTTTTAATTATAGTTTATTGTCTCCAAGTTTCAGATTCATTTGGGTTAACTCATTCAGCAGGTTAAAAGTCCGGTTTCTCATTTTATTCTTATTATTCACTAAACCTCGCCTAATTAATAAGGTGAGAACTCGTTCCCCTCATATTTTACTGTTTTTTTGGGGACTTATGCATACCTACTCATATTATATATATTATCTATTATGAAACTAGCAAACTGTGAATATTGTGTGTAGATCGATTAAATGACTAATTGCTATTTACTTAGTTGTTTTATTTAATCGCATTCAAAGAGGTCCATCATAATCACATGATAGTATGATCGTACGACTGTCATAGTAGCCAAAGCCCGTTTGACTTGGCAATGGTCAATTGACACCGACTATTTACTCATGGTTTGATTGATTTATGCTCACAACATCAGCTTTGCTCATTTATTCATATATTATTATTGTATCAAAACTGGTGACTTTCTCACTCAACCTCGTGTTGACAACCTATATTATTTTGTACGTATATGAAGGTCATGTGATTTGAAGCTAAGATGAAGAATCATTTAGAGATACCCTAAGTTAATTTAATAAAAAGACTATTGTGTTTGGATTTATTATTTTTTTGAGATAGTTGGTTATTTTGGGTTTGTTTTATAATTTGCTTGAACATGGTGTATTTGATTGAATTTTGAATTTAATAAATAAATTAGATATTGTCATATTTAAATTGTATGATAGTACCTTGTGAGTTGTGAGCCAACGGTTCTCACCCCAACATTCTGTCGTAGGATAGGGTGTGACATTTTACATTTATTTTAGTTAACAATCTTTTATTTCATAGAATAGCAAAACTAGTCATTTATGTATGTACGTTTTTTCAATAGACGTTATTTAGCAAACTTAATGACATAAAACATCCTTTCTATTTGAAAAATCTATCACGTTTTATCCTTTGAGCATAACCCATCTAAGTTTTCTCTTTTAACTCTGGTCATTTTCTTGCACTTAAAGGGTAATTTTGTAAATTTATAAACTTATTTATTCAATAGTTAAAATAAAATCATAAATATATTTAAAATAAAACCTCTCTCTCTCCTCTCTTTCTTTCTTCTTCAACCCACCAATTTTCATCCTCATCTCCATTACACCTACACGTCTTTCTTCTTTCACAACAACCGGTCCTCCGGCCACCACCTCCATCGCCACCACCTGCACTACCCACACCAAACATGGCCACCTCTTATCACCACCAACATACTGCAATCTATAAACCAGTTTAAAATTATACAATCAAACCCCATCTCTTAATCACTCTCTCTCTCTCTACACCATCACCACCACCACACCTCCGCCATACTACTGTATAAACACCACTAGAGCCCCAACCAAAATATCTGCCACCAACGCCTCCGGTAACCACCATCGTTATCGGAGCAGGCGACCGCCGTCACAAAATTCAACATAAAAAGCTCAATATTTTCTCCATTAACAAATTAGAGATGAAAAATTAGAGTATCTAAAAAATCCCAAAATCAAAACATCAAATTTGTTCTCAACTTACTGGAATTTAGATATGATAAAATCCAAATCAAACCATCAAATCTGATAAGTATAGATGTGAAAAAATTATAGATGTAAGGGCGTTTTCGGTTTGTCTCCAATCCGCTACCACACATACGCTGCCGCCACCGGATTTCAAAACAAAAGCGACGAAAGGGTAAAGATTGACATAAATTAGGTTCTTTGTACAGAGTTTAGAGAGACAGATAAATTAAGAGAGAGGTTTCTATTTTCTTTATATATCTATTGTTTTAATTATAAAATAAATATATAAATTTATAAAACTACGTGACTTGCACATGACTATGTTTAACTAGAAAAGTTAACTAGGTTGGCGTCAAAATACATAACGTGATATAGTTTTTAAACATAAGAGATGATTTCTATCATTAAGTTTGCTAAAGGACTACGATTAAAAATATGTGCAAACATAAAGGACTAGTTTTGTCATTTAGTCCTTTTATTTTTATAAACTATATTGAATAACATTTATATGTTATTTGTTTTAAGGAAAATTTTAAAATTTAAATATTTTTTAAATAAAGAAAAAATATTTTTAAAAGAAAGAATAAGCTTTTTTAAAATAAGACCCAACCCTTGGTCCACCAACATTCCCTTTTTCTGCATGAACAAGTTTTTACAAGATTCTTGTATAAGAATATTGCATCCATGAAATTCCAAAAAAATTGTATCTCCAATGGTGTGATGGATTAGAACATCCACATAGGATGTAAAAACTCTTTAAAACCCCCTATTGGGGTTGCTCTAAGTTGGCTGAATGATTCAGCCACAGTTTTTGTATGCCATAGAGTATTCACACACTCAAGGTTGTCAATCTCTCCAAGCTTGGAAAACAAACTGTAAAGATATAGCGATTTAATTAGAATAGGTCGCTTCATAGTCAACAAAAAACGTTGTGATTCGGAAGATGTATATTACCTTTTCAACGAAGAACACTTTAGCGGAGTCTGCAAATGAAACAAATGACTCCATTTTAGAACAATTCACGATTCTTATTTCTTTAAAATAGGGCCACCTTAAATTAGACATCCTAGTACAAAATTGGACCAAATTTGGTAGATTATCATGCTCAATACTACATATCTGAGGGAGAATAATGCCATTTGGTGAGCTTGTGAGTGTTTAAGGGAGATGTTAAAGAGTGTAGGATTACATATGTTCATTGAATATCAATAAAACTAGGTAACAAAAACCATTGCATTGCGGATAATTTCAAAATTCTTCATAGAAGTAAGTTCAACTTGAAACAACTCAGCAAACAACGTCCCTGGCTGTTACCAACGAAACATATAAAAAGAGTCATTCCCAAATGAATCTGTTGACCGGCTCTTGCTGAGCAAGGACATGACCAAGTATGGCGCGGTTTGCCCACTGTCAGGCCACATATGTAAGGATCCAGAAAAAACATGTATTACGGCCTAAGAGCCGGCGATTACTTTATTCTTTAGAGTTTTGGGGAATTTTCTTTCCTGTGTAAAGCGTTGACTCGTTTAATAGTTTAAGCGTACAGCGTAGTCGTGCAGAAAATGGTTGAGCGTATTCACCTTATGTTTGACAGTTAGCAACTAATTATCTTTAATCCTGTTTGATTATATCTCGGACATATAATTCGAAATAGTAAGTGCATATATTATATATTCCTAAATTTATTACAAGAAATTTTTATTTTTGGATGAAATGAAAAGTAATTAAGCATAGTTAAGACATAAACGTGAAAAGAAATATATAATTATCATTATGATTTAATAATATCACTTTCAGGGTTCTAATTCATTGATAAAATCTGAGGCATTCAACTCAATATCGATGTCATCAATTTTATATCATCAATTTTGTCGATATGATTCACTTCCTTTTCCTTTTCTCTAAGAGATGCTTGATATAATTCACATAGATGTGAAGGTGTTCGACTAGTCTTTGTCCAATGATTAGTACTTCCACATCCTAAAACATGAGTCTCCATCATTCTGGGACGTACCAGCATCATTTTTAAATTTGTTTTGCTGGTTAGCGTGGTAATTATTAGCTCTTTGGCTACGACCACAACCACGACCGTGTCCACATCCACGATTATTATTCCATTTAAGTGAGTGGTTGCGACCACTAAAATGGGTTTTATTGAAATAGTTTCGGGCACGCCCATGGCCTCGTCCACGGCCTTGTTCCCATTTACGTCCAGAATTCTTATGATCATTATTTTAAGCAATATTTGCTTCTGGTATGGCTAATGATCCTGTGGGACGAGCTTGATGGTTTTTCATTAATAGCTCATTATTTTTCTCTGCTATGATGAGATTTTTATTCATATCAGAGTATGTTTGGAAATTTTGCAACCGTAATTGTTGTTGCAAAATTATATTTGATGCATGAAAAATAGAGTAAGTTTTTTCTAACTTATCTCCCTCAGACATAATTTGTCCACAAAATTCAAGCCTTGAACATATTTAATAGAGCAGATATGTAATCATTCACTTTTTTAAAATCTTGGAACCTTAGATTATTCTATTCAGCTCTAGCAGGGAGTAATGAATCCCTTTGATTATCAAATCTGCTTTTTAATTCTTTCCATAAAATACTTGGATTATCATTAAGATATTCCAACTGAAGCATTTCATCAACATATTTAATCATTCACTTTTTTAAAATCTTGGAACCTTAAACATATTTAATAGAGCAGATATTTAATCATTCACTTTTTTTAAATCTTGGAACCTTAGATTATTCTATTCAGCTCTAGCAGGAGGGAGTAATGAATCCCTTTGGTGATCAAATCTGCTTTTTAATTCTTTTCATAAAACACTTGGATTATCATTAAGATACTCCAACTGAAGCATTTCACCAACTTCGATTATCTCCAGAACTTTTGAGAATAAAAAATTCAAACTTTGCAATATTCGTCATTTTATTACTAAAAACAAATTAGATAAATATTAGGATAATAATAATGAACTTTTTTATGATACATAAAGAATCATTAGTACATTAATAAAATTTAGTGAGCATAATAAAAGTTATAGTGATAGTAAGTAAAATTTAGAGAGTTATTAGTCCCATAATTAGTAAAAGTTTATAATAAGATGTCTTTTATATTTGTTTTGTTTTATCATTATAGTTATCTTTTTAATCATTATTAATGATATGTTTACCTTGTTTATGATTGAGGTCTTCTTACTTGGTTGATCTTCTTGATTAAGTCACAAGCGATTCATGCTGATAACGTGTTATAATATTACCACTAAATTATACAAGATTATCAATGTATTCTTTGAACTTGAAGATGACAAAAAACAAAATAATAGGAGATGTTTGGTTGAAAATCTTTCATTGTTACATGTAGTGGATATATATACACTTTATAATTACTATTTAGGGGACAAAGGTAATTAATTTGATTGAAAATCTTTCATCCATTAACATGGAAATGTTTTCATCCATTCACATGGATAACACGTTTAATTGCTTTATTATCATATAACATTTGTTTATCCCTAAATTAGCAATTGTTACTTGTTAGGGCCTTTTTCTTTCGGCGGGCCTAAGGGCCTTTTTCTTTTGACTTGGCTGACTGAGATATTTAAATCCTTAGGACCTATATGTCGGTACAGGGTGAATTCGTGTCACATTGATCATTAGTTGTACGTGTGCCTAAACCGTTTTGGGCGTTTATAGAATTATTTTTTGAATTGAGTGCCGGTGGCATAATGAACTTAACCCTGCCGACCAAATTCGTGTCGATTGCTCTGTCGTTGCGACGCAACGAGTTTCATTACCCAGTTACTATTATTCTTATTATTTTGTGAGGAGGCATGCTTAACGCCTCTTTGTTTATTATTATTATTATTTTTTTGGAATGGTGTTTATTTAACAATAAAAGATATAAAAGGCGGCATTAGGAGGCAAGAGTGGCTAATTAGATGCATGCTTAAAGCCTCATTGTCAAACGTGGAAGCTTTGTGCATTTTAAAAACTGGGAGCTAACTCACACATAGATCATCGAACCATCACGCGTTGCTTGGATATATAGGAACCGCGACCTGTCTCCGCCCACCAATCCACCATCATCATCTACTCATAGTCTCACAATACAAAACCTGATGATGGGGTTGATATCGCATTTTTATATATTTTTATTTGTTTTTCAATAGTACTAATTTGTGAATTGTGTTTTTTCTTTTCTCAGCGTGCTAGATGATCATAATCCATCCTACCGCGACTCTCACAAATTAGTGTTTGGATGCCAACACTACAAGAGGAACTGCAAACTTGTTGCTTCATGTTGCAACAAACTCTACACTTGCAGGCTTTGCCATGATTATGCAACCGATCACGTAATGAACAGGTACAGGTAGAATCTATCTTTTTTCTCTATAAACATAAAAATGAAATATTTTTTTCATAAACACTTAAGTTGCAGGAAGTCCACTACGATGATGATGTGCATGAAATGCTTGATAATACAACCTGTCGGTCCAGCATGCTCAACTGTTTCTTGTAACGGTCAATCCATGGCCAGATACTACTGTCCTATCTGCAAACTGTTTGCTAATGAAAGGTGATTAAATTACTAAATGCTTCTTATCTATTTTAATTTGTTATATCGTTGAGAACTGTGTCACCAGGAAAATCTACCACTGCCCATACTGTAACCTGTGCAGAGTGGGACAAGGTTTGGGGATTGACTATTGAGTCTATTTCCGTTGTATGGAATGCAATGCATGCTTGTCAATGTCACTTTCGGTGCATACCTGCGTTAAGGGGTGTCTTGAAGATAATTGCCTGGTGTGCCAGGAGTGCGTCTTCACGTCCACGACTCGTCTGAAAGTCTTACCGTCTGGTCATATAATGCATTCCTCATGTTTTCAGGCATTCACTTTATATCTTTGTTTTTATGTTTTTCTTCAATCATATATATATTGAGTCTTTGATCCGATCTAGACTGGATTAGATCCGTGTTGCTTCCCATACATTGTCACGACTATAATTGCCCGATATGGCGATACGCAGCAAGTCAATGGGGGATATGCAAGTGAGTTTGTTAGTAGCACACAGTTTCATATATCTATTTTTGAATTTATAGAAGAAGAAAATTCATAGGTATACTTTGTGATGCTGGATACAATGCTAGCTGAAGAGGAAATTCCAGAGGAGTATTTGGGCCAGTGGCGGATTCAGAAGTCTTTATGACGGGGGGCACAATTTTGTAGGGTCAAAATAGGTCGGGCCAAAAATGCGTTGGTTAAAATACTTATTTACTTGCGAATAAAAGCGCATGGCATTTATTGAATTTATGTTACTTGTTAACAAGAAATAGTTTATTAAACATAATAATTCACAAAAGTTACAAAAAGCTAGCATTTGTAAAACCAAACCAAAAAAAAAAAAGAAAAAAAAAACTCAACTGGTTAACCGAGCAACGAAACACGCTACCTATCTAGTCAACTTAGTTGGTTATGGTTAATGCATAATATAAAATGTTTAACTTTAAGGTCGATTAAAATTCAACAAACTATAGGCTTTTATTTGTAATTTTAAATGAAATAAAAGGTCTAATTATTACATGATATGGAGAATTAGTTGCGCCAACGTCTTTTTATTGGGATCTCAGTAGAAATTTAATTTTGTGTTCATAACTAAATTTTTACACTTTATAGAGTTTAAACCCATGGCTTTTTATTTCATACTTAAACTATTTTATCACCCTATTAAAATGAGAATGAGATTTTTAAAATTTTTTGTCTAATACTTGAATTATTATTATTATTATTATTATTATTATTATTATTATTATTATTTAAACAGTCTAATGAATAGCATGTTGTTAACTTGTTATTGACTTTTTTCTTAGAATATGCATACGCAAGTAAATAAACGAAATTAATCATATACAAATTAAAAGATTAAACATTCAAATAAGGAACAAAATTAAAGAGCATAAATCCTTTGTACTTTGTCGGACTTTCTTTCACTAGAAAAAATACAAATACTTATTAATTTATTATATTTGCATTTAGAAGGCCCAATAGATCAATTAAGTTATCTTCTCCGGGAAACTGCCGCTGTCAAGAAATTGCTCCGATCGTCCGATGATCAGAAATATAAGTACCCTCCTCTTGTTCCGCGGGACGGACGGTGGGCATTGTCTTCTACTTAGTGCTAGAACATAAAAAAATGTCTTAAAATTCGTTCACTGTAGACTTAGTACACACACAAACACTGCTATAAAATTGTATACTACATTATGCATATATATATATATATTGTTGGTTGTCGGATGAATATTCATTTCAAATATGATTGTTGTTTTCAGGACATCTTTTGCAATGACTGTGAGAAGAAAGGAACTGCACCGTTCCACTCATTGTATCATAAATGTGCTCGTTGTGGGTCATACAACACCCGGCTTATCTGATCGAATTGAAAATATACATTATTTGAATTTATCAACATTAATCTTGAACCAAACAATTTTGTGTGTTTGATGGCAAGGCTTTCAGTGTTTGCATAAGCATATACTATAAGGATGATTGCAAAGATAGCCTAATAAAATCATATCTTCTAACTATGGTTACGATATAACAATAAACCCTAACCAATATATTCCCATCTGTCAGCTCGAGAATAAACATCGAATAGTGCGGTCTAAATCGCCATTCCAAACTTGTACACCATAGCCTACCTCAACCGCATTTAGCTTAGGAACAATCTGGCCCACCGAACAGAACATTTTCATGGTTGAACACTCTTCTATAACTAACCTTCCCAGATTTGGCCATTCAAAACTGTGATTCCCAGAGTAAAAATATTTAAGTTTTGGTAGCTTTATTAGTCTGACAGTGTGAACCTTAGGAAACACAAATTTTCCAAGAGAATCCTCTTCTATTTGTTCTAGAATATTCTCGAGCAAACCACACTGACTTACATATATTTCTTCCAGATTCTGCAGCCTTGGGATTATACTTGAGGGTATGAGTTTGACTAAATTGTTGCAGTTTTTAACTTCTAGGATACTAAGTTGACCGAATGATTCAGCCACAGTGTCTGTATGCCATAAAGTATTCACACACTCAAGGTGGTCAATCCTCAGTTTCTCCAAGCTTGGAAAAACAACCTGTAACAAATAGCAATTTATATATGAATAGGTTGGTTCAGAGTCAACAAAAACGTTGTGACTCGGAAGATATATCTTACCTTTTCAACAAAGAACACTTTAGCAGAGTTTGCAGATGAAACGAATGCCTCCATTTTAGAACAATTCATGATTCTTAGTTCTTTCAAAGAGGGCCACCTTAAAATAGACATCCTAGTACAAAAGCGGACCAAATTTGGTAGATTATCAAGTTCAATACTACATATCTGAGGGAGAATAATGTCATTTGGTTCTGATGTTCCTCCATCATATTCAACAATCGTTTTCACCGACTTACACAATTCAACTTTCAGTTTCTGGAGTCGAGGCACACCTCTAGCTACCCACACCGGGAAGATGCAATCAATGAAGTCACAACGTGTAACTTCAATAGAAGCAAGTCTCTGAAACCTACTCGTTTCGTTTGGAGACTTACTTCTATCCCACCATATTTGTCTCAAAATTGGTAGATTTTCTAAAAACTAAATCGACCAATTTGGTTAGTGAAACAGAAGCAAGATTTGGTGAGTTTGCGAGCGTTTAATGGTGAAGAGTTGTTCAAGTGAAGCACAATTAATAATATGAATTTCTTCCAATGTTTGCAATCTTGGAAGCATGTTGATTGGTCCAAGACTTAATAGTTGATCACAGCTGATGACTTTCAATACTTGAAGTTTACTAAAACTCTTTTCTGGAAGTCTGTTGTGCCATATGCCAATCATGCTGCTCAGGCCATTCAGGTATAATGCTTGCAAGTTAGGCAATGAAACCTACAAGTCCATCACTTGATGTTAGAGAGTGTATAATTAATTACATGTGTTCATTGAATATTAATAAAACTAGGTAACAAGCCCATCGACGCCGCAACGGGAATTTCGTTGGTATCGATTAAGTTTGTTACGACACCGGCCCTAAATCAAAAAAATAAATATGTTAATGCCCAAAACAGTATCGGCACATGTACAACTTATGATCAAAGCAATATGAATTCGGTGAGTATCGGTTAGGTTTGTTACGGTACCAGCACTAGAGCCAAAATTATCATTTATTTGAAATAAAATAGCAAAAAAAATATATTTAAAACAAAAATCGGTAAAAATAATAAATTCGTAAAATGAACATATTTAATACAAAAAAAAAACCCTACAAAAATTAGTATAAGTCAGGCGTTGGTAAAACCCAAGCATTTGCGGCGACTATTCGATGTGAATTCGGTTGGTATCGGTCAGGTTCGTTATCGTACCGGAACTAAAACAAAAAAAATTTCGTAAATGAACATATTTAGACAAAAAAAAACATATTTGAAAATAAAAAAAAGAATCAAATAAAATAGTCCAAAAACCAAAAACAAAATCGGTAAAACCCGGACATTGTTAAAGTCTTGGGCATTGTAGCGGCTAGTAGACGCGAATTCGATCGGTATCGGTTAGGCTCACGGTACCGGAACTAAACCCAAAAAACAAATTGTTAACATGAATATATTTAAACAAAATGAAAACCATAAAAAAAACATATTTGAAAACATAAAAAACTCAAATAAAATATTCAAAAAAAATTCTTTGTGGCACCAACCATGGATTTTAAGCTTGAAACATACCTTTTCATTGAAGAGATTATCTTCATGATGCAAATTATCAGAATCAACAAATGTTTTCATTTCAGGGCAACCTTTGATTTCAATCATATCCAATAATGGAAACTGCAAACTAGCACTCCCTTTGCAAAAACTTGAAAATTCTGGAAGATCTTCAAGACTAATGTGACATAATTCAGGCAGAACAATAATATCATCTTCCCCTTCATTAACAAATATTGTTTTCACCATCTTACACGAGCGTACCCTCAATTGTTGAAGTTGGACAAGGCTCTTTAATGCACAAACTGAGAAAAGATAGATCAGACCATCACATTCATATATATGCAGAGAATTTAAGTTTTGTAAGCTTGAATACGCATTAATATTCATGTTCCACCATAGATGTTTTAGTAGTGGTAACTTCCCCAAAATGAGGTCTCTAACACAAGGTAAAGTTGCTAAACTTGTATCATTTTCGTTGTGAATATCGTGTTTGTTAAGTTCGCACACCTCTTCTACAGAATCGCACCATTCTATGGAGAGTATTTCAAGACTTTGCAACATTTTTTGGACATATGATGGAAACACTAGTACTAGATTGTCACAGCCAAATATAATTAGGATCCTCAGGCTGTGGAAGTTTGCAGTCGAAAATCGATGGCCCCAAATGTCATTGACAGAATGTAGTTCACGAAGAGTCAACTCTTCCAGAGAAGGAAAGTCAACCTGCAATATTGGCACCGTCACGTAAAAAAGAAGATTTATAGTTTTACGGTTTAAAATAGAATTTAAACAACTTTAAGCCTGTTTGGCTTGTTTCCCTTGTAGATTATACTATAATGTTATTAATTGTTAATTTGACCTGTTTGAGATTAAAAAAAAAAACAAAAAAACAACCAAAATCCACTCGTTTATAAATAAACGGATAAAAATCCACCTGTATCAGCAACATAAGTCAGAAAGAAAGTTGTTACCTTTGAATTAAAAAGGGGTTCTTGTACCAAATTAGCATCCGCTTCAGGGCAGAAGCTCCAAACACTTGGTAAGAACTCAAGCTTTATCGACTTTAACTTTGACAATACAATTCGACTAGATGAATCACCCGCATCTTTAAATAATATTACTTTAAGATCTTCACATGATGACACATATAGTTTTGAAGCTCAGAAAGATCTCGGGCTGTGGTTTGTGAAATAAGGCCTTTAAGTTTGTGACAATCGGATACAAATAGAGTTCTTAGATTATGTAAGCATACATTTCCCATAGGATCAACCCACAAGCAAGTTAATTCCGGTAAAATACTCAGCATTAATTCACGAAGCTCACAAAACGATTGATCTGGGAGATTGTCATAACATATCATTCTAAGATCAGCAGCAGAAACAACCTTCAAGTTCTCCAAAACAGGAAATATTTTGGTGTCAATTAAAGATTCAACCCCGGTATAACCATAGACCTCTAAACATCTTAAGTGTTTGAAACCTTTCCTCAAGTCATGCACAATGCTGTTTAAATCTTCTAAATCATTTTCAATTGAGTAATCCAAGATTAAATGTTGAGCCGATTTTAACAGCTTATAAATCCCATCGTGTAAACTAAGACCTTGATGAAGTGTGAGTATTAAGGTTTTGGAGTATGAGTAACTGATCATCTGGCTCACATTCATCCCTATAAAGACTTTATATCTCACCAAGTTTCCAAATAGTAAATCTTTGGGGAAAAGATTGACATCTGGGATATGTGTCTCTAAGGTAGTCAAGTGAGATAAGTTCTTCAGTTCATCTAGTGTTGCTTGATTTTGGCTATTTTGACCGTGAAATCCCCATTGGCGAAAACTATTCATCATGTACAAGCATTCCAAGTTATACAAATTGGAGAAAACACCAAATGGAATCACTCTCAGACTTTTACAATCTGATAAATCTAAAAGCCGTAAGCGTGAGAGTTCTCTAATTTCCTTTGGTAATTTTTCAATATCTGAATGCATAAAGCTAAGAATTTCTAGGCGTTTTAGCTCTTTGATAAGTGACAAATCTCCTAACTTGCAATGTTCAAGGCACAAAGTTATGAGTTTTCTTAAAGTAAGAAATGATGGTGGTATAGATGGGATAGATACATGGTGCATGAGTACAACTTTGACATCTTTCATCCCATCAAAGTAATTTTTATTACCTGAAAATTGCACCAACTCCATAGAACCTTCTAGCCGCCACAACTGAAGCTTTGGGTAATCTATACCAATGGGAAACTCTTCAAGATTATTCAAAACCATCGAGATTGCATAATAATTACCTAGCTTGTTTTCACTAGATGAATCTAGATATTCAGGAATCATCTTTTCCAAAAACTTGTAAACACCCCTGCAAGCTACAGAGAGTAGAAAGTCACGAGTAACATCATGCATCTGAAAACAGTCTTCCACATCACTATCTAATAATAAACAACAAGCTTTGAGATTCTCAACTATTGTATGCACTCTGTCTCTTGCTTCTTCTAATGTATAAACATCTTGGAATAACCTTAAACCTATTCCGTATCTCACCAAATATTCAACTGGAATATCAAGGTCTTCTTTGAACAAGCTACAAAGCAAGAAACAAGCTTTTGTTTCTTCATCTTTTAGAAAGTTGAAACTTAACTCTAATGTAGCAAATACATTTGCATACACTCCTTTGACATCATTAACTGTAGAACTCCTTAACTGACAAAGTGCATCACGCCAAGCATGTTTACCCTTATGTCGTAAAGCACTTGCTACTGTCACAATTGCAAGAGGCAATCCTGAACATATTTTAGCAACTTTAACAGCGATCGGGTTAAGATCCGAAGATTCAACTGAATCACCAGCCATTTTCTTGAACAAATTCCAAGATTCCACTGGAGACAACACATCCATATGAAAATTTCTTTGAGTGTTCATAGCATTACATACATCTAAACTTCTTGATGTCAAGATAATCTTGCAGCCTTTATTAATATTACCTTGCGGGATCCCAATTGTTGCCAAATCAAGTGGCGTCCATAGATCATCCATTATGATCAAAATCCTCTTTACTTGATTCAGCCTCTCACGTAACCGAACCGTCCTCAAAAGCTCACCCTCCTCCTTCAAATTCAGCTCCAACATCTCCGCAAGATCACCTTGAAGCTTCCTCAAATTCGGTTTATGCGAAACCACCACCATCACCATTTCATCAAAAAGTTGATGCGCATACGCTTGTTTCGCAACTTCCTCCACAAAAGTAGTCTTCCCTATTCCACCCATACCATACACACCAATAATATTAACACCATCATCTTCCAATGCCTCCATCATCAATCTTAATTGCGTCTTTCTTGACTCAAAACCATCCAGCTCAGTAACACTACCACTAGACCATAAGGGAGGTAACCGCGCAGGGTGCGAAACACGATCAAACTTTCCGCCCTGTACGAGCTCATCAACCTCCATTGTAATCTTCTTGGCTTGTCTGCTACTTTTGTAAATCAACTTCAAGTTAGGACATGATCCACTAACACAAGTGTTACTTTTACCAGCTTCATTAGTTAAAAAGTTTTCGGATTCGGTTGTTAAATTGTTTGCTTTAGTAAGCCAAGCTTGTACACTAGGAAGAATGGTTTCGCCATTCCGATTGGCTGCATCTACTTGTTGTTGGACTCCAGATTGAGTGTTTTCTAGAGACGAGAGTTGAGTTGTTAAGGTGTTAATGTTGGTATCATGATGGAGGATGTAATTAACTGGCTGGATAACTGGGCGGGCTGTGTATTCGAGCAGCTTTGCGATTACGGAAACAGCAAGATCTACACCACTCATGGTTGTTGTTGGATTGAGAAGGTTCAATGGATAGAGTGTTTATCATAAAAAGCAAAAGTCAACGAACAAATTTGAAAGATCTCATGGACAGACAGAAGAGATGAAGCTGGTAACTGAAGACTAATTAATTACTAATCAACTCTGTATTTTGCATTTCTAAATTCCCAACCTATCCGTATCCCCGTCTCGTCTCTATAATTACACTAAAAAAACACTACATTTCTCTCTAATGTTTAATTAATATTATTTTATACTTTTATCATTATAATTTTCTCTCTCCACCCTATAGTTTACAAAAAATCACTACATTTTCCTCAAATTTACAAAAAATCATAATATTTTCTCTCTCCACCCTATAATTTACATTCACAACCACTCAAAACCCCACCCTATAATTTACAAACTCCACTCACAAAAGATTTAGGGGATGAGATGGGAATGCTCTAAGAAGTTGCCTTCGTATTGACTGTTGACTTTTGGAGCTGCCATTTTGTCTTTTTCTTTCTTTTTTAACGGCAACTTTCAATAAACTACTAGCTAGGTGCTAGGTATTGTTGGCTCAATTATTATTTGGTCCGATAATATTATGACCCAATCCATTAATTAAAAGAAGTTATTAATGGATTGCTTGATGACCAAGTTAGGGCTATTAGATTTCTTGTTAACTAAGTTATAATTAACATTATAAATAGGGGCAATCAAGTTAGTGCTTGTCAACATGAGATGCAATTGTTTGGAATTTTGGTTATGGTCTTTCTTGACGTGCAAGGCAAGGAAAGATTTAAATATAGGGTAGACAATTATAAACAATTAAATGTGATTAGATTTAATTATTAGTATAATTATTATGTCATATTATTTAGTAATCTTAGTTGTGTCTAAACGTGATATGTTAGATTATAAATGGAAAAGTGAATACGGTGCTTTTATGCACCCAAGCTTACACACAAAACCATCAAAACTACGTAGTTTGGCTAAATCTAATTAAAAAAAAATTCAATCTTATGTTACCTATTTTGTCTTCACTAAATCTGAATCCTTGGTTAAATCCCTACTATTGATAATCGTTCATCATAATGGATTAATCATAATTCTTTTTATTGAAATACATAAAGTATTATTCATTTATCATAAATCAAATTAACAATTTATTAAATCCAATTAAAGCCTAATTTTATTCTTTATTATTGATAATTCTCCTTGAATTTAGCATCTGATTCTTAATTTTCCAAATCAAAATGCAAATGCAGAAAGAAAGAAAAAAACTGAAATTCCCCAAATCAATATATAAAAAATCGAAGAAGAAAATGCATTACATGTGAGTTCTCAAATTCAATATTTTAATTATTTGATAATTCAAGTTTTAGCTTTAATTTCCATTTGAAATATACTTCTACAGCACCGTATTCACTTTCCCTTTATAAATACCCATGTTTTGGGGTATACAGGTTGTAATTGAGTCTTTATCAAGTTTCTCAATAATAAACGTACGTGGGTGGGTGTTAGCCAAATTAACGTGTCAAGTTGGTGTTTGTGTCTAATTAAAACCTGGTGTGACATTTGTCACTTTCGGTTCGCTTTGTATTTGTTTTTGTATTATAAACCTGACCTGTTTTGGTTTTTGAATCTTTGGATATTAGTAAAATAATGAATTTTATGTTGTAATCATGTTTCATACTTATCGTAGGTTTTAAACACTTACTGTATGCTCAAAACGATCTAAAACAAACTACGGGGACTAAAACTGCCAAAAAACCCCCCACTCGGCGTTGCGCGTAGGGCTGGTCTTAGTCCTACTCGTATCTCGGCCCACCCATCAGGTCACCAGAATAATTTTTTTGGTTTGTTTTCGATCGTTTAAGGTCCGAACTCGTGTTTTAACCATTCAAACCAACCAAGACTCCACCCGGTGTCGCACGTAGGGCTGGTCTTAGTCCTACTCGTTTCTCGACCCACCCATCAGGTCGCCGGAATTATTTTTTTGGTTCGTTTTTGATCGTTTAAGGCCCAAACTCGTGTTTTAACCATTCAAGCCAACCAAGACTCCACCCATATTATTTTAGAACCCTCCAAACATGTTTTTATCACTGGTCATAATTTATTTAAATCAAAAATTGTTTAAACAAAAGCATCAAAGTGTATCGGTTTATCCACCTAACAAACGCATTATCCTTTTCCTCAAACCCTAATACTTCCCCACAAGTACCCACTCAATCTCAGCCATTTCACCTGCTCATTTCACTTTCTTTTCCCAAATTGTTTTATCTTACAAATTGTTCTAGTTACTTTTGCTTAAGCTTGACTTTAAAAGTCAACGGAACCGAATCTTGCATTTAATCCATTACGGGTATATGTTTTTTATATTTTCATTTGTTCTAAGTTATTTTATCTTAAGAAGACCATTTTCATCTTTATTAAGGATTTTGGACCTTCAAACACATATTTCTGCATTTTAGGCACGTCTGGTCGTTTTCGGAAAGTTTGCTCGCTTAATTTTCTTATTTGAGTTTAGATTTGGAACTTTTACTTTATTTTAGTTCTATGGTTTTGGACATGTGGTAACCATCCTCGGTCTCATACCGAGTCAAGGACTGAACCAAAACCGAACACTCGTTTACGCACTTTTTTTAACTTTTGAACAACCATATTGTATGAAACACTTTAGATATGAGCTTTTCTTTATATTCTAGTTATTATATGGTTGATATGGAAGTGTAGAACATATCTTGGCTTGAACCCAGGTTTCGGGTAAAAACCAAGTAAAGCCGAAAACTCGTATTAACGAGATAGTCAATGTTCAAACCACCAAAAGTTCAACCTATCTTTTTAGTTATGTTTTACTTTATTTTACTTAAATTACTTAAGATTTTGGAAGTGTTGGAACATATCTTGGCTTACACCAATTTTCGGGTAAAAACCGGAGTAAAAGTCGAACTACTCGTTTTAACGAGCTATTCACCGTTCAAACCACCAAAAATCTTTCCTAACCTTTTTAACTTATGTTTCACTTTATATTATTTATATTTCTAAGATTATGGTATGTCAGAACTAAACTTGGTTTTATACTAAGATCGGGCCGACTTACACTCGCTTAAACCCGAGTTTGAGACTTTAATTAATAAAAATTCTCAAACTTTTTTAAGCTACTGATTTATTTAAATCATTCATATATTTAAACATTTTGGTATGTTGGATTTGGATTTGGCACTTTATCAAGTCCTAAACCGACTAAAACGAACAAAATCTTTAAAAGTCGGATCTTAATGCTTACATTAGCGAGATCGTGCACACTAGCACTAAACCAACTCTCCTATGTAAAGCTGAACAAAGGTTGAGTAAAACTAAACATCAAAGACTCGGTTTCATGTAAAACTCATTTTTATCTTATCCTTACTTTATTTAATCGCACTTTTGTAAAATACAACTTAAACTCCCGAAAAATCAAGCCTTGTTTTTATGAACTTTTATACCATTTATATTACATCTTCAAGACTCAATATTAACTCAAGGTCTTTCAATCAATGACATACACGTTAAACTGTTGGGCTCGCTTTCTTGGAGATTTTATTCTATGTTTTCTTCATCGACATCACTTTGTCCAAGCGAGTAATTTCATCCTCGTTTTCTCTTTTATATTTTGGGGTTAGCTTGCATACTTACTCAAAAAAATGATTTAAGACTTTATTCCTCAAAACGTAAACTCTAGTTTATGTGTTACTTAGAATAATTGCCTGATTGTGTGTTATATGCCCCATATGATTAATCGCTAAATGTTTATTGCTTTTGTTGGTTGGTCTCATCCTTATCCTCAATAAGTATGATCATACGCCCCTCATTGTAATTTG
This sequence comes from Bidens hawaiensis, assembly GCF_021521415.1. Lineage (NCBI taxonomy): Eukaryota > Viridiplantae > Streptophyta > Magnoliopsida > Asterales > Asteraceae > Bidens > Bidens hawaiensis. The sequence goes on from NW_027491414.1 coordinate 352,821, forward strand.
GTATTTTTTATCGATTAGAATAGAGCCTCATTTATTTATGATTTATATAATGCAATTGTCGTTATTATTTACGGTTTCACATAAGAGTTGTGGATTTTTGCCCCATATTATATATAAAAAATCATGGAATTTCTCACTAACTTGCGTGTTAACAAAATATATTTTATGCAACATTATAGGTTTGATTATTGGTTGATTGAAGATTTTTAAAGACGTTATTTTTATTTTGGACTGTTAGATTATTAGTGAAAGGAACTATGTATTTCCATGTACTTTGTTTTTTTTTTGTAATGAACAAGTTGTGTTGTATTTGATGTTAAATGAAATGAATGAGTTACTTAAATATTGACTTTAATAATTCCATGTGCATTGAAACAATCATGCCACGGCCTATCATGTTCCGCTGTTTTTGGTCAGGGTGTGACACTTGGTATTGATTGCTTTAGCAACCAAGTTAGAGTTCATCAAAAGTCACACCGAGTTAGGGGTTGAGAGTTGTAATCAGTTTTTTGAGTTATATTTTTTATTAATTTAAATGAGAGTTAGTCATGTACTTTGTGTTTGTTTATCGTTCGGAATTTGAATTGGTATTAGAATCAAGTTCAAGAAATCGATAATTGAGTTAATTGTGATCAGTGGTGAGGTAGATCAAGCAAGGAATCGGGTATTCAGTCTGAAGAAAGTAGGAACAAACGAACGAGCCTACTAAAAGAGTCGCAATACTCAAGTCGATCGAACAAGGAAGGTTTGGTTAAAGTTAATTTTAAAGGTTATAAAAGGCAACGTCTAAGAGCAGCGATAGGTCAGGCGGTCTGATAATAGCAATTGGAAGAAGGGTGTGAAGTTTAATTCGGGTTTTCCAGTTTCGTGGTTTGTAATTTTTAGCCGTAATTTGGTATGGGTCGGTCCATCAAGCCAATAATGGATCGGTAACTTGGGGACCAAGTCGAGCACATTACTTGGGCTACAATGTCACACCCTAACCTACGGCGGAATATGCCGGGGCGCGACATAATTGTATCATAGCTCAAAAGACACTAAAATGAATCCACGTGTCAATATCTAAATTATTAAATTCATATTATTCAAACACGTAAAGCACAAACATTGTTTCAAAAGAAATTACAACTAAAAATAATAAAAATAAAGTTCATCATTATTCATCATGCATCTTAAGGTCCAACTACTCTTTAATCCCTTGATTCTTCATCCAATATACCTACCTGCGCCATGCAGGAAAATACATAGTTTGTCAACATAAAGTTGAGCAAGTAATCACGGTTTTTGAATACATATAATATAAAAATGACAATTCCTTGCGATAATATTAAATACTACAACTAGCATAACAACAATATAACAATAATATAAAAGTTGTCTTTTCACTCGAATGCCATTGATAGTGAGCTACTCTGACGGCGTATGATCATAATAATGAAGATGAGGATGAGGATGAGATACCAACCACCAAAACATAAATTAAACACATAATCACATTTGCACGTATAACTAATTGAGCAATATCATAATCGCAAATAGTGGAATTGTAGTGAAAATTGATTTAACGCATAACGCCCCCAAAATATAAAACGGTAAAAAGGAGGATGTGAATTACTTACCTTTTAGCAAGTAGAATAGTGAAGATGAAACGACAATAAACAAGTAAAGTGAAAATGGTTAAGCTCCTCGAGATTTGCCGACAAAGATTCCTAGTTTTTAAATATAAATCAACATTATCAAGACTTATAACGTAATTAAGGTTTGATGGGGTTTTAAGCAAAGTTGAGATTAACGAATTAAGGTTATTAATCGGTTGAAATTCATTGTTATATTTGTTATTTATTATTTAATAATATTATTATAATCGTTGTTGTTGTCATTAATATTATTAGATAAATAGAGTAAGTAAACGCTACATATTGTATCTATATGTTTATATTGATGAAGGAACATTGTGTATAAAATCTATCTATGTATTTATAAATCAACAATCATTATCAATAAATAAACAATACTAATTATATTTTATATAATATCTATCAATATATATTCACTAAATATTAGTTATTGATCATATGTATATGTATATATATATATATATATATATATATATATATATATAATAACGAAGAAAATGTTAAAAGGGACATTATTTTGAACCCCTTAAGATAGTTCATTTCACCTTAAAATAGAACGAACTATTTTATAAATATATAACAATGCATATATATATATATGTATGTATATATGTATATATACGTGTGTATTTGTATATAGTGTTGTCGAAAAAGTTTAAAGGTCCGGAAAAATAATAGTTTGGAGTTCGGTTTTAATAAAATTAAGATTTATTGGATAATATATTAATATAAAAGGTTTAAAAAATGAAATAGAAAAAAAATTGCAAAACCGGGCCTGGAGGGACTCGAACCCGCGCCTCCAGGCCGGTTCCGAGGTTTTAGCATTCGCACCTGCCATCCAGGCAGGTGTGTAATCTTGTTAAGACATCAAAACCAGTCAATTAAATAAGCAGATTAATGTTCATCCCCAACCCATAAAACCCTAGGATTTAAAGTACGCTAATCGATCCAGGAATGTTAAAATTTATTTAGGGCTTTTGTTTCTAGGTTAAAAATGAACAACAAGCATGTTTCAATTACCAGGATTGAAGACGGATTAAGGGTGAAAGTGGAATTATTCCTTGCGGCCCGGTTGGAGATCAAACTCGTGCATGGCGGCTTTATAAACTGCAATTAAGTTAGGGTTTGTGTTCGAGGGATTAAGGTGAATGAGTGTGCGAGGTTAATTGAATTATAGCCATGTTTATATAGCGTTTTAAAGCCTAGGTCTGTCAATAGTTAATCATTTACCTAATATAGAGTGTCGGTGTGACGCGTTGTTGGTATCCATTGATTTGGCAAGATCAATTTTGATTATTATTACCGAAAATTAAGGTTCAAGAAAGGTGGGGGGGGGGGGTATACGGCGTGAGGAAAGGAAGAAGGGAGGGAAAAAGATAGTATTTGCATTTTAGTCCTTGAGCTATGGTTGTAGATGCAAAGTTGGTTAGAAATAAGTTTAAGGGCAAATTTTGCATTTTCTAGATAGTTTAATAATAAATATAAAAAAAGAAAAAGAAGAAAATTAACTAAAAGGGATATTTTATTGATAAAATCACCCGAAAATGAACCGGGTCGGGTAACGTTTACAAAAGCAAGAAAACAGAAAACCGAAATGTTACAGCATTCCCTACTTTTGAAAATTCCGTCCCGAAATTAGAGATTAAGCTGTAATGAAGAGGTGCGGGTACTTGCCTTCCATTTGGTCTTCCCGTTCCCAAGTGAACTCGGGACCACGTTTGGATTCCCAACGAACTTTGATAAGCGGAATGCGGCTACGCTTTGTTTCTTTCTCCATACGATCCATGATTTCAACGGGTTTCTCGATCGCGCGCATAGTTCATCAACTTGTTCTTCGTCGAGGGGTATGTGGAGATTCCCCTCGGCTAAACACTTCTTAAGATTGGAATCTTGAAAAGTCGGATGAACATTGGAGAGCTCTTCGGGAAGATCGAGACGATACGCAACTCTACCAACTTTTTCAACAATTTCAAACGGCCCAACGAAACGAGGAGATAACTTGTTTCTTTTACCAAATCGAACTACTCCCTTCCAAGGAGATACTTTAAGGAGAACTCGATCACCAACATTGAACTTGAGCGGTTTACGGCGCTTATCGGCGTAGCTCTTTTGACGGCTACGAGCGGCAAGAAGATTTGAAGAATAAGAGCAATCCGGTCGGAAGTTTCTTGAACAAGCTCATGACCGGTGATTTGCGATTCACCAATCTTGCTCCAACAAATCGGGGGGCGACATTTTCGACCATAGAGAGCTTCAAAGGGTGCCATGCCAATACTAGTGTGGAAACTATTATTATTGGAAAACTCAACAAGTGGTAAGTGAGTATCCCAATTTCCACCAAAATCTAGCACACAAGAGCGGAGCATATCTTCGAGCGTTTGGATCGTTCGCTCGGATTGACCATCGGTTTGTGGGTGATAAGCGGTGCTTAGATCAATACGGGTGCCCAAGGTGGTTTGCAACGAATTCCAAAAATGAGAGGTAAACTGACCATCATGATCGGAGATAATGGTCAATGGTGTTCCATGGTGACAAATGATATTCTTGACATAGAGTTGTGCTAGTTGACTCACGGAGAACTTTTCTCGAATGGGTATGAAATGAGCCAACTTGGTCAACCGATCAATAATTACCCAAATACTATCATTGCGGCTTTGAGTAGTGGGGAGTTTGGTGACAAAATCCATAGGTATGTCCTCCCATTTCCAAACGGGGATCGGCGGTTGCTCGAGCAAACCAAACGGCTTTTGATGCTTGGCCTTGACCTTAGAACAAGTGAGGCATTTAGATAAATATACCGCGATATCTTTCTTCATTCCCGGCCACCAAAACATGGGACGAAGATCGGCATACATCTTATCTGCACCGGGATGAATCGAGTATCGTGACTTATGAGCTTCATCAAGGATGAACATGCGAATACCGTCACGATCGGTAACCCATAAACGGTTCAAATAATAAAGCAAACCGTTGCTTTTGGTTTCAAGTTGGAGTTCGGCACCACATGGCATCTCGTCGTATAAGCTTCATTCGGTGACGGAGACGTGTTGGGCGTCGAAGATGCGGTATTGAAGGTCGGATTGCATGGTGACACAATTGAACAAAACGGATTTAATGTGACTCTTACGACTAAGTGCATCGGCCACGACATTTGCTTTCCCGGGGAGGTAGCGAATCTCGCAATCGTAATTGCTTAACAATTCGGCCCGTTGTCTTTGTCTCATGTTGAGATCCTTTTGATCGAATATGTGTTACAAACTTTTATGATCGGTGTAGAACACACATTTCGTGCCATAAAGATAGTGTCTCCAAATTTTTAAGGCAAACACGACCGCATCAAGTTCGAGATCGTGCGTCGTGTAATTTTTCTCATGAACCTTGAGTTGATGCGAGGCGTAAGCAATGACCTTTTCTCGTTGCATAAGAACCCAACCGAGACCTTGAATAGAAGCGTCGCAAAACACAACAAAATCATCGTTGCCCTCGGGAAGAGCAAGGATAGGAGAATTGCAAAGCATGTCCTTTAGGGTTGGAAACGCTTTTTCTTGTTCGGGACCCCATTCATATACTTTCCCTTTGTGGGTTAGTGCGGTAAGGGGTGAAACAATCTTCGAAAAGTTGCGGATGAAACAACGGTAATATCCCGCTAAACCAAGAAATGAGCGAACCTCCGTTGGAGAGGACGAGGTTTTCCAATTTTTAACGGCCTCGATTTTAGCAGGGTCAACGTGAATACCCTTGTCGTTGACGATGTGGCCCAAGAATTGAACTTGCTTTAGCCAAAATTCCGCATTTGGAGAATTTAGCATAAAGTTGTTCTTTTCGCAACAAATCAAGAATGGCGCGCAAATGATCTTTGTGCTCGTCTTCGGATTTAAAATATATCAAGATTTTGTCAATAAAAACAATCACGAACTTGTCGAGGTAGGGTTTACAAACGCGATTCATAAGATTCATGAAAACGACGGGAGCATTAGTCAACCCAAAAGGCATAACTCGGAATTCAAAGTGCCCATAACGAGTACGGAAAGCGGTCTTGGGTATGTCATCCTCGTGGACACGAAGTTGGTGATAACCCGAACGGAGATCAATTTTGGAGAAACAAGCGGATCCTTGAAGTTGATCAAATAGGTCATCGATGCGCGGAAGGGGATAAAGATTCTTGATAGTAAGCTTATTGAGCTCTCGGTAATCGATACACATACGAAGAGTACCATCCTTCTTCTTGACAAACAAAACGGGTGCGCCCCGTGGAGACGAACTCGGGCGAATGAAACCTTTGTCCATGAGTTCTTGGATTTGGTTTGAGAGTTCTTGCATCTCGGAAGGTGCAAGACGGTATGGTTCTTTGGCTACGGGGTTTGCTCCGGGTACAAGATCAATACGGAACTCACTTGACGTATGGGAGGGAGTCCAGAAACGTCTTCAGGAAATACTTCGGGTAATTCGCGAACAATCGGGATGTCGGAAAGTTGTCTTTCTTCGTGGGCCTTTGTGGTGACATGGGCTAAGAAAGCGACATACTTCTTGTGCAAATAACGTTGGGCTTCAAGGCACGACATGAGGTTTAGCTTTGATAATGGTCTTTCTCCGGCGACGTTTAGAATCACGCCACCTTCGATAGGGATACGAATAATCTTCTCGAAACATAGAATTTCGGCACGGTGAAGAGAAAGCCAATCCATACCAATGATGACGTCGAAGCTACCCATTTGCATCGGAATAAGATCAATGGAGAACTTTTGCCCATTAAGGGTGAGCGTGCAATTACGGACGACAGAGTCAATAACGATCGAACTACCGTTAACTATCTCTAGCGTGAATGGTTTAGACAATTTACTACGGGGCACATCAAGTATGTACTCAAAATCAACGAAAATGAAACTCCTATCGGCTCCCGAATCAAATAATACCGATGCATGATGCTTGTTAACTAAAAACGTACCGTTCACCACATCGTTCGAGTTTCGGGCTTGATTAGCATTGATGGTGAAAGCTCGCCCTTGGGTTCCTTGAGGTTCTTAAGTTTGAGACGTTAAAGCTTGAGGGTTTGGAGCTTGGTAGGCTTGCATGAGCATGGGTTGAGCTTGAGGGTTTGGAGGAGGCATGAGTTGGGGTAATTGAGGTTGGTAAGTTTGAACTTGGTAGGCTTGGGAGGTGTAGTAGGGTTGTGGGGCAACATAGGCTTGATGGGCTTGAGCGAGTCGAGGACACTCGTTACGGAGGTGGTTTGGATCACCGCAGTTATAGCAGGCCCTAACGGTGTTAATGATTGGAGCACGAGGGATGGCTCGGTTGGGTTGGTTTAACGGTGCGAACCGCGGTGGAGAGGCTTGCACTTGGGGTGCTTCTCGGCAGTATTGGGTGAGGTGGCCGAATCGGTGGCAATTGGTGCACACTCGGGAAGTGGATTGAGCCGGATGGTGACGTTGACAAGTGTTGCAATACGGGTGTGGGCCGGTGTATGGTTTCTTGGTTGGAGGGGCTTGTTGGGCTTGTGGTTGGGCTATGACATAGTTTTGGGAATTGGGCTTTCGTTTGTTATTGCGGTAATGAGAGGAGTTGTGGTTGTGTTTGGAGGATTCGGGCTTGGACTCTTTAGTGGGCTTGGTGCGGGCTTATCATTGGGCTTCTTGGAGCCTTTCCGCGTCAAGGTCCCAGCCTTAACATTGTTTTCCGTGAGGGTACCGGCTAGAGCAATGGCATCACGAAGTTCCTTCGGGTCACGACTAAGGACAGAATCTTGGATTTGCATCGGCAAACCCGAGATGTACTTATCAATGGCATGCTCCAAAGGAGTAACCATATGCGGGATAAGGACGCTCAATTCGTGGAATCGGTTATTGTAAGCGGTATTATCACCTCCCTCTTGCTTCAAATTCCAGAATTCTTCTTCTAAGTTCCGGAGTTCATATTTCGGGCTGAATTGGTCTAAGATGAGCTTCTTGAGGTCATCCCATGGCAAGGCCATGGCAGCCTCAACCCCAAGGTCTCTCTTTTTGCTAGTCCACCAAGTAAGGGCACTAGATTTGAAAACACTTGATGCATACATGGTCTTCTTGTCATCCGGACATGTAGAGTGGAGGAACACGCTTTCCATGTGCTCGAACCATTGGAGAAGGGTTGTAGCACCCTCAGTCCCAAAGTAATCGGTTGGGTTAGCATTGGTGAATTTCTTGATAGTGAAAATATTAGGGTTTGCGGGAATAGTTGCGGCATTCACGTCTTGGAGTTGAGAGATGACCATAGGGAGGGCTTCCACAATTCCCTTCATAATGAGAGATGACATGCGACGGTCAGAGTTGCGGCGGGTAAGGTTGATGAGACGGGAAGACATACTGCAAGGATCAAATGTGTAAAATTTATGAGACTGGGGTAAATGTTGTAAATGTATGAATTTGTATAAGTTGATACTTGTGAATTCTATTTAACAATTTGGGGTTGAGTTTGTGTAAATCGATACTTGTGAATTCTATTTAACAATTTGAGGTTGAGTTTTGTGGTTGAGGTTGAGAATGGAGTCGTTTATGAGACGTGATTTTATAAGTGTTGACGTAATGATGGATAATAAATAAAATAAATACGTAAGTAAATAAATAAATAGTTATAACATAACTTAAAATTGAAACATGGGGTTTCATTTGTTGGTTAGGATTTCATGAACCACCATGGTTCCTTCCAACGAAATGAAAATATCGAAAACCAATAAAATTGATTAAAATTGAGTTGTGAAGGGTGTTGAGAAAGATGGTTGAAGTACTTCGGGAACCACCCCGTGTTTATGTACTTCACCCACCTATTCAACTAAAACACAATACGGAAAACCGAGTTTAGCCACATATCACCGTGAATTCGGTTATAAATTAAGGATGTGATCGTCACACGACCACGATTGATACAATGAGGGTAGTAGATTCGTGAACGTTTGGTGTGATACGCTTTGGCCTAACAAGTTTCACACTCACACCTCACCCTACAGGAAGGCAACCAGGTCTCACGGTTGATCGAGATGTATACGCATTGCACTTCCTTAGGCTCGCAAGCCTTGGTGTCAAGGGATCGGTGTACAGGTGTGTCCCCCTTACAGTTACTACGTATCGTTACACGAATCATCCTCAAGGAGAGGGGAGGTAAAAGGTGGGAATTCTTAAGGAATTTCCCGATTTAAAAATCGTCCTAAAATTTTGAAAAATGATTTTGAGGCATAGCCTCGGAATAAGTGTGTGCTTTCGTGTACAATTGTATATGATAAACAATTTAAATAAATTAAGCTATGTACAAAAATTTAAACAAATAGGGTGCGCGTATAGAAACACGTATAGGGACCCTAAACATGCTACTAGGTCGTTACGTCTAACCACCTATCTTATAGCCTTTGGCTCTGATACCAATCTTTCACACCCCAACCTACGGCGGAATATGCCGGGGCGCGACATAATTGTATCATAGCTCAAAAGACACTAAAATGAATCCACGTGTCAATATCTAAATTATTAAATTCATATTATTCAAACACGTAAAGCACAAATATTGTTTCAAAAGAAATTACAACTAAATATAATAAAAATAAAGTTCATCATGCATCCTAAGGTCCAACTACTCTTTAATCCCTTGATTCTTCATCCAATATAGCTACCTGCACCATGCGGGAAAATACATAGTTTGTCAACATAAAGTTGTAACGCCCGTTAATTCCGGTTCCAAGAGTAAAGCTTGTAAAGTATATATTATTCTCGGGATTTAACCGACGTTTCTCGGGAGCCTTTAGGTCATCCCGGTACATTAAAATTATGTAACTTTCCACCCAAGTTGCTACACACTTCATACTGGAGGGACTAGAGTGTAATTTATTTTATCATAATATTAAAAAAAAACCCTAACTCCTAACCCTAGGGCAGCCGATCGGACTCAACTTCTGAGCAGGAGGAGGCGTTTCTCGAGTTGAAGAACAGGAGGAGGCGTACTGAGCAAGAGGAGGCGTTTCTCGAGTTGAAGAGGCGTTTCTCGAGTTGATCGGACTCAACTTCTGACAAGTTTGTTTGGGGTACTGAGCCGGAGGAGGCGTTTCTCGAGTTGAAGAACAGGTTGACGCATGCCTTGTTTTTAGCTCTACCTGATGGCACCGATGATTTGGTGGTTTATTTTGATGCCTCTTATCAGGGGCTTGGGTGTGTTTTGATGCAGCGAGGTCGAGTCATCGCTTATGCCTCACGGCAGTTGAAGCCTCATGAGGCGAATTATCCTACCCACGATTTGGAGATGGCGGGCGGTGGTGTTTGTGCTTAAGTTGTGGAGACATTATTTATACGGTGTTCCTTGCGTTATTTATACTGATCATAAGAGCTTAAAGTATTTCTTCGAGCAAAAGGAACTGAATATGCTACAGCGTCGATGGTTGGAGTTGATTAAGGACTACGATCTAGAGATTATGTACCATCCGGGTAAGGCTAATGTGGTAGCCGACGCGTTAAGCCGGAAGGAGAGACCAAAACCTATTCGTGTGAAATCCTATCAGCTTATTCTCAAACCCGACATTTTGAAACAAATAGCCAACGTCCAGAATGAAGCGTTACAGGTGGAATGGATTATGTCAGAACGTATTTGGGGTCAGGAAAAGTTGTTGGAAGACGTCGGCGATGGGGTAAAGTAAAAGGATGGGTGTTTATGGGTACCGAGGTATGGGGGATTCAGAGATAAAATTTTAGATGAAGCGCACAAGTCGCGCTATTCCATTCATCCGGGCGCGACCAAGATGTACCAAGACCTGAAGAAGAATTATTGGTGGCTTGTGATGAAGTTTGAGGTGGCTCAGTATGTGAGTAAGTGTTTGACGTGTCTACAAGTTAAGGCCGAGCATCAGAAGCCGTTTGGGAAACTTCAGCCGTTGGAAATACCTGAGTGGAAATGGGAACATCTTACGATGGATTTTGTGACTAAACTGCCTCGTACCCCTAGGGGTAATTATGACACCATTTGGGTAATCGTGGATAGATTGACCAAGAGTGCTCATTTCTTGCCGATTCGAGAGACCTTTAATTCTGAACAGCTAGCCGATGTGTTTATTCGTGAGATCGTTTCTAGGCACGGGGTGCTGGTATCTATTGTTTCGGATAGGGATACGCGTTTTACCTCCAGGTTTTGGAAAAAGTTTCACGAGGAGATGGGTACCAAACTCCACATCAGTACTGCCTATCACCCACAGATGGATGGTCAGTCCGAGAGGACCATTCAGACTCTTGAGGATATGTTGCGGGCCTGTGTAATCGATTTTGGTGGCAGTTGAGATCGTCACTTACCGTTGGTAGAGTTCTCGTATAACAATAGTTATCACGACCCGATTGGGATGCCACCGTTTGAGATGCTGTATGGGAGGAGGTGTAGGACTCCAGTCTGTTGGGGTTCCGTTGGTCAGAAGCAGTTGGGTAGTTTGGAGGTGGTCGAGGCTACGACCGAGAAGCTCGATAAGATAAGGGCTTTTATGAAGGCCGCTCAGGATCGTCAAAAGTCTTATGCGGATAAGAGGCGAAGGCCTATTGTGTTTGAGGCTGGGGATCGGGTTATGTTGAACGTTTCCCCTTGGAAGGGTATTATTCGTTTTCGTAAGAGGGGGAAGCTTAGTCCGAGGTTCATAGGTCCGTTCCGTATTTTGTCCCGTGTTGGTGAGGTAGCGTATAGACTGGAGCTGCCCGATGAGCTCTCGGGGATTCATCCTACGTTCCACGTGTCCCATCTGAGGAAATGTTTAGCCGATGAGGAGGCCCATATGCCACTTGATGATATTGAGCTGGATAGTAAGTTGAACTATGTTGAGGAACCTATTGCTATACTTGACAGTCAGGAAAGACGCTTGAGGAATAAGGTGGTTAGGCAGGTGAAGGTGCAGTGGAGGCACCTAGGGGTTCCGAGGCTACTTGGGAGTCCGAGGAAGAGATGATGAAACTCTATCCGCAGTTGTTCCTGTCGCGTCGGGATTCGGGGACGAATCCCGATGTAAGGGGGGTGGACTTGTAACGCCCGTTAATTCCGGTTCCAAGAATAAAGCTTGTAAAGTATGTATTATTCTCAGGATTTAACCGACGTTTCTCGGGAGCCTTTACGTCATCCCGGTACGTTAAAATTATGTAACTTTCCACCCAAGTTGCTACACACTTCATACCGGAGGGACTAGAGTGTAATTTATTTTATATCATAATATTAAAAAAAAAACCCTAACTCCTAACCCTAGGGCAGCCGATCGGACTCAAGACCCCCCCCCCCCTGCTCGAAAATATTCTGTCCAGCCATGTTTCAACCGTAAAAACTTCAATTCAAGGTCGGTTTTATGATTCCTTATGTCTTTTACACCTTAATTGATCGTATTAACGCGCTTATTGGTCGTTAAGGTTGAGTTTTGATGATAACAGTTTGCTGACAGATTCGTATACGTTTATTGTAGGTATAATAACTTTCCATCGTTTTTGATCGATTCTTGATTCCATGATGTTCTATTTTGAGTCTAGTTTCCAGAAAGGTATAATACGTAATTTTTGGACGAGATTTGAATGGTTTTTATGAATTTGTAAAATCGAGTGTCAAAGCTGATGCGGGATGACAGATTCTGGTCTGTCTTCCTGACGTCATAACCCTTTTTCGACAGGTCCAAATTGGTTGGTTCCACTTCTGAAAGTTAGTATTTTGAGTTAGGAACCAAACTCAATTGGAGTCATTTAATTTGGCTGGGTAATGATTTTTATAAAAATAAAACTATTTTGTTGCGCACTGAAATAGCTGCACATACCTTTCTATGTTGGAGGAATTTTTATGAATTTTGTGTCCGCTAGAAAAATATAATAAAAATATTTTTGTAAACCTAAGACATTTACTAAAGTCTGGTAAAAATTTAATAATTTATTTCAAAGGTTATCCTATATAATTAAATCCATCTCCGCATGCTAAAATCTGCACGTTTTACTTGTTATTGATCGATAAGTTCGTTTTAGGCTTAACCGGTGGATGTTCTATTGTGTTCTTGTCGGGGCTGTTTGAAGTGAGTTTTTGCACCACAATCTTCCTAGGTATGTCCCGTATATCATACTTAAAGATCATTTTCATAGGTGTTCGTTAAGTTGATTAACTAGTTGTAGTTTGATTGTTATGTTCGGTTGTCTAGAATTGTAGTTTGGCGCGTTTAACGCGAGGGTTGAAGTGATTAACGACCAATTCAGCTCGGGGACACTTGGTTTGATGTACGGGCTGTTCAAAATTCATTTTTATAAGTTATGGGGCTGAATTGGTTGTCGGTTACTCCAACGGGTTGGTACAACGCGCAATTGTGTTTATTGAATAGTTGGTGTGTTGTACTTGCGGGTTACCGACCCATTTGACTCGTGTGGCATCGTGTGGACTTGTTGGCTGTGATTTTATCATAATGGGTCCACACAGGGCTGAGTTGGATGTCAACGGCCTAAACGACTCATAAACGCGCGTGTTAGTGTCACCTAGTGCTCATGGGGGCAAATTGGGAATTCTTTATTCCCGGGAGTACCTAAGGGTCGTTTTGGTGAATGTGAGACCTCGGGGGCTGTTGTGATTAAGTTTGATGAGGTCGAGGATTTAGGTAACTCGAACCATGTTAGAACGTCTCGTAGGATAAACGAGTCATCTTGATGTCATTAGTGATTGAATGTAAACCGACAGGTGTTTGAGTTTTGGGATTTCTTAGGGATTCTCTAGCTCGTGGTGAATCCGCGTCTTGTGTCAGGTGAATTCTTGATTCCCTTTTTACTCTTTTAAATTTTGGGCTAGCATGCACGCCTAAATGTTTTCTCACTTGATGAAATGTTTTAAATGGTTTTTATATAGGCTTGCTAGTATATGGTAGGCCTTGGGATGTTAATATATATATATATATACGTTATTGTTTGGCCTCTATTTGGCGGAGTTGTAGTCGTTTCGACTACGGATGTTGCGTATGCCTGCTTTGTGTTTGCATGCGTTGAATGTTACGTGTTTGGGTTGTACATTTGCTCGACCCTGAATGTTATACGTGGATGTTATATATATATTGTTATATATATAGGGATGTACTTGAAAGGATGTTGATATATATATCTTTGGTATATGTATGTATGAGAATGTTTAGTCTTCGGTAACGATGACTTAATGGATGCACTCTTTTTACTTTAAAAACTTTTGGTATGACTACGATATTTGTTATTACTGATATTATTTACTTAAAACTTGAACTCACTCAGCTCAAGCTGACTTTGTGTGCATGTTAGTGTGAGTTTCAGGTTAGGAAGAGGATGCCTTATCGCTTGGACGTGCACGAAGCTACTTGGACGGTGAAGGGCATACGTGGATGGAAGAATGTACTTTGAACAATTTGATTTTAAATAGTTTTATGAATTACATTTAAAATTGGTTTTGGGCAAAATTCCCGGGTTTTAGGGAACTTATCTTACGATTTATGTTTTCCGCTGAATTTACACTCTGAGACGTTTGTTTTAATGGAAGAAACCGTTTTCAAGTTTAATTACTTTAAATAATATTTTGTATGAATACCAACTATGGGACTCCCGGGGTTCAGGGTCTTACAAAAGTTGAGCAAGTAATCACGGTTTTTGAATACATACAATATAAAAATGACAATTCCTTGCGATATTATGAAATACTACAACTAGCATAACAACAATATGACAATAATATAAAAGCTTTCTTTTCACTCGAATCCCATGGATATCGAGCTACTCCGACGGCGTATGATCATACTAATGAGGATGAGGATGAGGATGAGATACCAACCACCAAAACATAAATTAAACACATAATCATATTTGCACGTATAACTAATTGAGCAATATCATAATCGCAAATAGTGGAATTTTAGTGAAAATTGATTTAACGCATAACGCCCCCAAAATATAAAACGGTAAAAAGGGGGATGTGAATTACTTACCTTTTAGCGAGTAGAATAGTGAAGATGAAACGACAATAAATAATTAAAGTGAAAATGGTTAAGCTCCTCGAGATTTGCCGACAAAGATTCCTAGTTTTTAAATAGAAATCAACATTATCAAGACTTATAACGTAATTAAGGTTTGATGGGGTTTTAAGCAAAGTTGAGATTAACGAATTAAGGTTATTAATCGGTTGAAATTCATTGTTATATTTGTTATTTATTATTTAATATTATTATTACAATCGTTGTTGTTGTCATTAATATTATTAGATAAATAGAATAAGTAAACGCTACATATTGTATCTATATGTTTATATTGATGAAGGAACATTGTGTATAAAATCTATCTATGTATTTATAAATCAACAATCATTATCAATAAATAAACAATACTAATTATATTTTATATAATATCTATCAATATATATTTACTAAATATTAGTTATTGATCATATATATATATATATATATTGAACCCCTTAAGATAGTTCGTTTCACCTTAAAATAGAACGAACTATTTTATAAATATATAACAATGCATATATATATATATGTATATATATACATGTATATTTGTATACAGTGTTGTCGAAAAAGTTTAAAGGTGCGAAAAAATAATAGTTTGGAGTTCAGTTTTAATAAAAATAAGATTTATTGAATAATATATTAATATAAAAGGTTTAAAAAATGAAATAGAAAAAAGATTGCAAAACCGGGCCTGGAGGGACTCGAACCCGCGCCTCCAGGCCAGTTCTGAGGTTTTAGCATTCGCACCTCCCCTCCAGGCAGGTGTGTAATCTTGTTAAGACATCAAAACCAGTCAATTAAATAAGCAGATTAATGTTCATACCCTACCCATAAAACCCTAGGATTTAAAGTACGTTAATCGATCCAGGAATGTTAAAATTTATTTAGGGCTTTTGTTTCTGGGTTAAAAACGAACAACAAGCATGTTTCTATTACTAGGATTGAAGACGGATTAAGGGTGAACGGCGAATTATTCCTTGCGGCCCGATTGGAGATCAAACTCGTGCTTGGCGCCTTTATAAACTGCAATTAAGTTAGGGTTTGTGTTCGAGGGATTAAGGTGAATGAGTGTGCGAGGTTAATTGAATTATAGCCATGTTTATATAGCGTTTTAATTCCTAGGTCAGCCGTGGTTATTAAACGAGTTAGTTAGCTGTCAATAGTTAATCATTTACCCGATTTAGAGTGTCGGTGTGACCCATTTTTGGTATCCATTAATTTGGCAAGATCAATTTTGATTATTATCACCGAAAATTAAGGTTCAAGAAAGGTGGGGATACGGCGTGAGGAGAGGAAGAAGGGAGGGAAAAAGATATTATTTGCATTTTAGTCCATGAGCTATGGTTGTAGATGCAAAGTTGGTTAGAAATAAGTTTAAGGGTAAATTTTGCATTCTCTAGATAGTTTAATAATAAATATAAAAAAAGAAAAAGAAGAAAATTAACTAAAAGGGATATTTTATTGATAAAATCACCCGAACACGAACCGGGTCGGGTAACGTTTACAAATGCAAGAAAACGGAAAACCGAAATGTTACATACAAGTTATTTAATTAATTGTTTAAATGTGTTTTTACTAATTAGTATTTGAGTATGATAAAGAGTTTGTATTATAGTATAATTAGGTTTTCATGTTTAAACTAGTATACATACCCGAGCTTATGGGTTATATCATTGCATTGCAATTTTCAAGCTAATGAAAATTACAAGAATCGAGCTTATGATCTAAAATATTGTTTGTGTTTTCAGTTCTATTTACCAAACTTCAATTGGTATCTGAGCTCGGTTTAATATAACACGAGTTCTTTAATATGTCTCAAGATCTTGGATGAGTTGTTTTATAGTTTAACATAAGTTAATTTTTTGTATTCAACAATAATTAGTTGAGCATCTTGGATTATTTGACGGTAACTGTTGAAGACTTATATTATAAGACTTTTACTTTACCAAACTTATATTATAAGACTTTTGCATTGACGAGTTCTTTTAATTGCTTTGAAAACTTTTTTTTGTTAAATAACACTTTGTTGTTTTCTATTCGATCCAAATTGTTTCAATTAAAACGATTTTTGTTACAAGATAAGAATTCTAAAAGCCTTCAGCCGAAAGAGAAGAAAATGAGTCATGGGTAATTCTTCAAATAATATAGTAGGTTCTTTAATTCCTTTACTATGTCTGATGCTAAGAACAACTACACCACGTGGGCGCTTCGGGTCAAAGTCGTGTTCTGAAGCCATGGTCAGTGGGAAGTTGTTGAGCTGGCATCAGGAGCTGCAGTAGATGAAACGAAGAACGGTGGTGCGATTGCATATTTGTTTCAATCAATTCTAGAAGAAAAAATCATCCAAGTTACCTAATACGAAATTGCTTGGGAAATTTAGAATGCAATCAAAATCCGTTATGCTTGCGAAGAAATGGTTAAGGAGGCTTGCCTACATACCCTAATCACTGAATTTGAAACCATAGGGATGAAAGACATCGATAATTTTGATAACTTTGCTGGGAAACTAGCAGGTATTGGCTCAAAATTAGTCACGCCCGGTTCCGCACTCGATAAACAAAGGCTAGTAAGAAAGTTTTTTTCTAGTGTGACTAAGCGTTTTATAAACGTGGTTGCATCATTAGAACAGGTTATTGATTTGAAAACCATAAAGTATGAAGAAGCGGTAAGTAGATAAAAATCTTACGAGGACCGTGTGAAAAGTGTCGATGATATGGATGATAATCATGGTAAACTCTTGTTTAATAAATCTTCCTTTCCTCGAAACTCCAAGGGTGGGAAAAAGGGGAAAGGAAAACGACATCAGGAGCAATCCCAGGACAAATCAAAAGACAAATACAACCGGAACAAAGAAGGTGATTTGGGTAAGAAAAGGGATTATCAGGGGTTCAGTATTTTCGTTGTGACGAGATGGGTCACTATGCTTTGGCATGCTCGGAAAGAAGAGTGAAATGAGCCAAAGCAAAACACGTGAATTAAAATAACCGAAGCAAACGAACCAACAACAAAGAATGAAGTTTTGAAGAAGATAAGTATCAACGAAGTCTTCTTGAATGAAGAAAACATGCATCCGAAGTGATATGAGTCGGAATTGATTGAAGATGACATTTGGTACATCGATAACAGGGTGAGCAATCATATGACGGGTGTGAAATCTTATTTGTCTGATCTAGATGAAACAGTTCCTGGACTAGTCATTTATGTGATAGTTTATGTATTGACATAAAGGGGAAAGGTTCGATTACTACCATTTGTGGTGATGGTGTTGAAAGGCAATCACAAATGTTTATTTTATCCCAAGCTTAACGAGCAATATTTTAAGCTTGGGACAAGCAACCGAAAACGGGTGTAAGGTGATTCTGGAAGATGACCAACTTTTAGTGCTTGACTAATTGAGAAAGGTAATAATGAAGTCGGTTAGATCAAGGAACCAATTGTACAAGGTGAAGCTTCGGGTTGGAAAACCGGTAGGTTGGTAATGGCACATGCTTTTAGGCCATTTAAATTTTGAGTCATGAAACTTCTAACAACCAAGGATATGATATGTGGTGTTCCTTTGTTTATTGCTTACACTAATCCGTGTGACAGCTATTTAGTAGGTAAGCAAACCCGGAAACTATTTCCAAATCAAACACGTTTTCAAGCCAAGAAACCACTTGATTTGATTCATGGCGATTTATGTGAATCCAATATTACCACATACACCGTCAAGTAAGAAATTTATTTTTATTATTGTTGATGATCAAATGAGGTTCTTGGGGGGGGGGGGGGATTTTTTCTGAAGTCAAGGTTTTTGATTATTTCAAAAAATATAAAATTGTAGTTGATGGTGAAACAGGTACAAAATTGGAATTTTTCGAACCGACAATGGAGGAGAATACACGTCTTGTGAGTTCTAAAAAAACTTGATAAGTAAAGGAATCACATAACATTATTCCGCTCGAAACAAACCCCAACAAAATGGTGTGGTGGAGTGGAGAAATCGAACCGTGATTGACACAATTATAAGCATGCTCCATGTCACAAATGTTCCAAAACCGTTTTGGGGAGAAGCGGCGAGGCATGCAATTTATATCCTAAACCGAGTAATGACGAAATCACTACTGGAGAAGACTCCCTACGAAGCCTATAAAGGTGTAAAACCCACTCTTGATCATTTACGGGTTTTCGAGTGTGTCGGTTATGTGAAAACACCTCTAACTACTTCGGTTAAAAAGCTTGACGACCGAAGTACCCCTATGGTTTATCTCGGTACCGAACCCGGGACAAAGGCAAACCCGAAGTAAGACTCGGTTAGCCACCAAATTCATGTTTCTCGAGATGTTATATTTAATGAGAAACAAGGTTGGAATTGGTCTAAAAGTGGTGAAAACCCGGCTGGAAAATTTGTTAGTAAATTTGGAAAAATTGGTAATGTTATAAACTTGTTTGACCAAAATACCCCTAGCGAAATCCGCCCAAACATCACCTAAAACAGCCCAAACAGCACCCAAAACAACCCAAACAGCGCCCTCAACAGCCCAATCAGCACCAGTTTAGCAAATTGTTCAGATCAACAGCCCGTTTTAGCAATCAATTCTGATCAACAGCATGTTTAAGCAAATTGGCGTATCAGCACACTGGTGCAGCTGTTCTGCAGCCTAGTTCGTCTAATTTACATGTTGACCCTGGTCCATCTGCCCCAAGACGGTCAAATCGAACCTCAATTTTACCTGAAAAGTTCAATGATTATTTGTTAAACGTCAAAGTTTCATGCATGGGAGAAAGGATGAAGGGTTTGAAGATGAAGAATTATTTTTTACTCAAGAAGGTGAATCGATGAGTTATGTCAAGGCACCCAGGGTAAAAGAATGGGATAATGCAATGAACAAGGAGATTGCATCTATTGAACGGAACAAAACGCGGGAGCTTGCTGACAAGCCGAACGGGTTTAAAGCGATCGGTTTGAAGTGAATTTATAAAATTAAAAAGGATGCTATTGGTAGACTAGTAAAATACAAAGCACGGCTTGTTGCGAAGGGTTATGTTCAGAAATTCAGTATTTTAATGAAGCTTTTTGTTAGTGCACAGATTTGGTGTCCACACCTGTTCGAATAGGATAGGGGTAGTTTAGTCTTTATATTAATGTATAAAGGCTCATTCGCTAAGCATGTTAAGCGAATGAGGCCTCATTTGTTAAAGACTACGTCTATTCGTTAATGTAAGAGCCCATTCGCTACTACAATGTAACGAATGGTGGCTCAATCGTTAAAGTATACCCATTCGCTAAGTGTGTTTAGCGAATGGGCTATGGAAAGTCATTCTTTAGTACTATTCTAACGAACGTTAATACAGTATAACAAATGAGGCATGCCTATAAATAGACCTTCCATAGTGAAATGCACAAAAGATCTGTGCCATATTTATCCCCTGTAATGTTATGCTGCCGGAATTCTTCAGGCCTAATGTATTGATCTCCATAACGTATGAACATGACTTATCGTATCGGTATTGCGACTAGATCTTGGCTCGTAATTACGTTTTCACAAATGGTATCAGAGCCAGCGGTTGCTCGTGATACGTCCAGTTCGTGTTCATCAGAGTTAACATATTGATTTGATCAGATTTGAACCGAATCAGTGGATAATCGGTGAATTGGATGTTATATTCGTGTTCCTAATTAAATTCCAAGCTCACTGATGCATTATGGTGGTTAATTATGAAGAGTACATGAATCTGCCATTGATGACCTTGATTGAAGCTTTCAATTTACATATCAAAATTGACAAGGATAATGTGTCTTTTTGATAAAATTGGAAGTTAAATCAAGTTCCAGACACAAATACAGAGCTTCGTGTATAATCTGGTGAATTAATTTGAAGATCATATCAAGATTTGAAGTTTCCGGCCACCGTAGCCATATTTTCCTGCGAGATTCGTTTTTCCGACATCTACAGTAACTACCCAACAACCCATTCGTTAATTTAAATGCTCATTCGTTACGGAGATTTAACGAATGAGTTATTCGTTAAGGAATTTTAACGAATATGGATTTCTTAACGAATGAGACCTCATTCGTGTACTGTTCATACGAGTGGGGGTGATTAACGTATGGAAGACATTCGTTAAAAGGTTAAAGAATATCGTTTAACGTATAAGTCATTCGTTATGTGGATTAATGAAGGAGACCTATTCGTTCATGGGTAACGAATGTGGATGGTTGTTGGACGAATGTGACACTGTTCTAGCGAATGAAGACCAGATAACGTATGAGGATAGTAAAAAAAAGGATTTTCGGCAAATTTTCTTAAAAGAAATTTTTCAGGGATATTTCAAATGTGCGGGACACTCTTTTGGCAAATTTTGATGATATGTTTTCCGGCCGATTTTTCACGCATATCGAGGGGCCGAGTGGGAGTAACCGATTAAGTTAAAGAGAATTTTATTGTAGATTTTCTAAGATTTGTTCAAGACCTTGCCGAATTTGTCAAAAAATGGGAAGATAAAACTTTCAAATAGCTTATTCGATTGGTATCTTCCTACGTTTGCAAGGATTTCTTGAAAAATTACTGCATTTCGGGTGGTAATATGCGATTGTAAAGCTACGTTTGACTGAGTTCAAGACTGCAATTGTTCTTCGATCACGAATTGATTTGTTCAAGATTGAAACCTGACTATGTGGGATACGAGTGTCTGTCCGATTACTTCTTTCTGAGGGACTTTGATCCTGACAATGTTGGCTACGAGTATTCAGCGGATTGCTTCTATTGAAGGGGACAAATATTGAATGGGTTGATCTAATTGAGGAATATATGAGTCTTGACATCTGATTGAAGAAAATGATTGTTCGGGATTGACTAACTAAGGTTGGAACTCTGAATCATATGCCCAAAGCAGTAATGCATCCAAGCGTATTAGTTGCCAAAGAGCTTCAAAGAGTAATGATTTGGGATAGACGTTATCGAGAGAGTGAAGACCGATGTGAAAGATGTGGAATGATCGGGTTGTTCATGAAGATGTGTGACGAGGTTGAACGTAAAGACATTTTTACTTTACCAGTGCGACAGATAGCCGATGACTTGCTGCTCATTGATTCGTTTGATCGAGCCATATCATATGCCAGTTGGATGATCGGAATGATCACCTGGAGATGCTTATTTGAGGGGGAGATCTGATACGAGTAGCTACAAGTTGTTGGTATGCTTACAAAGAGTTATATTTTGTTTGTTCGCACAAGCCTGAGAATCATCAGCCAAGGGGGAGGTTGGTATTACGGCTAATGATATGCAGTTAAAGTATTCAGCTTTAACGTATTCGTCGTTAACGTATTGGAGGCTAAAGTATTGGAAAGCATTCGACAGCTACGGAAAAGGGGGAGTCTATTAGTGCACAGATTTGGTGTCCGCAACTGTTCGAATAGGCTAGGGGTAATTTAGTCTTTATATTAATGTATAAAGGCTCATTCGCTAAGCATGTTTAGCGAATGAGGCCTCATTCGTTAAAGACTAGGGCACAGATTTGGTGTCCACAACTGTTCGAATAAGCTAGGGTAGTTTAGTCTTTATATTAATGTATAAAGGCTCATTCGCTAAGCATGTTTAGCGAATGAGGCCTCATTCGTTAAAGACTAGGGCACAGATTTTGTGTCCACAACTGTTCGAATAGGCTAGGGTAGTTTAGTCTTTATATTAATGTATAAAAGCTCATTCGCTAAGCATGTTTAGCGAATGAGGCCTCATTCGTTAAAGACTAGGGCTATTCGTTAATGTAAGAGCCCATTCGTTACTATAGTGTAACGAATGGTGGCTCAATCGTTAAAGTATACCCATTCGCTAAGTGTGTTTAGCGAATGGGCTATGGAAAGTCATTCGTTAGTACTATTCTAACAAATGAGAGGCCTCATTCGTGAATACAGTATAACGAATGAGGCATGCCTATAAATAGGCCTTCCATAGTGAAATGCACAAGAGATATGTGCCATATATATCCCCTGTAATGTTATGCTGCTAGAATTTCTCCAGGCTTAATGTATTGATCTCCATTAACGTATGAACATGACTTAACGTATCGGTATTGCGACTAGATCTTGGCTCGTAATTACGTTTTCACACTTTTACTCTCGTTGCTCGAATTGAAACAGTTAGATTGATAATCGCTTAGCCGCCCGGGGGGGGGAGGGGGTAAGTACATCACTTGGATGTGTAGTTGGCGTTCTTACATGGTGAGCTAGACAAGACCGTGTGTGTTAGTCATCCTGAAGGTTTCTAGAAGAAAGTAAGCAAAAATAAAGTTTATTTAATAAAGAAGGCCCTTTATGGGTTAAAGCAAGCCCTGCGGGCTTGGAATGTGAAACTCGGCAAAGTGTTAAAATCGCTTGGTTTTTACCAATGTCGACGAGAAACTGCGGTGTATCAAAAATAAATAGAGAATGATATATTAATAATATGTGTGTATTTGACGATTTACTTGTCACAGGTTCTAGTAAGGATGAAATTATAAAGTTCGAGAAACAAATGGAGGAACAATTCGAGATGAGCAATTTGGGATTATTGTCATTCTATCTATGAATAGAAGTCTCACAATCCAAAATCGGGATCGAGATCAAGCAAGAAACCTATACCAAGAAGATCTTAAAAGAAACAAATATGTATTTTTATAATCCAAGTGTCCACTTGAACCGATCACAAAGCTTTCAAAGGATGAGAAGGGGAAACCCGTTGATGCTACTGTCTACCGAAGAATAATCAGGTGTTCGAGGTCTTTGTTACATACGAGACCGGATTTGAGTTATTCTGCTGGAGTAGCAAGTTCGTTGATGTGCTAAAAGTAGTTATATAAAAACACGCTAATCTAGACACTAAGCAATAATTCTATACTCTTAAACTTAACTAAAACTACTAACTGGCAAATGTATCGGTCGACTCTAATACAGTTTAGTAAGTCCGGATATCGAGCCCACAGACTCCTTAAATTACGTTAGCTATTTAAATTAGACTCAACTATAGACACGACTATTTATTTATTATTATTTTGAGGGGGTGGGGGTTACTAAAAAAACTAAGATTAAATTAATATTAAAACTAATTGATAAAACTAAAGACAACTCGACTTAAAACTTGGATGACAAATAACCACCTAGGAAAGAATCCCCAAAGTTTAAGTTATCAATTAATCGGAAAATGCTTTGTTATGGAACTGGGATAATAAAATAGTCACTTAAAGAAAACCCGAACAGGACTCCTGACCATTCTCAAGAATACACCTATGGATTTCTATTAATTTTTTAAAGACACAAGTTTTAGTATTAGACTCACTTACGGTTATCTAATTGATTATGAACGAATACCTTTAAACAAAATCCTACCTTTCAGTACGGAAATCAAAAGTAGTTTAATAAATTCATTCGACTCAATAGACAAAGCTGATAAATCAAACCTAGATGGACTCCTTACGAAGAACTAATTCTTGCAATCTTAATCAACAAAGATCTATCAAATAATTCATCACCTTACAGCTATTTAGATTAGCAGCACACTTTTATATATTTGATTAATAATATTGTTTCTATGATCTTATTGCAAATCAACCATAAACTAGTAAAAAACACACAGTAGATGACCTAACAGAATCCTATCATATGAAACAATCACTAAGGAAACTGTGAAACAATAAAACTCATCAAACAATCCTAAGCACACATATGCATTGATTAAATAATATCAAACTGCTTACTGATTCATAAAACCCATAATTAAAATCAAATTCCAATCAAAATCAAACATCAACGATGGTTCATCATAAGCTTAGGCAGTCTAATAAGCTTAGCCTAGCATCAGTAAATCAAACAAAACAATAAAGATATAATTCATGGTGAAAATAGTAGAAACGATAGAAATAGGGTGACAAGACCCGTAGTCTTCGATTCCAATCAATAAGCACTCCACCGGTTGAATCCAAGCCTTCAAAACCTTCAAATTATGCAATCCTAAGCTCCAAAACTTCACAAATTCGACTGGTAATAGTCTGATTCTTTTAGGGTTGAGGTTAATGATGTTTTTATAGTTATTAGAACCCAAAACCCTTGCAAACTTCAAATCTTTCTGGAACTATGGCCTCTAGGCGCCACGTGACGAGAAAGGACAAGCTGGCCGTGTGTGGCGGATTGCTTCAAAAATGAAATTTGCCAAAAGCCACCACGCCGTGTCGCACGGCGAGGTTTCTTCTCCTCGTCGCGTGTGGCGCTTGCTCCTTTTGGCCCAGTTCAATCCTGGTTCATCTGGTTCTTTGTTTAAGCTTATTTCAGCCCATATCTTTTTCTTTTTAACCTCTTTTATGTTCTAAAACCTATAAAATAAAACTAAGTTAGTAATATACAAATTCTAAACAAAAATAAATCAAAAACAATTAAAACGATACAAACTATACAAGGGATAACATGTGTATTTATCAATAGATCATCCATATATGCAAGATCCAAAGGAATCTCACATGGATGCGATTAAGCATATTCTTCGATATGTACAGGAACCATGTCTAACGGTTTAAGATATTCGAGGGGTGGAAGTCGTCACTTTCAAAGGCGCATACGTTTCACAGAATTTGTGGAAATTCAAAGGAATTGGAATTAAAATTACATGACATGGCGTGTTCATTTCATTGGAATTGGAATCTTAATTCCATTTTGGTGTGTTCGGTTGTCAAGGAATTGCAATTGGAATTCAATTCCTTCAAATTCCTTTAAATAAAGGGATTCCAAATCCTTCAAAAAAGTGGAGGATTTCAAGTGAATTCGTTGGAATCTTTTCACGAGGTTTGTTTGTTTGACTTTTTTTTTACAAGGACAACCAATAAAACATTTTAGTTTTTTTACTTTTTTTGTTTTCAATTTATATTTTGATTTGTGAATTTTTTATTATTATTTTTGAGGGTTTTTAATCTTAATAGAAAACCCCTAAAAATACAAAAAAAAAATAATAAAAAAAAATCATAACGCAAAATATAAAAAAAATCTAAAAAAACTAAAATGTTTCCGTCATTATCCTCGTTAAACAAAAAAAAATGATTCCAATTCATTTGTTAAACGAACACATCAAGAATGGAATTGGATTTCAATTCCTTCCAATTCCTATTGGTATGTTCAGATTTCAAATCCAATTCTCTTTCTAATTACAAATCCTATGCAAATTCCAATTCCATTTTATTCTGTGAAACGAACGCGCCCTACGGGTATTTTGATGGTAGCCATGGAGTTGATGACAATGATGGCAAAAGTACTACCGGTTTTGTTTTCTACTTAGATGATGCCCCGGTTACTTGGTGTACTTAAAATCAGCCAACGGTAGCTTTATCTTCGTGCGAGGTGGAGTTTATGGCAGCCATTGCGGCTGCGGGTCAAGCCATTTGGCTCCAAGCATTACTTAGTGAAGTAATGAGATGGCCGTTTAAATCCTAGTATTTTATATTGATAACACATCTTCAATTGCACTTATGAAAAACCTGGTGTGTCATGGTCGAAGTAAAGATATAAAAACGAAGTATCACTTCATACGAGATTGTATCAAGAACGAGGATGTTAGAGTAGAACATATTCCCGGAAGTGAACAACAAGCCAACACATTGATGAAGGCTGTAACTCGTATAAAGTTTGGGTAGATGCAAAAGCTACTTATGTTTCTCTAATTGGGGACCTCCAGTGGATTTCTTCAACTCAACATTTTTCACATTGTGTTAAGTCATTTTGTTTCCATGCTTTGTTTCAAAGGTTTTAACTTAATTTCCCACTAATTTTTCTTTTCAATATGGACACGGTGAACAATGAACATGATGACAACACGTAGAACACAATTCCTTCAATTTTGGGTCTTGATTGTATTTTCTGTTTTGAATTACTTTTCTTGTGATTTGCAAGTTTAATCTGGTTATGTTGACTGCAATCAACTTTCTTTCAAGAAAAAAAAACGACACTCTTTGCTATAAATTTCAAATTCAGAAGGTTCTAAACTTCAATAATTTTTATAACTTTGAAATGTTACTTTGTTATTGCAGGTTGTAAGAGATTGGCACATGTTCTTGACCGGAAAGAACTTGTAATCACTCTAATATGTCACTTCAGATACTAATATCAATAACATAAAGTCAAAGTCAAAGCCTATGACTGTTAAACTCCAGCTAAAGTCAAGATAAATTTACACCATGTGTGATATTTTTTTCATGTGAACTTTATGTTGCTAATTTTGTCATGGCAAAAGGAACCTGTCAACTGTATGCTACTGAAGCAAATTGACCCATTCTAATCCGAACCCATCATGTTCTAAATCAGCTCATCCTGACCCAAACCCATCAACTGTATGCAACTGAAGCAAATCGACCCATTCTAATCCGAACCCATCATGTTCTAAATCAGATCATCCTGACCCGAACCTAATCTGACGCAAACACTCAGTTTGCAAGTATAGCACCTTCCAACAGATTTTCGAAATGTTGCAGTTTGGATATGAACTTATCTCAAGTATGACTCAGGAATGCTACCCACGGCACAAGAAGACCGATCTTATTTCCATTGTGACAATGGCCATCATATTTAGGGGTTAGCTATTCTTGGAGACCATTTTATATCATTATAACTCCACCAACCTTTTTAGCTCTCTGCAAAATCTTGGTGAAAAAAAAATTCACTATTGGTATGACCGTAAAATTCCCTACCCGTTCCTAGCGTTAAAACACATCAAGTATCTCATTTCAAATGCTGCAGACAAAAGTATGCTTAAAATGATATCAATAATGGAAAGGGGATTCAAATTTACAGTTGCTTCAACAAGCGGCCATATAGAATTTACTCATATCTGTTCCAATACATTATAGCCATGTATACTGTAACTCGAAGCTCTTGAATTATGCCAGAATAACAAACAGTAGCCATACGTCTTATTCAATGTCTTTCATGGCATCCTGCAACCCCAAAAATATTTATTAAAAACAAAATAATAAAATTAAGAATCCAATTAGCAAGTGATCATGACTGCATGCCTAACCTTGGCTAACCGCGTGACATAGGTTGCAGCCAGGGCTGTAGCCAGTAATCCAGCCCCTAAAGTTAGTAGCTGATTCGGCCCCCCTGCTAAACCCACTCCCGATTCTTCTTGCTGCAAAAAAAAATAAATAAATAAAACAAACAAATACGATTTCCATTAGAATTTAAAAACAAAAACTCACAATGATCGCTCTACCAAATGCGCCCGCGCTAACATAAGCCCATGTTCCAGGTAACATCCCCAACCAACTGCATACAATCATAGGTTTTTACACTGTTTTATCACCAACATGTTGCACTCTTTATATAATATATGGGAAGCATAAAAAGTATTAATAAATGTTAATAATATAAAAGCTGACCTTCCTAAAACGTATGGGACAAATTTGACCGATGTAAGTCCATATAAATAATTTCCAAGAGAAAATGGGAGTAACGGGCTCAAACGGAGAAGTGTGACAACTCTAAAACCATTTTCTCCAATTGCTTTATCAATTGCAAGAAACTTCTTGTTTCCTTCAACCATTTTAAGTATTCGGTCACGCGCAAAATATCTAGCAATTAGAAATGCAACACTTGCTGCTACCTGAAAAGATGCAACATATGTAGCAGTTATTAACTTATTTATGATACACCAATTGTTCTGTAAACATTTTATTTAGTGACTTACAGTCCCACTTATAGAGACAAGTATTGTGCCTGTGAATGATCCAAACAGAAGACCAGCTGACATGGTCAACGGGATTGCTGGTATTGCAAGTACCTACAAGAAATGCTTATTTGCATCAGTATCCTGTCGTGTCTGTTAAATGTAACTTTTTTAATTAATACCCATGGGGCCCGTTAGAGATAAAATATAACCCATTGGGTCAAAACTGACACGTCCACACATCAGGCCCGTTAAGGATTAAACTTACTTCTAGGCCAGCATAGACTGCAACAAAAAGCGCGTATCCAGCAGGACCGTATCCTGTGCACATGAAAAGAGGTTGAGGAATATGAGAAATATCAAGCTCAATTGCCAGCTTGGTGAAACAAGTTAAAGTCTTAAAGTTCCCATATATAACTTCTTGAGACAATCTTGAATTTAAAAAATAAATAACATAATATATGTGATTACCAAAGCAACTTCTAAAATAACAATCCAATTCTCTTAAAATAACATGCATTCAGCGCCTTATATAGGGTTACCACTTGATTTACAATACGTTTACTATAAATAATAATATCCTAATAATAATATTTGATCATATATGGTTTAAAATTAGTGCAATTGTTGTGCACTTGCAACCAACCATTAATGTGTAATTACTGGTTAATAATTTGGGAAATGTCCATTTGACTGGTCGAAGTTACCATCTTGTCTATTGAAATCTGGTCTCCCCAAATCCAGTCGACCCGCCTATATAATAATCATTACCTGACTAGATTTTCAACCAACCTGGTGACGTGAGATGTCAGTTTCTAGTCGAGGTGCCAGGATTTTTCCAAAAAATCAATCAAAACGCCTGTTTTTTTCAGGGTTCCTCGGCAATCAGACTGGTTTTCTGGACAAAAAAATCCTAGTTTTTATTTAATATCCAGGGAGTTCGACTGCTTTTTTTTTAAATCATGGCGACGACCAGACTAGACACTAACATGTGGCGCGACCTGGTTGGTTGAAAATCTAGTCAGCCAACGATCATTATCTAGGCGGGTCGACTGGAATTGGGGTGGACATTTTGGGAAAACCAGATTTCAATGAACAAAACGGTAACTTTGACTAGTCAAACGGACATTCGGGTCATTTTCCCTAATTATCTATCAACCGTGGCTCAAACCCTAACAAAATCCCAAACTCTAAACAACAGAAATCATAACCAACATGACAATTTACGTTATACCTTCAATGAAGCTGGAAAACTGAATCAAGAACGCATTAATCTGATCTCTATAAACATACCCAACAGTCCCAAACCCACCAACAACACCCAC
This sequence comes from Bidens hawaiensis, assembly GCF_021521415.1. Lineage (NCBI taxonomy): Eukaryota > Viridiplantae > Streptophyta > Magnoliopsida > Asterales > Asteraceae > Bidens > Bidens hawaiensis. The sequence continues at coordinate 382,408 of NW_027491414.1, forward strand.
AAGCAACAGCCCAGCCAAAATCGTGCCTTTAACCGCGGTCTTGCTTTCCTCATTCTCATCACCATCAACATCATCATCATCTTTATTAGTAGTATTACTATTATTAAAGTTCAAGAGTCTCCGAATACTGCTCTGCGGCGGTGGGGCGTTGGTCTGCAGCGTCCGTTGCTGTTTCTTGGTTTCTTTTAAGGAAGAACGAGGTGAGCTGAACAAATGGAAGCGCTTATTGAAGGGTCTAAAGCTAAGGAAGTTAGAGGATGAGGATGAGGAGCATGAAGATGAAGTGGGTCTGGTTATAAATTGAGATTGGATTGATGGAATAGATGGAGAGAGGCATGGGGGTCTTGAAAGGATGCGCATTTTAATGGTGGTTTTGATGGGAGTGTGGATCCTTCAGGATAAGAAGAAGAAGAAGAAGAAGAATGGAGAAGATGAATGGTGTGGTGTTGGTTTAATTTTAAACGTGTCACTACAGTTTGTTTCCCAGGTTTGGGCGTCACAAGTTTTTTACTTACCTTGCCTAATTTGGAATTTATGACATTTACACGTGCCAATAAAGTTTAGGTACTGTAAATGAATCGAATTTTCGGTGAATTATTCGTGAAATTTTTGGTGGAAAGTTTGTTTGTTTAATAAATGAACAAATATATTTACATGAACAAAGAATTTCGTCTGGTAAACTTAACGAACAAACATGAACAGAGAATGTCTTCGTGAACGTTCGGTAATGTGATCGTTTACGTACGTTTGGGTATGTTTGTATACGCATGTTTGGTTATGTTTGTATATGTCCGTATGGTTACGTTTGTTTATTTATATCTGGTTAAGTTCGTAATGTCCGTCCAGTTAGGTTTGTTTATTAACTTTTTACTATTACTATTTTTATTTATTTGTGTTTTTTTTACCATAAATCTGTAATATTTAAAATATTTTTAAGGTTAAAACCCTAGCTTTGGTTTCAACCGTACGCTACTATGTTGCAAATTGTCCCACTTTCCCTCATTGACTCCTTGCATATGGTGCATTCCTCCACCAAATGCCGACTTCCCTGGCTAGTCCCTCACATCCTCCACGATCCCTAACCTCCAACACCAGTTTCTACCTTTGTTTGTGTGTGATGGTGTTCATTAATAGCGTACACGAACGAAATTAATAGCATACACGAACGAACATGAACAAGTTCAATTCCTTAATGAAAGAACATAGACACGAAATTTTGTTCGGTAGAGTGTTCATGAAATGTCTGTTTTTACGACAAAAGCTTAACGAACGAACACAAACAAGATCTCGTTCGGTTCGTTTGCGGCCTTAGTTTTCAGGTTTTAGTTGATGTTTATGCTCATAACTTATTATTATTTTTATTTTCGGGAAAACTATCTATAATAATCATAAGTTTAATCCTCGTTTACTATGTAGCTAGATTCAACATAACACACATTGGTTTTATATATTTTAAAGGCACTTCAGTTTGGTTTGTGATTCTTCGTAACTAATAAAGAAACTACTCAACTTAACCATGTAAAAAGAAGATAAAAGCATTCGATATTTTGATTGTAGTCAAGAATTATCCTAGATATGCTTTCTAAATCATATAATAAACTTAGGAGGATATTCCAACAAATATTGAGAGAATATACGATCTAAATTTCCTCAACCACTTATATTCTGAAATTATTACAAAAATTGAAATTAAATAAAAATACTTTTAAAACAAAAAAAATGTAAACTTTATATTATTGACTAAATTACAATTTTATCACTTAAAATATTTGGATCGAGTCTTTTAAAAGTTTACTTTCACTATCTATCATTTAAATAACAAAGTGTCTCGTTTTTCGTGTCCATACAAAAAACCAGTTAAATCCTGACATGTGTTAGACATGTAATGGACAAATAAGTAATTTCCACCCATTAAAATTAAAAAAATATACATTTTACTTGAGACGATTTAATAAACACAATATTCTTTCGGGTGTAAAGAAATCGTGTGTTCATGAGGTACTCGAGACCCTCTCGTTACAATCTTGAATCAAACCTTGCTTAAATAAGCTCAAGCTTTAGTTATCGAACTCAAGTTGGCTCGCGTGAGTAAACAAGTCTATTATTGATATAATCATTCTTATATATAAAATAACTTTAAACATAACTAAATAATATATATGAATAAACTAAGAATAGTAAGCAAGTTGAGCCCGAATTTGTTGGGTGAGCTGGAGCCGAGTTACGACTCCCAAAGAGGCGGTTTTGGGTCTCACCCCTCGTAGGGATGCTAGCATAGCCCTCATCACTAAGTGGTGGTGGAGATTCAAGAATGAACCGAATGCTCTTTGGTGAAAAGTAATTTTAGTATTACATTCTTCTAACAGGTCGTGACCTATTCGCCCCTCACTCAAAAAATCAACCGGGTACATGGAATTCCATAGCTAAATTGGAAAGCCAGCTTGCCTTTTTTGATCTTAATTTGGGGAGTCTTGTCAAAGGGAAGATGGGTATTGCATATAAAACAAGGTTTTGGATTGATTCTTGGATGACTCAATATCCATTAAAAGTTATTTTCCTAATCTTTTTATGAAAGAAAAAGTTAAGGCGTGTTTGACGATCTCATGCTACGAGAGGGCCGTCAACAACACGGTTTAAAAATGGCGGTGGAAGAGAAAGAATTTGAACCGATGTGAATCGAGTGAACTCTCGAGCTGCTTAATTTTGTTGCGACAACTCTCTTTATGCAACAACCCGAACTGACTGCTGGATTTAGCATAGTGAACCTTCCGGAATTTTCTCGATATCCTCCATGAAAAAGATATTGTTCAGCAACTCAAATTTGGGAGTGTTGTTTATTTTTAAGTAAAATAGTTGGGCGCCTAAAAAAGTAAGCATTCATGCTTGGAAGGCGGAAATGGATATCGACCCTCGTGGCTTTATCCAAAAGAAACATTATTATGAAACTAGCAATTTGGGGACTCAGATTAACAAGGTTGTATACGGGATCATTCTCACAGCATGTTGGTGCATTTGAAAGACTAGAAACGAAGTCATCTTCTCAAGTAAGACGGCTTGCTTCGTCAAAACCGTGGTAGATATTAAATCGTTGGAATTTCTTTGGATAAAAAATCGTTCGTCTTTCAAAAATTTGTTGTGAAAAGATTAGTGTAATTTTATGTTGTAACCTTGTATCTTTTGTTCGGTTTTTAGCTTCTTGCTAGTATTTTAATGAAATTTATCATTCAAAAAAAGAAGAAAAAAAGAAAAGCTGAGCTTGAGCTTACACTCCTAGATATTACCACACTAATAAAACGGAAGAGTATCAAAAGAAAACTCATCTTTAAAAAGAAAACTTAAAAACTTTTAAAGAATGATTTTTAATTAAAAATAAAAAAATATTTTCAAATTTCTGTTTTTGCCATTATTCATATATTTTCTTACCATTTGCTCAAAAAAAATAAAAAATAAAAAAAAACCCCGCTGTAATGCGCATACGTATTACTGTGCGATACCGTTGTATTACACATGTGTATTACTATGTATTTTTGAGTTTAATAGTGTTTAATTGCATATATTAAATATCTGTGTATTGTATATGTGTAGTAATGTTGTATTATATGGAAAAAATAATAATAATAATAATAATAATAATAATAATAAAATAAAAGTCGATGTGGCGCACATGTGCGTTAATGTTGTATTACATATACGTACTAATGCGTATTCGATGTGTGTATTAGTCTTATATTGCATATATACAATAGTGTGTATCAAATATGTTCAATAGTATTGTATTCTATGCAATACAAACACTTTTGCATATATGCAATGCACACTATTACACATGCACACTATACCGACGATGTTACCAACAAGGTTTTTTTATTTATTTATTTATTTATTATTTTTTTGAAACCAATAACAACATATAAGAATAATAGAAAAAAAATTTAAAAAAAGTTAAAATATAGTTTTTTAGGAGTTTTTAATTTTTCTCTTTAAGAGGAACTTTCACTAAATCCCACCCCCTAACAAAACAATCTCTTTGACGAGTCAAACACGCTATTGCCACGCTCAATATGTCTCGTTAACGGGAATGTTTTACAGCTTATTGCCACGTTCAACATGTCTCGTTTAAGGGAATGTTTTGTATAACCGACAGCAACTCGCTTTGTTTTAAGACAAAAGCATCTGTGCACCTCACAATTTACATGCCAACACGCTTTTTAATCGACTAGATAACTGACTAACCACTTGTCCGAGCACACAGTAAACAAATTTTTTGGCTGCATAATATACCAGACTAAAGTGCAAAACAAGCTAAAAAAATGTAGTCATAGAATCCCATTTTCTTAAGACAAATATCATCATCCTAGACGCACAATGTAATAACAATTCATGGCCTTAGGAAGGAAATCTGATTGACCTTGAAAACATTTGACTGGGTCGTCTGCATAGTAAACATCACTTTGTGAAGCTGACAGTTGAGATCATTAACTTTTTGTAGTGATTGAGATGAAAGCTGATCTGGTTTCTCAAGAACTTCAATGGTCCGGCTTGCTGCAACGTTCACCTGTTTGTAAAACAAAACCATCACTTCAAGTTTGTTTTACTTGAATTGTAAACAAGATATGCCTTAATTCAATAAAACGAAATGCCTTAATGCGCTCTGTTAAGCTTGATAAAAAGATCAAAACAAGCCGAGCCTTATCAAGCTTGAGTCGAGCCCAAGCCTCAGGTAAAGCTCGTTTAGTTATCGAGCCCAAGCTCGAGCCTTATACGGGAAGATCGTTTAGGCTCGTCGAGCTCGAGCTAAGCTTTGGCTCATTTAAGGTAGTACATGAGCACGTGCCAAGCTTAGGTTTGATTAAGGTTTTCCTCATTATTATATAATATAATTAACAAGTTTGGTGCCGCAAAGCCCCGATTGGGCCACTTTCCGGCACCCTATTGATAGATTTTTGTTTTGCTTTTTTTTTTAGTTTCGCCGTAATGAACGTAATGAAAACCTACCGAATGTGAATTTTGCTTTTGTTCCTTTTTTATTATTTTGTTTTAGTTATGATACCATGCCGAACGCGACGGAAACCGACCGAATTCGCGTAGACTCACTGCGTTTTGTTATAGTTCCAGTGCCATAACGAAAACCAACCGAATGCTGATTTTTTTTAGTTCCGGTACCGTTACGAACATGACGAAAACCGATTGAAATTCGCGTAAACTCAACCGCCTCAACACCCAGGATCGATAACGATCGGGTTTTATAAATGATCGAGTTTTACCGACCGACACTACGCCATTGGTCCACCCCCAATTTTTATAATTTTTTTTGTTTTATTTTGTCTTCGTTCCGATACAATAACGCACGTAACTGAAACCGACAAAATTCGTATCAACTTACCGTATCAACGCTTGTGTTTTACCATCACTCGTGTTTTACTGACCTGCCCGGCGCAATGCGCGGGGAAAAACACTAGTTATATATAAAAAAAACAATAGAAAATGTATATAAATTAATTAATAAATAATAAACCAGCCAAACTCAAGCTTGGAAAAACGACTCACGAGCCGAACTCAAGTTTTGAAAAAGAGCTTGAGCTTTCATAAGTTAAAGCGAGCCGAGCTCGTTCGACTAGGCTCGTTTGCACCCGTATTCAAACTGTAATTCAGAAGCTAAAACTATGAGCTATTTGAGTTCATCTAAGAAAAAGCAAGAAGTAAACTTGAGGTAAACTATATCGAAATAAAGACAGACATACCACTTCAGAAACCATTGTAAACAAAGCTTTCCCAAGCGGCACAACGCAAAACCTTCAACAAATAAAAAAGATACTAACTTGAGAAGATTATCATTACTTTCTTTCACTTTACCATACAAATTCATAATATTGTAGAATTTAAGAGTTAAAATTGATATGAATCCCCACCTCCAAAACCAGTATATATACTATACAATGAAACCCAGTTCAAAATCCTAAATTGGTTCAATTTAATTGGTCAAAATTCTAAAGAATTAACAAGAAACAAATAAAATTACAAGAAAGAAAGAGAGGGTAAAAGCAATTACATTCCACGGCCATAAGCTAAGGCAACTTCCGAAGGTTCTCTCCAGTCATCATATCTGCAATTGAATTAGAAGATGATTTATTTAATTTACAATTGAAGACAGACAGAGGGAGACGTACACATAGCCATAGCGTCTGTCGAACAAAAAGCGTTTCGATGGTTTTTTTGATTCCATGGTTCTCGGTTCCAAAAGTAATCTGGATATGGAATGAATTTGAGGACCAAGGTTTGGGTTTATGCTTACGCTTATGTTTATTTTCAAAGGAAACCTAAAATCTGCATCCCAAATTTTTTTATATTTCTACTTCCTTTTTCTAGTTCTAAGTTATTTTAAAAAATAAAGATAAAAATGATAATCATTACAAAATTTTATTTAGAAAATAGAAATAAATAAATAAATAATTATAAATCAAAATTTAATAAAAAAACAAAAAAGGTAAAAACACAAAAATGTTTCAGCCGTATTTCTCATTCAAACAATGCTGAGGGAAAAAGATCATTGTGTCTTTTTGTTTATAATTCTGTTTTGTGTTTATTTTCGTCATTGATCATGTCTTTTTCCTTGATATTGTGTTTTTTTTATTGATATCTACATATTCTAATAAAGTAAAATAAATGTGAACACTTGTCATGTTTTGGTTAATTATCACAATTTTTTCCCTCCAAAACTAATTTACTCTATATATGTAACTAGTTTTAGAGCCCGTGTCACACACGGTATAATTCAAATTACAAAATTATAAGTAAAATAAATAATTACATAGCGTATATGAAAAAAAATGTATTACATCTATGCTTGTATCTATACAATGTGTACATAAATTGATTTTATTAATATCACAAAATTATTTTTTAAATGAACTTAATAAAAAAATGCTCGTGCAAAAACGTACCCAATAATATTTCTTTATATTGAAAAATTCATTCTCGGTGCCATATATGTATAATTGGAAGACTTTTGGTTATGAACCAATTTCGGAAATAAAGCTTCTCATACGCTAGTAGTTCTAACCATTCAGTCTAAATACAAAAGGAGCATTACCTTTATTGATATATTTATCAATTTACCACTAATTAAAAGAAAGTAGAACATTAAATTGTAACAATGGATGCTCTTCAAGAGCTATGTTTTTCTGAGCTACACCATGAAAAAAAATTGATAAGTTTCAGAGAGCTTCTCGACTTTGTCATAATGACAACATAAAAAATAATATGTTAACCCATCCAATTTTGTGAATATTTTGTTTCATTTGAGTATAGTTTTCTATGACATGCTTCCCATACAGCGTTTTAATCATCATTGAAGAAAAAATTAATGTTAACATAAATATTTCAAAATTGATAAAAGTTAGAAGCATTAATAGGCATTGGGGTGATATGTCGAAAGTGTTCGCAGTCTTTTCTTACATTATAATAGTTGAGGGAAAAATAGTCAGTTTGCCAAATCCCAAACCTTTTGACTATTTTAAAAAATGCCCTTAAAAATAAATTTTAAACCCGAATCATGTTTTAAATTCTAACTTTCATACTTTTGACATTTCAAAGTCAACACTTAGAACCCATAACAAATTTGACGATAAATCTATTTTGCATTCTCAAATTTTAAAAATACTCAAAATTTTCATTTTTGACCCGTAACAAATTTTGACCTAAATGTAGTTAATTTGTACCAAATAATCTATTTACCAACTTTTGACCCATAACATCATATTTAAGTTCCATAAAAAACCGGAAACAATTTTTATTCGAGAAACATGATTTGTTGTTGATTTCTGAAATTCACCCAAGTATTTTGAAATATGTAGTAAAATAATATGTTAATATTTATATTTATAAAAATATATAGATATTATATAAATATAGTGTAAAAGGAAAGTGAAAAATTATTGATTTATTACATATATTATAGTAAATTAGTTTTGGAGGGAAAAAATTGTGAGAATTAACCAAAACATGACAAGTGTCTACATTTATTTTACTTTATTATAATAGGTAGATAAATCAATAATTATTCACTTTCCTTTTACACTATATTTATATAATATCTATATATTTGTATAAATATAAATATTAACATATTATTTTACTACATATTTCAAAATACTTGGGTGAATTTCAAAAATCAACAACAATTCATGTTTCTCAAATGAAAATTGTTTCGGGTTTTTTATGGAACTTAAATTTGATATTATGGGTCAAAAGTTGGTAAATAGATTATTTGGTACAAATTAAATACATTTAGGTCAAAATTTGTTACGGGTCAAAAATAAAAATTTTGATTATTTTTAAAAGTTTAAGAATGCAAAATAGATTTATCGTCAAATTTGTTATGGGTTCAAAGTGTTGACTTTGAAATGTCAAAAAGTATGAAAGTTAGAATTTTAAACATGATTCGGGTTTAAAATTTATTTTTAAGGGCATTTTTTAAAATAATCAAAAGGTTCGGAATTTGGCAAACTGACTATTTTTCCCTCAACTATTAAAATGTAAGAAAAGACTGCGAACACTTTCGACATACCACCCCTATGCCTATTAATGCTTCTAACTTTTATCAATTTTGAAATATTTATGTTAACATTAATTTTTCCTTCAATGGTGATCAGAACGTTGTATGGAAAGCATGTCATGGAAAACTATGCTCAAATGAAACAAAATATTCACAAAATTGGATGGGTTAACATGTTTTTTTTATGTTGTCATTATGATAAAGTCGAGAAGCCACCTGAAACTTATCAAAATCTTTTTCATGGTGTAGCTCAGAAAAACATAGCTCTTGAAGAGCATCCATTATTACAATTTAATGTTCTACTTTCCTTTAATTAGTGGTAAATTGATAAATATATCAATAAAGGTAACGCTCCTTTTGTATTTAGACTGACTGGGTTAGAACTACTATCGTATGAGAAGCTTTATTTCCGAAATTGGTTCATAACCAAAAGTCTTTCAATTATACATATATGGCACCGAGAATGAATTTTTCAATTAAAGAAATATTCTCAGGTACGTTTTTGCACGAGCATTTTTTTATTAATTTCATTTAAAAAAATAATTTTGTGATATAAATAAAATCAATTTATGTACACATTGCATGCATAGATACTAGCATAGATGTAATGCATTTTTTTTCATATACGCTATGTAATTATTTGTTTTACTTATAATTTTATAATTTGAATTATCCCGTGTGTGACACGGGCTCTAAAACTAGTTGTGTAATATTACTCAACATGTGTTATATTTTGTGATCCACTGTGTCTTTTTTTAGTTATAATTGTGTGTTTTTTTCCATTTTCGTCATTGTGTCTTTTCGGCATTTTTTTAACAGGAATGACGAGGGAAACATTTTTGTTTTTAAAAATTTTTTATTTATATTTGAGTTATGATTTTTTAATTATTTTTTTAGAATTTGTTTTAGGAGTTTTTTGTGTGGCCATAAATCCTTTTCACACTTCTAATTTTTGTCTCTCTGTTTTAACCTTTCCCTCCTTTTCTTCTTAAAATATTTTGCATCATATTCTCAACATAGTCATATTTTTACACCATCTTTCCTATGGATGATTCATCTTGAGATTAAACCCAAATTAGTCCATAACGAAACTTACAAGTTTCATGTGAAAGTGTTTCTTATACGAAAGTTTGTCTTGTGTGACTTACAGCTGTCGTACGAAATTGATCTTGTGCGAAACTACCACTAGTTTTGTGTATAGGCTTAGAACTATGGCTTAGTTACCTATTTCTACATCCATCAAGAAGGCTACACCACACAACTCTTACAAATATGCATTGGCATTGTCACCCGCCATATATTATATATCGGTATTTAAAAACTATGATTAAATCATTCATGGTAACTAACAATCTATTTGGTTATGTCAATGAGTCAATACTCTGTTCGGAAAGATTTTTACCATTATGATGCATTTGTGTTAAGTAGGGTTGTCAATTAGGTACATGTTTAAGACACGATAAGACCTGTTAATAAAAAAAGTACGGTACGTGATTTTTTTTATTTTCTTAAATAACTGAAATTAGTATGCTAGACTCCGTCATTTTCCTATATTGGTACATGAAACTTAAAACTGCCTTATAGTCATGCCATATAAAGTAGTTAAACGAGTCGTATTCATGTTTGATACTTTTGTTAAGCGCGTCGCTTGACTCGCTTCAAACCTGTTAAACCTGTGAAGACACGAATTGCCGGCCTCCACAACTTAGGGTGTGGATGGGTCCATTTAGGACGACTGTGTACGGATTTTTTTTTATCCAAAACCAAAAACGAACAATTGTAAATTGAAACTGAAATGTTACTAACAGTCTGGTTCCAGTTTGGTTTCACAGTTTAAACGTTGATAATAAATTTTGTTTAAAATGATTATTAATTTAACTGTGCAATCAGTTATAGCTAAGCATCAACAAAATATTATACTTGAGATGATCATAACATGAAGGATGATAATTTTAGTCACACAAATAGTAAACATTAATGAAAGACCCAGGAGGCAAAACAATAACAAAAACAAAGATTACAAAAAGTCATAGTTGAATTAGTTGTAATAGCCAAGTTTGCTTGTATTAAAAAGACTTTATTCAATTATATTTTAACTATTATATATATAACAAAACACATCTAATGCTAAATAATAAAAAAAGATTAAAATGCATTCAACATTTATAGTCTGGTCTGGTTTCATATCGCCGATTTCCGGTATAAACTGTGAACTAAATCGTTCTCTACGGTTTGAAATTTTTGTAACCGACCAACCGAGCGAAAGTAAAAAAACAAACCGTGATACCAAACTGATGACCATTTTAAACGGTTTCAAAGTTTTAAATCGAACCATGAACACTCAAAATTGTTACATGATTAACAAGGTCTGCATTCAAACACCCGCTGCATCACGCGACACCCGTATATATATACATATATATATATATACATATATATATATATATAATACTAGATTTTATCCCCCGTATTACGGGCGTTGTTTTACATTATTCATTTTTAATATTTATATATGTATATTTGGATTTTAATTTTATTTATTACAAGAAAGTTAATAATTAATATACTTGAGGTTTGATGATGAAATAGTTTCACAAATAAATGATATATTATAATCCGGTTTAAAAGCTATCTTGGTTTAGTGATACCCATTACCCGTTTATTTTCTTTATTATAAAATTGTTTCTTAATTATAAATAATATCTTTTTTAAATAAAATAGAATATTAATTTTTAGTATATCCCTATTTTATAAGATTTTCATATAAACTATTTGATGAGATTAAATTTTAATATAATGAGATGTTATAACCCGTTTAAGAGCTATCTGGGTTTGGTGAAACCTTTACCCGTGAATTCGGGTCAAATGCTTGAGAAGCCTTTATTTACAAATAAAGCAATCTGATGGTTTGAGAGAATGGTTGTTTTACATTTTTCATTTTTTAATATTTAGTTTTTGGATTTTAATTTTCTTTATTGTAAGAAAGTGAATAGTATACTTAAGGTTTGATGATGAAATGGTTTTATAAATAAATGATATGTTATAGCCCGTTTAAAAACTATCTGGTTTTATTGACCCGTGACCCGCTTATGTTTTTTACTATAAAATTGTTTATTAATTATAAGTAGATATTAAATTTTAGTATATCCTTATTTTATAGGATTTTCATATCAAATAATTGGTAAAAATAATTTTTAATTTAATGAGTTGTTATAACCCATTTAAGAGCTATCTGGTTTTGGTAAGACCCATACCCATGAATTTGAGTTAAATCAATGAGAGACCTTCATTTAAAAATCAAGCAATCTGGTGGCTTCCATAAAAAGAGGGAGCGACCATATCGAGACACGTAGGATTTTAGGGGTTTCGTTTATATATATTAGATATATATATATATGTGTGTGTGTGTGTGTGTGTAATATATATATATATATATATATATATGTATATAGGGAAAATATCAAGAGAAATCTGCTCTCAAGAGAGAAAATTTAAAAACTTATAAATAATTATTTTTAATTAAAAATAAAAAATATTTTCCATTTTGTTTTTCTTTCATCCTTCTTATATTTTCTTATCCCTCACCGGAAAAAATAAAAAATAAAATTCGATGTAGTACACATATGTAATACTATTGTATTACACATGTGCAATAGTGTGTAATTTATATGTTCAATAGTGTTCAATTGCATATATTAAATAGTGTGTATTGTATTTGTAGAGCCCATTTCATGTGTTCAATAGTGTACTGTAGTGTTATTTGTAGAGCCCATTTCATGTGTTTTAACTCTTTTGTATTTGTTGTATAATTGTCGTTGTATTTCGTGCTTTCGCTTAACTTTGATGTATGTTTGGGCCTAAGGCCTTTGTAATCAAGCCTATTTAGGCCTATGGAAATAATATAGATGCATGAGACTTGCACTATAAATAATGCAAGCTTCTCATGCACAAATATCCTTTTGAAAATTCAAACTCTCTCTCTTGCTATATATATATATATATATATATATATATATATCTTATCCTCTCACCAACTTTCACCAACTCCAACCTTTCCACAAAAAATCTGAGATCTTTGAAGGTTGTAAGTGATCTCCGCTAGCTTGCAACATGGGTTGATCCGAGAACTAGTTGTAAGATCCGTTCTAAGGACTTACAATTGGTAACAGAGCTTTCAGCTCTACTAGTTGTGGTTATTGGGTCACAACCTTTGATTTTGGTCTTGTTTTTGTGTTTGGTTATTTAAGTTGTTTGAAGCTTCATTTCTTTGAAAAGGTTCATTTTCGTGAAAACTCGTGTTTGAGCAGCTCGTTGTGCGAATATGTATTGCTAAATAGTCGATCGCAATCGCATCTGATATCTGATTCGCATTCAGGCTCGTAATCGCATTAGGAATCAAAATCGCATTTGGAATCGCATTCGCATTCCAAATCACAATTACATCCAAATCGCATTCGCATCCCTAATCGCAATCGCACCTTGATTGCAATCGCATTTGGTACCAAATTACAATCGCGTTACTTTCGCAATCGCATCTGGTTTGAAATCGCAACGCATCATCCCCATAATCGCATCTCTACCAAAATCGCATTTGCATTAGCTTCGCAATCACATTACTATTCATTGCGATTGCGGTTCACTGTACTTAGAATTATTCAGAGATTTCTGTTGATTTCAAGGCTGTTTTGATTTGGTGTTTTCTGATCAGATTATAAAGATGTCTTACGATCCAAAATTGTTGAAGAACTTCTTGATGCTTGAAAATGAAGCCGGAACTGCCAATAAACCACCTAGACTCTTGAATTTTGAAAGAAACTTTGATGATTGGAAATGGAAGTTCAAAAACTTTATAATAACAAACCATTATGCAATAATGAGATCTATAGAAAATGGACCTCATAAAGCTGTAACGATGAATGATGGTGTTGAAGTCGATATTCTTTCCGAATCTCTCACACAAGTTGATCTACAAAAAATGATTGAGGATGAAAAGGCATATGGCTATCTCAGTATGTGCTTATCCATGAAATCACTCAAAGCTTGAGATAGTGCACTACTGCAAAGGCACTTTGGGATGCCTTGGTGGAGAAGTTTGAAGGGAACTTGGATATTAGGAAAAGCCGAAAGGAAATGTTGGACGGGGAATTTAACATGTTCAATCATGCCCAAGGAGAAACTGTTACTTCACTCATTAGCAGATTTGAATCCCTAAACACAAGAATGAGTAGTGCTGATATTATACGGGAGAGGTCTGAAGTCAATAAGAAGCTATTGAACTCAATGCCTTATACATGGAACAGTAATGTTACTACTATCAAAAGAACCATGAATATGAACACAACATCTCTTATGGATTTAGTTTCCACCATCAGATCACTTGAAATGGATGACAAGCTCCGAATGAACAATCATGTTAGTTCTCTGAATCATGCCGGTGTTTCCATAGGTTCAGGGTTTGGATAAGCTTTTCTAACTTAATCACACCCGACAGTCCATGCTGTTGATGGGGGTAAAAGATTTTCAATTTGTAGCTCAAGCTGTAAAAAACAAAGCCTTCATTTCACCTGTTGGTGCATCAGAATCAACAACTTCAAACTCTGTTCAAGATTAGTCAACCAAGTTGTTAATCAAGTTTTAAAGGCTCATGCTATCAAGCAATCTTCAAGCAGCAACTCAAGCAGTTCCAGCTACTCCATCACTCAAGTTAATGGCTCTCATATCTCCTTGTTCCATGCCTTTATGGCATCTCATGAGGAACCGTTGAAAGGAAAACTTCTACCTCCATCATTTACTCAAGGAGACCTAACAGAAATTAATGAACAGGATCTTGAGAAGATGGATATCAAGTACCAGAAGGCCATGGTAGTCCACAGAGCCACAAGCTATATGAAGAAATACGGAAAGAACAACTTATGTGAAACCGACAACAATATAGGGTTTGACAAAGACAAGCTTCGTTACTACAACTGTAATGAAATGGCTCACTTTTCAAGTGAGTGCACAAACCCAAGAAAGTCTGCCGGTGATGTAAAGATTGTGGACGTGTCTGAAGGAGAGAAGGGTAACGGTTCTGAAACTGGGGGAAAAAGAATTGGCAAAGCAGCTCATCTTTTTAAGGGAATTCCAAGAATAGGTCAAGGAAGCTCGAAAGTAGATGAAAAGGCTCTGCTTACTCAATCAGGGAATCACCTGAGCCTGACTGAATGGATCAAATGGGTGAGTTGATGCTGCCAAGGAACTTTGATAGGATGGCATTTGTGAATGGAAATGAAGCTGAGACGAGTGCTGCAAGTGGAATTTCATGTCCTTCCTGAGGTGCACACACACTTATGCTCACAATATGCATTGATAAAGTAGAAAACTATAGATCCCATAATGCTAGGATGTCTAATGAACTTATTGGTCTTAGATACCAAAATTAGGAATATAAACAGGCTGAAAAGATTTTTACTACTCGAATTAACACTCATCATGATGACATGGCAAACTTACGTCAAACGCTATTTGAAACAAATTTACAAGTTGATTCTTACAAAAAAAAATGAATAACTAGTTAAAACGCTAAAATTGAAGAGCTCGACTTAGAACTTGTTGAGAGAAAAATAACTGTAGAAAAGTTTGAAATGGCTTTTAATAAGTTGAATGGTATTATCGGTTCATAAATGGGGGGTTAAACAAAAGAGGGGTATTTGATATGATTCTGCTGCATTTCCACCACCTCTTAATGATAATTATACATCCCTACACCACTTTAGTTTCAACATCCCCCCCCATAAAGACGAAATGGTCTATGGAATTGGTCATGTACCAATACCTAAGATATTCATCCCTGGGGTACCTTTGACTGTTGATCCAATTAGTGAACCAATAAGTACTGATAGTAGTTCATCTTGTTCAGTAGGTGGTTTAGCAGAAAAGGAATCTTTGGGAGATGATAAGAGTTGTGATAGAAACGGCGTTTTAAATTCCCTTTTTGAGTGTGACGTAAATTAAAAACAATCTAATGTCAACTCTGTCTGTATTGATAATAATTCTGTTTTCATGCAAATACATTAAACTCATTTGTGGATGTTAATGTTGATTGTGACTATGTTGATGCTGGCATTCTTCATGATATTTTGGATGAAAATGTTGATATTATTTCAAATAATGATTGTGTTAATGTGTCAAATGATTCTTATGTTGAAAATAGTGAAAATTTGAATGAGAATGTTGACATGAACATGCCAAGTTGTTCACAATCAAGTTATGAGAATGAGGATACTACTAAAAAATTGGCATAAGGCATCCTTTATTTTACAAAAAAAGTTGCATTAGGTGAAGTTGTATTAGACCTAATGCAACATTTTTGTTAGATAATGCAATTGTTTCTTTCAAATGCAACTTTTTTAAAACGTTGCATTTGAAGAAACAGTTGCATTATCTAACAAAAAGGTTGCATTAGGTCTAATGCAACTTCATCTAATACACTACAAAAAAAGTGACTATTAGAGACTAAACTATGAGGGACTGATATATCAGTCCCGAATACATAATATCATGGACTGATTTATTAGTCCCAAATAATAATAGAGACTGATTTTCATGTGACTAATGCTTGTGACTGATAATCAGTCGCTAGTATTATGATACCTTATTTGAGACTGAATTTCAGTCCTAAGAATGTCTTAGAAATATAAGGTTTTAAAGGCAAACTTTTTGGCGACTAAGTTTTAGTCCCAAATACACAATGAACAATGGCACAAATTTATAGTGACTGATCTCTAGTCTCTAATATGGAAAGAACATATTAGAGACTAAAAATTAGTGACCAATAGGAACTAAAGTATGAGAGACTGATGTTTCGGTCTCAAATACTTCGTATCAGGGGCTGAGTTTTCAGTTGCTGGTAGCATCGGGGACTGATGTTTATGGATCATATTTTAGTAACTAATAATTAGTCGCTAATATTTAGGAACCTTATTTGAGACTAAATTTCAGTTGCAAATATGCTTTTGCCATGTAATATTTTGGAGCTAAACTTATTGGCTACTGGATTTCAGTCTCAAATACATACCCTCTATAATGGAAAGTGACGCTAACATTATGGAGACTAATTGGTAGTCTCTAATTTATTGGAATCGCAGTAGGGACTGAATATTAGCTCTTAATATATTTTAAAAAAATTATATCAGGGACTGATATTCAGTCTAAACTCGTGTCGGTTTAAGAATTCTTGAGTGACTAATTTTCAGTCTCTATTTGTGCTAACCAAAGTCAACCATTTGATTGGAAGTATTAGGGACTATAAATCAGTCACAAATATCTTTTTCAAAACGTCATTCCGAACTGATATTTAGTTTCCACGTGATTTGTAGACAAAACAAGCAGAGACTGATGCTCAGTCTCCAATAATCAATATATGCTAAAATTGTTTGAGGCTGCTATTTAGTCTTAAACACCTATTGGTATAAGAAATTCCGAGTGACTAATTTTCAGTCTCTTAATTCTGTTAATCAAAATCTACCATTTTATGACAAGTATAGGGGACTGAAAATCAGTCATAGAGAATTTAGTTTTTAAATGTTATTCGCGACTGAAATTTAGTTTCCAACCTGTTTTGAAGATAAAAGAACTAGATACTAATTTTCAGTCTATCGTAAACCGTAATCAAATTCAACCATTATATAAGAAGAATAAGAGGCCAAAAATCAGTCTCAAAAGTTGAAGCACTCATGAAGATAGGAAAATAAACTAACACATGATGATTTGTGAAACACACCAGCTGCTATTAGCCGACAAAACAATAAATTCAGCACACACCTTTCAAGTTCAGTAGTTTAATAAAAAGATTTATGCATTATAAGTTTAACATAATACATAAAGTGTTCAAGTCAAGTCCCAAAAAAAAGACACAAAAATAAATTTAAAGTTCAACAAATACAAAAAACCATTTCTTAGCATCTAAATCAACCTACAATAGTATCAAATCAACAACCAATTATGCCCAAGTAACACAAGCCTCTAAAACAAGTCCCTTTGAAATTCAACCTTATCATGTATCTGCAAAACATATTATAGTCATGTTAGTTAAATAGTTAAAACATAATTGCTTTAAAAATGGCAAATGAACTGAAATTCCCCAAAATCATAGTCAATTTCGTTAAAATAAAAAATACCTGAAATTTCCTGTATGCCCAAATAGTTGAATCCAATCCAAACACGAACCAAATAATGTACAAGCAAAATTTCACAAATCTATTAAATACCATAGTCTTTCCTTTCCCTGATAATTCTACCATTACCTGCTAGCATAAAATCAATAGTTTATGTTTAAATAATGTGAAACGATTCTACTATTACATGTATAAGACTATTATTTATGAAAGTCAACTTACAAAATTACTTTGCTGAACATTACAAATCATCATCGTCTGAGTCAACCATTTCAATCTCATTATTATTTTTATCATCTTTTGAATCATCCAAATTTGAATCTAAATCTAAATCTTCCATGCTATGATCAGAATCATCTATCTCGTCATCAATAAAATCATCTATAATGCCACCAGAACCTTGAACATCAACATTTTCAACAATTTCTTCTTCAATATCTTCACGAAGAAGGTTGAAATCTTCTAATAAATCTTCTGTATTCTTGTTTTCTGGTATATCCCATAAGTGCCTATGGGCAATTCTTTCAATGATTTTTCATTGTGAATTTGGTTTAAGTAAATCATTTATATAAAATACTTGTTTAGCCTGGTTCGCCAAAATAAAAGGATCTTCCTTATAAGCATTTCGGGACGTGTCTATGCTTATGAAATTAGGTTCGAATATCACGTGCTTTCTTTGACGATCGGTGTCAAACCATGTGCATTTGAATAAAATAACACAATAGCCTCTTATGAATGACAATTCAATGATTTCGTCAAGATATCCATAATAATCATCTTCGACATCATTATGAACGCCAGGCACCATAATTCCACAGTTTTGGGTTTGCCTGCGGTTATCTCTTGACTTAACTAAAAATTTGACTCCGTTCACTATGTATCCCCTTTGTGAAAAAACTCGATTATCGGGAGGGCAAGACAATGCATATAACTCCTCATTTATTTGGGTTGGATTTTGCGAATACATATGTCGAATCTGTTCTCAATTTTTAAAATAATAATCATATTACTAGAGTGCAATACAATATCATAAGGTAAGTATGTGAAATATAGTGCGATTGTTACCCGTTTTGCGAACCAATCTGGGAATGTAGACTGTTGCATCTTGGAAAAATCTGATGATTCAGGATGTTGCTTTTGTAAAAGTTGTAAGTGTTCTCTGTCACGTGTAAATAAACTATAAAGTGATTGACATGTGATATATGATACTAATTCACAACCAATAATATTAACTAAAAAAAACTTACTCTAAGTATGGTTGAACCTCTTGACAGTTATTAAAGATAAACCATATTGCCTTCTTCATAAGAATACTAGGAAGGATATAAACTTCTTTCTTCCCGATACCTCGACCATTTAATCTGAACACGGCCAATGCAAAGCTTCGAGCATCACTATAGGTTTTGTCATCATTTTTGTCATGTTTTTCCAATTTAGATTCAACACCTCGTAAATAATGTGGACAAAATGTTATAGCTTCTTCAACAACATAACCTTCTGCTATTGAGCCTTCGGGTTTCGCTTTGTTCCTCACATATCTCTTTAAATGTCCAAGGTATCTTTCAATTGGATACATCCATCTTGATTGCACAGGCCCTCCCAAAATTGCCTCTTGAGGAAGATGCACACACAAGTGCACCATAACTGTAAAAAATGATGGGGGGGGGGGGAATATTCGTTCAAGCTTACACAAAATCTTAACTATATCCTCTTGCAACACTTTCAACTCCCTTACGTGTAATGTGACTTCAGTAAGTTTCTTGAAAAACTGAGATAACTCTACTAACGCATCACGAATTTGTTTTGTCAAAAATGGACGAATTGCAATAGGAATTATGCGTTGTAATAAGACATGACAATCATGTGATTTAAGCCCATATACCTTACCTTGTTCAACAATCACATTTTTAGCTAAGTTATCGGCATACCCGTCTGGAAAACGTATAGACTTAAGTAAATTACAAAATTCTTTTCTCTCCTCCCGAGTTAAAACATACAAAGCATGTGGTTTAACCCAATGATCATTCTTCATTACCAAGTGAAGCTCCTTCCGTATGTTCATATCTTTCAAATCTTGTCGAGCTTTGTCAGTGTCTTTTGTCTTTCCTTCTATGTTCAACAAGGTGCTTAGCACGTTCTCACACACATTCTTTTCAACATGCATCACGTCAATGTTGTGACGAATTAACAACTTAGGCCAATACGGGAGTTCGAAGAAGATGCTTTTCTTTGACCAATTTAAATCTTGTGGGTCCCGTTTTCTTTTTTTTCCACCATGAGACGGATGTTTTCCATGATGATGTACATGTAGATGTTCCAACTGACGTAAGCAATCATCACCACTGATTAGTTTAGGTGCAAGCCTAGTCTCTCTCTGTCCATTAAAATCTCATGCTTTCCTCCAAGAGTGATCTTGTGGTACAAATCGCCTATGACCAGCATATGCTATTTTGTCTCGTATGTGTATACTGCTCGCATCTTCATTGCATATTGGGCATGCCTTGTATCCGCTTGTGCTCCATCCAGATAGGTAACCATAAGCAGGAAAATCATTGATCGTCCATATAAGTGCGGCACGCATGTTGAATCTCTGTTTTGATTCACAATCATATGTTTCAACACCCTTATCCCATAAAAGTTTCAACTCATCTACGAGTGGACGCAAAAATACATCAATATCGTTTCCTGGTGAATCTCTTCCTGGAATCAGTAATGTTAACATAAATGAAGCATCAACCATAGACTTCCAAGGAGGTAAATTGTATGGAATGAGAACAACAGGCCACATACTATAGGAGAGACTCATTGTCCCGAAAGTATTGAAACCATCACTATCAAGCCCTAGGCGAACATTTCTAGGATCTTTTGCAAAATCAGGAAACATTGCATCGAAGTGTTTCCATGCCTTACCGTCTGCTGGATGCCTAAGAACCCCCTCCTCTTTGGTTCTATGTCGATCGTGCCATGACATGTCCTTAGAAATGTGTCTTGAGGCATATAAACGTTTAAGCCTAGTTGTGATGGGAAAGTAACGCAAGACTTTGACCGGCTTCTTTTTCCCCTTACTATTTTCTTCGTAACGACTAGTGCTACAAACCGGACAATTTTGTAATTCTGAATATTCTTTCCAAAATAATGCACAATCATGTTTACAAGCATGGATAGATTCGTATCCCAGTCCAAGAGTACACAAGTACTTTTTTGCCTCATAATGGTTCTTTGGCAAGTTTGCATCCTTGAAAGCCCGGCTAAATAAATTTAAAATCATATCCATTGACACATTTGTCATTTTACATGTTACCTTCACGTTCATCAACTCTAGTAAAAAGCCTAGTACAGAAAACTCATCACACCCCGGGTATAAAGGCTTTTGCATATCAACAAATAACTTCTCCACATGTGGGTTGTTACGTATATCAGAACTGTCTCTAAAGTTTTCAGCTTCGGTTTCGCCACCTGTGTGAAAAGCATCATCAAGTAACTCTTCGACACCATCAATTGATTCGTTTTCGCTTTCTTCACAATCACTGTTTGTTCCATCTGTTTCATAACCCGGTAGATGTTCACCGTGATATATCTATACATTGTATGATGGTCAAAACCATTATGTATGATATGGGTAGAAACAACTGCTGGATCATGTCTTCTTGCATTCACACATTTTTTACATGGACAATGTATCCGACCTTCACTATCAACGAATCTTTTACCCCACTCTGCAAAAGCCATCGCTCCTTTAATGAACCTTTGATCTACCTTATTAGTGATTTTAGTCCAGCTCTTATCCAAACTCATTGTGAAATTCTGGTTAAAAACAATCATAAATAAACCATTTATCAAAATAAAAGCATTATTTTTTTACTTTCACACACATTATTTTTTTAGTCCAGCTCTTATCGAAACTCATTATTTTTTTTGGTTTACAAGTTATGCCATAAACCCAACGAATTCTAGCTATTAAGGTTTACTAGTTATGCCCAATAAAACAATAAACGTGTAGGGCTGCTAATGTCATATTCATCCTTATTTTATAATTACAAGCTGCTATTAATGACACAAATAGCAAACATACAGGACTGCTAATATCTGAAAATCTTAGCTGTTACAAGTATTCACGCTGCAAAAGTTTACATGCCTGGTTTCACTTTGGTACAAAAGTGTAGATCAAAGTTTTATGAATAATTGAAAAAATTCAATTGTGATTGGTTATATCATGCAGTACGTATGAACAAAATTGACAAAAACTGACAGTAAGTGTGAAAAAAGTCAACTGTGATACAGATCAAGGATTTAGCATAAGTGCAGTTTGCTTCTATCAAAAATTGGCTATTGAATATCATGAAAAATCTACCCAAATACCCGAATAAACCCGTACCCGCTAGACCTAATCTCATCCTTATCTCTATAAGCCCAAAACTGAATAAACCCGTACAAGATTAATATCTATACGTGTATGATTCGATGCATATTCTAACTAAGTTTGATTTCATACAATTACAATAAAAAATCATGTGCAAATTGAACTGAAAAGCATATGAGTATATGATAAAGAATCAGGAATTTAAACATCATATAGAGAGAAATATAAACTTGTACCTGGTTCTGAAATCGTCAAAGATGAACGATAAGGTGCGGTGGCTCCGGAGAGAACAAGGTAGCCGATTAGATTTTGGCGCCAGAGAGAACGAATGTCACACCCCGACTAGCACAATGCGGAAGCGTAAAACGGGAATGTAACAGACACCTCTGGTATCAACACATTGTTTATAAAGAAACATTACACACTAACTTACATTATATTACATTTCTTTGTTCTATAATTGTTTTACAGTCTAGGTGATACAAACAAAACTAGTTCGTTAACTATACGTTCTTACTACTAACACCCTTGCCTCTATTCACATAGCATCAACCACACATCTTGGGCAAATAACAGATCACCAAATCATTCCGATTTAGGTACACCTGAAAAGCAGTTTAAAACGGGTCAACTACTAGAGTCGGTGAGTTTCACGAGTTTAAAGAAATCAGTAATGAGTATTCAGAAGTCAACACTTGTAATCATGAAATAAGTATGTATGTATGTAAATGATGTAATTATGCTAAGCTACAGTGAAGCTTTGACTGTATGTGCTGCGTGCATCCATTTCTCACGCTCAATCAACCACTGTGGCCCCTTTCCGCCCACAACATGCCCCGGTAGCTATGTCTAACACTACATAGCCTGTTTGTATAAATATGGTCATGTGCAAACGGCGCTATGTGACACGGCAACCAGGCCGATTCCGTTTGGGTTTGTCAAACCAATAGTACTATTCACAAGCCACCGGCTCGAAGTTAATCACTGTGATCGTGGGGACTTTCGTGTGTTAGCACTTAGATAATTCATATCAATACATGTTTCAGGTATGTATATGTAATCAAACATGCTTTTCACCCCAAAAGTTCGTAAAATTGTTTAAAGAGTGGGGTCATGAAACTCACGGTTTAGTAGATAATCAGTACTGTATCAGCTCGTGGTTTGTTTGGTCCGCTATCAGTAGTTCCTATAATCAATATTATAATAATATTAATATTTTAATATTATTATAATCTCAATACTAAACTGGGCTGTGTAACTAATCTGGGTGTAGCTGAAACGCCCAGAAAGTGACAATAGGCTTAGGTTGTGATGTTGTTCAATGTCTAATACTTAAAACTGAACCTGGCTCAGATTCCCGTTTTCCCAGCTGGGAAAACGCCGTTTTAGACACGTCGTTTTAGACACGTCTTCCTCTTGGATTTTAACTTGATGGTAACCGGATCGAAGGTCAATTTTCGAGAAATAGTTTGCCCCTTGGAGTTGGTCAAACAAGTCATCTATTCGTGGAAGAGGGTATCGGTTCTTGATAGTAACTTTGTTTAATTCCCGGTAATCGATGCACATTCTAAAACTTCCATCTTTCTTCTTTACGAACAATACCGGTGCTCCCCAAGGAGAATAACTAGGACGAATGAAACCCTTATCTAACAATTCCTGTAACTGGTTGGATAGTTCTTGCATTTCAGAGGGTGCCAATTGGTAAGGTGCCTTAGCAATAGGGGCTGATCTTGGAATTAAGTCTATGCGGAATTCAACCTGTCGATTCGGTGGTAATCCGGGTAAATCGTCAGGAAAGACATCGGGGTATTCACGTACAACGGGAATCTCTTCTATGCATTTCTCATCAGGGTTCTTTATAGTCACGTTTGCCAATAATGCCATACAACCTTGACGTAAACATTTCAACACTTTAAGATGAGACACAAGAGGTAAAATCGAACCAGACTTCTCTCCTTGTACTACAATCACCTCACCATTCGAAAAGGGAATTTTAACTGTCTTGTCGTTACACACAATCTCTACCTTATTCTTGGTTAACCAGTCCATGCCGACAATAACATCAAAACTTCCTAACTCTACAGGGAGTAGGTCAATAAGGAATGGGTGGTCATTAAGAATAATAGAACAGTTTTGGATTATTTGGTTGACAATTATAGAGTTACCGTTAGCGAGTTCTATAGTATAGGGATTTATTAGTTCACTAACTGGCATGTTACCCAAGGATACAAAACTAGTGGAAACAAAGCTTCTATCGGCACCAGTATCAAATAATACAGAAGCATATTGATCAGAAACAACAAATGTACCTGTTACTATGTTCGGGTCTTGTCGTGCTTCTCCAGACCCGATAACAAACGCGCGTCCCCGAGACGCACTTGAAGTCGATGCTTGGTTCGGTCTAGTAACTGCTCTAGGATTCAACTTGGGGCAGTTTCTTCTAATATGTTCTGTACTGCCACATTCATAACAGGCACGGTAGGTTACTGCGGCTGAAGTTTGTTGGATAGGTTGTTGGCGGATTGGCTGAGGTCTGGGTGGCGGTGGACGACGAGGTTGAGTTGTTTGAGTTGGTCGGCTCACAATTTCTGCACCTGCTCTGCAATTGGGGGCATAATGCCCAGTTCGACCACATTTCTGGCATACCGGGAATCTGCATTCTCCCACATGATGGTAATTACATTTATCGCACTTTGGCAAGGGTCCCTTATACCTGTCTTGCTTCGTATCGGAACTAGTTATAGCATAATTTCTTATTGTCGGACGTGCACGTTTGCTTGATTGTCCTCCTTGTGCTCTCGTCCCGTAGTTAGTTCGTTTCATACCCACTGATTCTCCGGTCATTCTCAATACTCCGCTTCTTACCAAGTCAAAAGTCACAATTCCGGCTTGGGTCACAACATTTTCAAATGATGTGTGCCCCATGGAGTTCACCAAACTCCTCACTTCCGGGGCTAAACCCCAAATATAACGTTCAACTCGTTTATCTTCAGGAGTTACTAACCATGGTACTAAGCAGGCCAATTCATTGAAGCGGTTCGTGTATCCCAAATGATCCGCTCCTTTCATTTCCAAACTCCAAAGTTCGTGTTCTAATCTTTGAATTTCGTTCTTTGGGCAGAAATGTTCCAGCATCAGTGTTTTGAGTTCAGCCCATGTCATGCGATTCACCGTATCTTGACCTTTTATCTGTACCAAAGTGTTCCACCACATTAATGCGTGATCAGTAAATGTAGAGGCAACATACTTGACTATGTTTTTCGGTGGACAATTACTAATATTGAGAACAGATTCAGTCTTTTCGATCCATTTGATTAACCCGTTTGGCCCTTCAATGCCCTTGAAATCAATCGGTTTACAGGCCATAAAGTTTTTGATCGAATATTCCCTTCGAGGGGGATTAGTGTTGTTATTGTTATTGTTTGGGTTCGGTGGGGGATTATTTGCATTGGTAGGGGCATTTGTATTAGGTGGGGGATTGTTATTTGTAACTGTTTCATTGTTGGTTGAGGGAGAATTATTGTTTTGTTGCTGGTTTGTTTGTATATTGGCATTAACACCAGCAGTTACTTGTGTTACAATAAGCGGGATTACTGCCTGCATTTGCCGAGCAATCATCTCGGCTATTTCTGCCTCAGTCATAGGGTTTGCTTTCTTTGGGGCCATTCTATAATGATAAACAAATATAAGCCAATTAGTACTAATTCCAGTCTACGGCACTGTGTAATAATAATCACAATAAATGTTATACAGGTAAACCAGATAACCTACTGACATTTCACAAATTGTTCCGTACATTGATATCAAAAAGTACATAGACTTAGCATGATAAAGGCCAGTGCTTGCATGTATATATCAAAATCTGTCACTAAGTGACGGTTAGACTTAACCCTATAAGGGTCAGTGCTTGTAATAATGTACAAAATTGTGTCCCATGTTAACATAACATACTACTATATACATACATGGAGTATCAAAAGATCATGTACACAAATCTGTAACATTCTGCATTTATCCGTACAAACGATAGGCTAGCCACAAAAATAACAATAACAGCACCGTAATCATCCAGTAACAGTTCCACAGCCGAACTATCACCTTATCCAAACACCAGTGGTGGTAGGCATCTGACTGCTACAAGTTCAGTACTATCTGATGTAATGTCGATAAGCACTGGTTCACGTCCCTCCTTTCCTGGTTAATGTTAGCTATGGCTATCGAGTGGTCTATCACACGGTCAGTCAGGACGGCCATCCAAGAGTTGTTTCCTGCGTTTGGGAGGTCAGGGAGAAGGGTAGGTATACTCAATGAACGGGAAGATGAAGTATCTGCCCTAGGGTGTGAAGGTCCTCCTCGGTCGTGGGTAGATCTGAATGGAATCGAGGTAGGGTCAATCGGGGTTACCCGAATACGATCAGTCTGTCGGACTCGCGCAGTAGCTGAAGTCGTCGGCGACAGGTGTAAGGTGGAGTGGGTGATCGGGCTACTCTAGCAGGTGAACGATACTGACTGTTAACTTCGTTTTGATCCCTGCGTGGTGACCTGGGGGGATAACTATCGCATCTGTAGCCGGATAGATCAGGCACATTCCTGGGTAGCCCTCTACAGATAACTTCTTCTTCCACCTCTTCCTCCTCCTCCTCCGGTTCCTCCTCTTCTGGATACTCCTCGGATTCCTCCTCTGGATCCTCCTCAACAGAGATTACCGGTTCTTCTTCCGGTACGTACTCGTTATTCCTTGACATGACTCTGCACAAAGGTTAGTTATAAGAATAATAATTATTGCTAGCGCTAATCATTGTCGAAAAGATTAATTAATTAAACCAAATTTAATATCAATTGTATTAGAATATACTATTAGTTTTATTAAAAATTTTAATTATTATTATTTAAATCAATATTGAATTTAAATGAATATAATATTCATAGTAATATTTACCGTCATCAATAGTATCGTACGTACACGTATTCATACATCTTGTTCCAAATAAGCACGTATAGGTGTTACATATATATATACTTTCACATTACCTTTTATACACATATGTTGCCACTTTTACCTAACCACACGTTCCGCGACTTCTCCCTGAATTCCCTCGTACAAGCAAGTCTGTTATTATGTTCCGGACCACAATAACTCACTTGCCCTACAAGTTCATCCCGACATCCATCAGTATATTATATTAATTTATTATTTAAATATTTCCCATAGTTAATCGAGCCTACGGTTATATTTTAGGTACCCTAAGGGATAACCTAATCCTTTATAACCAATGGCTCTGATACCAACTTCTGTCACACCCCGACTAGCACAATGCGGAAGCGTAAAACGGGAATGTAACAGACACCTCTGGTATCAACACATTGTTTATAAAGAAACATTACACACTAATTTACATTATATTACATTTCTTTGTTCTATCATTGTTTTACAGTCTAGGTGATACAAACAAAACTAGTTCGTTAACTATACGTTCTTACTACTAACACCCTTGCCTCTATTCACATAGCATCAACCACGCATCTTGGGCAAATAACAGATCACCAAATCATTCCGATTTAGGTACACCTGAAAAGCAGTTTAAAACGGGTCAACTACTAGAGTCGGTGAGTTTCACGAGTTTAAAGAAATCAGTAATGAGTATTCAGAAGTCAACACTTGTAATCATGAAATAAGTATGTATGTATGTAAATGATGTAATTATGCTAAGCTACAGTGAAGCTTTGACTGTATGTGCTGCGTGCATCCATTTCCCACGCTCAATCAACCACTGTGGCCCCTTTCCGCCCACAACATGCCCCGGTAGCTATGTCTAACACTACATAGCCTGTTTGTATAAATATGGTCATGTGCAAACGGCGCTATGTGACACGGCAACCAGGCCGATTCCGTTTGGGTTTGTCAAACCAATAGTACTATTCACAAGCCACCGGCTCGAAGTTAATCACTGTGATCGTGGGGACTTTCGTGTGTTAGCACTTAGATAATTCACATCAATACATGTTTCAGGTATGTATATGTAATCAAACATGCTTTTCACCCCAAAAGTTCGTAAAATTGTTTAAAGAGTGGGGTCATGAAACTCACGGTTTAGTAGATAATCAGTACTGTATCAGCTCGTGGTTTGTTTGGTCCGCTATCAGTAGTTCCTATAATCAATATTATAATAATATTAATATTTTAATATTATTATAATCTCAATACTAAACTGGGCTGTGTAACTAATCTGGGTGTAGCTGAAACGCCCAGAAAGTGACAATAGGCTTAGGTTGTGATGTTGTTCAATGTCTAATACTTAAAACTGAACCTGGCTCAGATTCCCGTTTTCCCAGCTGGGCCAAGTTGTTCGTTTACGCGTTCAGAAAACAGTTATGGGAAAATAAGCTTGGGTAAATGTATTGGTTAATAACATGATTAAGTTATAAAGAAGGATCACATACTGGGGTCCCGAATTAGCCACGGGGCCCGTTTCCGTTAATTCAGTTTGATTTAAGAAGAAACACGCATAATCCATCCGGATTGTCCAGGTTTTTCATAGAAAAGTTTGTTTTTACTTAATTAGTCCAAAAATGAGATTTTTGATCACTCTTGGTGTTTTGATATTCCCGCAAGTTCGTTAGTCGCGAACTTGCCGGTTTTTATAAAAACAGAATTTGTTTAATCTTTAAATTAGCATAATTAATTAACCGTTAATCATTAAATTATGAAAATTTAGCCACTTATCAATTAAAATATGTAAATTTTTATAAAAATATTTCTGGAATTATTTACTGATTTATTAATTTATAAAAATTTATTTTATCAGCTATATTTCGTCTGAAAATCGTCCGTTTACCCCAAAAAATTTCCAAAAATTCCACAAAAATTCTTGAATGCTCAAATCATGTTCCAATTCAACCTGTATCAATTCCAGAATATAAAAAGCTCGTGCAATATTCTTTTCGGCCCAAATTCGACTATAAAAATTCACACGAACGCATATAAGCAAAACACCTTTAAACTTCTCCAAATGATCCCAAAATTCATATGTGATCAAAACACATCAAACATGAGTTCCCAGAAAAATTTCATAATTTTTGAAGTATTTTAGCTATTTTTCCCAAATAAACGTCCCAATTCGGTAATAAATTCGCCAAATATTCTCGGATGGTCGAAAAATTACCAAATTTGAACAAGAACTCATTGACATGGTCCCTGATGTCCCTGAAAAATTTCAAGGCCTAATAATATGCACATTACAACTTTAACCTAAATAGACCGTAAGCGAGTGTTTCGGCATTACCTTAGCGGGTTTGGCTCGTTTCCGACTTTTTAATCAAGTTTTCAGGTTCTTGTGCTTCTAAGAAAGCTAGGTACAAGTCCTATATCACAAACCAAGAAATTTTTCATCAACATAACAGCCCTTAACTTAGGGTTTCGGCTAGTGTATAAAAACGAACTTTTAAACCGTAAAAACGCCGTTTCAACCCTTTAATCCGTGTTTATGGCCCAAAAAAACTATCAAAACAGGTTCCTTACCATGTGTATGATCAAAACATGTTTATGGACTATTTTTGGGATTTTTACATGGTTAGGAATGATTTTTAGTAATCAAGACATGCTTTTATGGTATTAATCAAGGTTAAACAAGTACAAAAGCTACTTATATAAGCTCCTTACCTTAGGGTTTGAAGGATTTCTGGAAAATCAGCTTGCAGCTGCTTGGACCTCAACTTTTATAAACCAAAATGAATAAACAAGCTTATGGAATAAGTTTTATAAAAAAATGGGGGGTGGGGTGGGCTGGTCCGATCGGAAGCTTCATGGGCTTCCCTTTGGGCTGTTTTGGCCCAATATTCTGATTTCTCAAGCCCAAATATGAAAAGCCCAGTCCAAATTTAGTTCGGGTTCGGTTTTTGGCGCAAAAAACTTATCGGGTGCGTTAAACATCGCGAAAACGAGTGTTTTTCGGCTAGTTTTGTGTAAAATTATAAAAACATACTATATGTTTGTAAAAATCAAAAATATTTTCACGGATCGCTTAAAACATTTCAAATAAGTGTTTGGTAAGTCTTTTTCGGCTTAACGAATGATACAATGCTTGGTTTGTAACTATCTTTCGCGTTTAAATCTATAGCGGGTAGTTAAACGAGCATGTTTTCGTTTAACTTGTTTGCTATCAAACTAAGGCTATATTACTAATATTTTAGCTTGTATAGATCGTATATAACTTATAGATGCCCCCCCCCCCCCCCCCCCCCGAGATATCTGGGTCATAACCTGACCTGTTCGATTAATCGTTCGTTTGTTACGCAAAAGGCGTTTATTCGCTTAATCGGTAAATACGTACTGAGATATACCTTGTTTTGGCTCAAATGTCACAACGAACTCTGTTTAGGTCAAAGAATGGCATCTATCGGCCATATTATATTCTATAACATAGATATACATATATCAGATCTTGAGATATCTTTCAATAATATATATTATATTTTGAGCTAATGTTATTGTTTTAGATTTGTAAGTATTGGTAACAGCAGGTTCGATCAATGGCCAAATACTTTTTCTGCCCTTTAAAAAATGTTACATAGAAACAAAGAAAGAAAGTAACTATGACTATATTATTTATTATTATTCAACTTTGACGATTGATTTATTTCATTACTTTTAGTTTTTTTATTTATAGTAATCTTGTTCCAACATTTTAGTCTTTTTCTTCATGTTTCTTCACTTATTATTCACCTTTCACAAATGATTGGATACGTGGAGTGCACAAATAAGGTATTTTCGGAAATTGAAATCAGGTATGACGCATTAAAACTTACATTAAATAATACGATTCATACTAGAACAATGAAATTTTTATAAAGTTATAAGTGCGTAACAAATCGAATAAAATGTACAACTCTATGTTATTTAAAATTCTTTAATCTAAACGATCCGGCTAGCAAGCCTAAATGAGCCAGAGCTCGAGCCGGCTCACAAGCCTAAACGAATCAACTAAAAATATAAAATTTATTTAAAATTAAATATAAAGTACCTTTTATATTGAAACTATAAGCTTAAAACTTACATAAAAAAATAATTATAAGTGTAAATAATTTAATTAATTATAGTAAACGGGTTCAATATTTTTTGACACAAAATCACCTGGTTCAATTGAAGGCTGGTTAAAAACTGTAAATTAGACCGGTTTCTAAGCTTGTTTTTGGTTGAACCGGTCTGACTGTCCAGTCCAGTCCTGGTTTAAAAACACTAGTCAAAATTTTAGATAAGGGTTAATAAGGCTTAATTTGGGTAAATCGGATAAGTTATGGCGATCTAATATACGACTAATTACAATCTATATCTATAAATTACAATTGTCTATTTAGTTTATTAGTATTCAATTTGTACATAATACCACCTTTAAAGTCTACCTGTTATAAGTTATAAAGAATCGATCCTAACATATATGACCAGATATGTATGACTTGGTATAACTCGTAACAACATAGATGACATATGATGCATTAAGAAATGTATGACATAATATAAGTGGTAAATGAGGATCAACTAGGGGTGTAAGCGAGCTGACCTGAGCTCGAGCTCAACTAGGCTCGAGCTCGGCTCGCTTAACTTACCTAGAGCTCGAGTTCAGCTCGTGAGTAGATTCTCAAGCTCGAGCTCGACTCGAGCTCAGCTCGTTTACTATTTATCAATTAGTTTATTTTTTATATTTTTTTCTATTATCGAGCTCGAGCCAGCTCGCGAGCTTAAACGAGCCTGCCAATTATATAAGTTTTTAAAATAGATATTTAATAATAATTAATTAACATATATGCGGAAAATTCCCCACTGCTGCCTCCCGTAGGAGTCTGGCAACATATAGGTGAGCTCGAGCCTAGTCGAGCTCGGGCTCGGCTCGAGTCGTTAATCCGGGCTGATTTGGCGTCAATTTTTAGTACTTTAAAGAAAAACATTAGTCGGGTAAGACACCTGGCTACATATATTAAACTTCCTTGCTATATCTACTATTTGGTCTGCATCCCGTGTTACAACATCTAACTGGCACGAATGCGGTTGGTATGGACGATAGCTTTACTAAATCGTAAACATGATTTAGTAAGTGAAAAACACATGATTTTTAAAAGAAAACTACATATATATATTTAAAAAAACATATTTTAAACAAAATAAAAACATTAAAAAAATTCCATGATCATAAAAACTACCGATGATACAAAAAGGCAAATATTTAAAAACAAACTTTAATTTCAAAACTATCGAGTTTGCGCAGTAGTCCATATATCAAATCTAAACAAACAATAGAAATTATTCTTTCAATTAAATGGGTTTATTAGTTTAGAGAAAAATATATTACCAATATTGGTTATATTTCAAAAAAGAAAATAAAATACACAATATCTTTAGAATTTGGAAAGAACATCTTAACCTAATTTTTCTCTCAATCCTCTCTATATTCACATTCCCTCCCATTGATTCAAACCTCGTCCCGCCACAGTTTTTACTCGCTCATATAACCCTCTGCTGTGACTCTCCTCTTTGTGGTTTTGGCAGAGAGTCATTCAATTGATCCGTATTTTGCAGATTAAGGTGCCAATTGAACAATTTTTCTATGTACTAGCATCTGATATATATATATATATTCATTGGCTTTCAATTTTTAATACACTGTTGATTTTGATGTTTATGTTAGTGATAATGGTCCTTACAAGAACGAGGTCTGAAGATGATTCTCGAGGTAAAAATCACTCGGTGGCTGAGGGAAGCGCATCTGCTGTAAGGTCGCGCCCGAACCGCAGACGGAAGCGTAATTCGTCCAACACCATAGCTATCGGTAAAATTTCAGTTATTATGAAAATTATTTGTTTTATTAACCTAATTTGTTAAAAATTTGAATTTAATAAGTGAAGGTAGTATAAAATTTGGTTTGATTTGTTTGGTTTATGCTACTGGTTCGCTATATATGTTTTATGCTACTAGTTTGGTTATTAAGTGGGGGTGTTCTTTCAGTTAGTTTGTTGGGTCTTGGGTTAATTTGGTTTCAAAAATATTATATTAACATCGTATGCCGGCCTGAATGTTTATTCGTTTAGTTAGGTTCGCGTTATGGTATAATGGGATGGGGTTAATTGGGTATTTTGGTTGCATTCCTACTCTCCACTTCATTAATTATCTTTCTATCTTTTATTCATTACATGCAGAACAACTTGTTGATACCGAACAATCGGTCGAGCCACCAAACAGGCGTGGACCAAGTTTAAACCTTAGTGTTACAAGGAATTTACAGAATATGCCTGAGGGTTCTAAAATCCCTTTGACAATGGCTAAAGGTATAAAAGCCTTTGTTGGGAACTCAGCAACACCCTTTGTGACTGAGTGTGGAATCATTATTCGCAATTTTTGTCCAATGAACTATCACAACTGGAATTCAATACTGGAGGATGCCAAAGCTCTTATGATTGAGAAATTAGGAGTAAGTTGTACATATTTTTATATTTTAGATATTGAGCTGCTATTATGATGCTGCATTTTCATTTCTATCATTAACAATATGTTCAATATAGGGTAAATTCGAGTTGTTGCGGACAAATGAGACTTTTATAGGGTATGTGGATGCTCGATTACAAGCCCATTGGAAGCGTGCCCGAGGTGTTTTGAGTCGTCATTGGAAGAATAATGGAGGAAAGACCAATCCACAATTAGCTAGATTGAAAATGAAACCTCATTGTCGGGAAGAATCTTGGAATCATATGTGCGACTATTGGGAGCTAGAAAAAACTCGGGTATGCTATTTTTTTATGAATCAGAATTTCATATTCATGAATTATTTTCTTAGTATTCATGAATTTTGTAGAAATATAGTGATCAAATGGAAGCCAATAGAGGAAAACAAGTTAATATAAGCAGAGGAGGCTCTCGATCGATAGCTAATCATACATTCCAAATGGTAAGATTTAAACTTTTCGAATCATAATGCAATTTCTTATTTAGAGTATATTTTTGCTTCATTATTATAAATTTTATGATAACAGACAAATCCCGAGACTCAGATTCCGCCTAGCCCATTAGAAGTATATCACAAGCTGCATTACAACGGCGCGAAACAAGGATGGCTAAATGATGAGTCACGTGTTGAATATGTAAGTATATCATTGTTAAAAGCTTTTAAATTGTTAATTATATTCTGTTAGTATTTTTGTTGGTATTTTTTTTGGTTGGTACTAGTTTAAATGTTATTCCCGTACCTTATATTATGGTAGGAAAACATTATCCAGCATAAACAGATGGCAGTGGATAAATTAAATTCTGAGGGAACTACCATTACTATTGCTATGGAACACGGGCTTGAGAAACAAGCCATAAAAGCTGTTTGTGGCAAGAAGAAAACAATACAATCAGCATGGGAGATTGGTGTTGGGCCAGTGTTGAGGAAAAAAGATAGTTGGATGAAATCAGTAGCCGAATCATCTCTGCGAGAATCAAGTGAGAAAGAAGAGCTAAGAAATAAGGTTATTGAACTCGAGGCGAAACAGAAACGAGAGGAGAAATACGAAAAAATGTTTGAATTCATGAGCGCAAAGTTTCCCGACTTTGAGAGCACAATAGCCATTGAAGCGAGTGATGAAGATGATGACAATGACAACACTATCTAGGAAATTAGTTCAGACATTTGTTTCTTTTTATTTTCTCTAATACTTTCAACATTAGAATTGATTGAATGGTTTTTTTTATTAGTTAATGTTATGATAATAATGCTTGGAGATATTTGGATTTTGAGAAAGCAATAAACAAATTTATGAATGATAACAGTATAAATAAAACTACAGACCATTATATAACTTCATTAGAGCTGTTTTTCAGTCCTTGAAGGGATCGGTTAGGGATTGTGAATACATGTTAGGGACTAAATTGAATTGTATCGGGACCTATATTTGTAAAACAATGGTCGTTGAAAACACATTAGACTAGTTTAGGTGACTGATTTTCAAATCCTTAATATATATATTAGATACTGAATATAAATGCTATTGCAGACTGATTATCGGATTCTAAAAGTTCATATTAGGAACTAAAATAGCATACCATCTGAGATTAATTTTTTAGTCCCTAAAAGTGGAATTTTAGCGACTGCAATCGAGTGGTACCGGGGACCAGTTCTCAGTCTTTAAAGCATTTTATTGTAGACTGAAAGTGGAGTATTAGAGATTAATTTTTCGGTCCTAGATAACATATTTAGACTGATTATCAGACTCTATAGGTACATACTAGGGACTAAAATAACACACTATCTACGATTAATTTTCAGTCCCTAAAAAGAGACATGTTAGCGACTGAATCAGAGTGCCACCATAGACTAATGTTCAGTCTTTAATGCATTGTATCAGAGACTAATTTAATGCGGAGTCACGAGTGTAACGGGATGTATTAGGGAAAACATAGTCTTGTTTATAGGACTGATTTTCAGTCCCTAAAGTTTAACATTAGGGACTAAAATATCATCATATTCGAGACTAATTTTCGGTTGTTGAAGATATGTTTTAGGGACTGAAACGACGTGGTGACTAGGGAAAAATTGAGGACTGAATTTATATGTTTTGGAGACTAACTGTTAGTCTCTATTGGTGCTATGCAATAGGGACTGATTTTTAGTTACTAAAACTACTATCTAGGACTAAGCATCTGTTACTGGTTGGGGACTGGTAACTCAGTCTCCGATACCCATTAGTTACTGATTGTGAAGCATCAGATACTAATTTTTCAGTCCTAGATAGCAATCTTTTTTGTAGTGATACAGCTATTTTTGTAATATAAAGGCTGCCTTAGACCAATTTTTTTGTAATATATAATACACCTAAAAACAAAGTATTTGAGAATGTAAATCATACTAGTACATCCAGTAAATTTGTTCCACCTAGAAAAAGACATTCTCTCAAACAACTAACCATATAAGAAATCCTCAATCCTAAAACTTTACTGATAACAAATACTATGGTCATAGACAACAAAATTATGTTAAGTCTTATTACACAAATGCATTTGATAATCATGGTCAGAAATCAGGAAGCCCAGCACTATCATGATCCATTCTTCCAAGAATCACCTGATCCACATTATCACCAATCTTACGGTTCTAATGAGTATTATGAGGTTTATATTGTAGAATTATTAATCATTGAAAAATGATACTCTGAATAACTTTATATTTTAGTCTAATTATTATAAAAGTCATATTAGACTCTAAATTAGCTAGAATGTTTTAGAAATTTAGAACTCAAATCATCGTTTCTCAACTGACAACAAAAATCCCATGCCTTTGAATTTCAAGAAACACGTAAACGATCAAATCAAAATGAAACCAACATAAATCAAAATAAAAAAATGTAAACAATTGATGAGCGTATCTCATATTTCAAAATAAAAACAAGAAACCGAAATAACAAAAAAAAAAATGAACGACATATACATAATCAGATTTGAAATCCTTTTCATCTTTCATTTCCATATAACTTGCGGATTCCAAAATTTTAATTTATGATGTAGTTGAACATTTAAATAATGTGGGCTTAATTGCTATTTTTCAAAGGAAAATTGGAAATAAATAATCTCACCTTTTGTGTATTGGCCGATAATAATTCCACCTGTAAAAATCACTAGCAACGGTCCCACCTTTTAACTATTTTTGTCTCACTGGTTCTCCGTTAAAAAATACTTAACGTCGTTATGTTTTTTCCCTAGTTTCAAACCGATGTTTTAGGGCTTTTGATCGGAAGAATGACATGAGTCGACTGATGTAAAACTTATCTCGAAATGGTGATTCAGATGATTTGATTTTTGTTAATTTGAAATTCAAGCATCCGAATTGAAACATTGTTTCGTCGTTTGGATCACCATTTCGAGATAAATTTTACATCGGTCGACTCATATCCTTCTTCCGATCGAAAGCCCTAAAACATCGATTTGGAACTAGGAAAAACTTAACGACGTTAAGTATTTTTTAACGAGTTGTGACAAAAATAGTTGAAAGGTGGGACCATTGGTAGTGATTTTTAAAGGTGAGATTATTATCGGCCAATACACAAAAGGTGAGATTATTTATTTCCAATTTTCCTTTTTCAAAACAAAATAAATTTTAGACTTGAAAAGTTGAGCTCAAAAGGTAGGGTTTGGGGCACTGAAAATAATAAGGATGAGGCACATGAGTCGTTGTACTTAATATATTAAAAGTTTATAGCATAAACTAGAGAATTGGGTGGGTCACTGCGCTTCCCCCTAACCTAACACTAGTTCCGCCCCTATGCAATAGTGTGTATTGCATATATGCAAGAGTGTTGCATTGCCTATAATACATCATTATTGCACATATTTGATACACTATTGTATATATGCAATATAAGACTATCACATATATCGAATACACACTATTGCATATATGTAATACAACATTGATACACATATACACTCTTGGTTTAAAAAGGCACGCCTGAGGCGGAAGGTGACTTAAGGCGAGGGCCTCTTCGCTTTAGGCTAGTCAAGGCGATCGATGTTTAAAAGGCGAGCCTGAGGCGATATTTTTAGGCAAAAAGCGACCTAAAGCGAAGGTGAGGCGCTCGCCTTTCTTATGCATTTGGTTTTTAAGCATCTAAGTGTTGTACAATATGCTTTTTAGGTTGTATGTGTAGGTAGTTTATATATTAAATCATATATAATACTTAAATATGGCTACATTATGAGTCAAGATGCTAAAAAATCATGATCTATATATATATATATATAAATTATATAAATACGTTCGCCTCGAGTACGAAAAGCTCTTACTTTTGCGCCTGACACTTCACACTTTTGTTTTAAACCCCGTCGCTTTTCTTTGCCTCTCTCTTTTTAAAACCAAATATACACTACATCGACTTTTATTTATTTACTTTTAATATTTTTTTGCGTATAATACAACACTATTACGCATATAAAATACACACTATTGAATATATGCAATTAAAACACTATTGAACATATAAATACACACTATTGAACATATATAATACAACACTATTGTATATGTGCACTACATCGACTTTTTTTTTATTTTTTTTGGTGAAGAGTATATAAGAAGGAAGAAAGAAAAAAAAAAGTCGAAAATATTTTTTTTAATTAAAAATAATTTTTTATGAGTTTTTAAGTTTTTTTTAAGGAGAAGTTTTCTCTTGATCCTTCTCTCTCTCTCTCTCTCTCTCACACACACACACACACACATATATATCTTAAATATATATATAAACGAAATCTCTCTATTTTCTTGCAAGCAATCAGATTGCTTTATTTGTAAATTGTGGTTTCTTATGCATTTGACCTGAATTCATAGGTGGATCTCACCAAATCTAGATAGCTATTAAACGGGTTATAACATCTCATTATATTAAACATTAATTTCACCAAATATTTGATATGAAAATCTTATAAAACAGGTATATACTAAAAATTAATATCCTATTAAAAAAAAGATATTATTTATAATTATGAAACAATTTTATAGTAAAAAAATAAGCGGGTCATGAGTCTCATCAAACCCAGATAGCTTTTAAACGGTTTATAGCATCTCATTTATTTGTAAAACCCTTTTATCATCAAGTAGGGGTGTTCTTCGGGTTCGTTTTTCGGGTTTTGGGTTTTTTGGGTCGGGTTCTTCGGGTTTCAAAGTTTTAAATCTTGACCCAAAACCCAACCCAAATCTCTCACGGGTTTTCGGGTTCGGGTAATTCGGGTTCGGGTTTTTTCGGGTTGGGTTAATCGGGTTTCTAGTATCCTAGAAAAAACAAACAAAAGAAAAAAAAACACAAAAAGAAAAAAATTTTAAAAACTACAATGCTAAAATTAAAATATTCTTCTTTGCTTATAATACAAGTAATCAAATAGCAAACCAACATAACTTGATAAAACATTTCAAAAGAAGAGTAAATCTAACTCGAGCCTTAATCATATTCAATCGGGCGTGATTTGTTGTTCGATTTCGGTTGCTATTAGTAATAAACGGGAAACAAATAATCTATCCATAATAGTTAGAATGACAACAGTCGATTAGAGCTAGATCATGATAACTTTAGTGGCTAAGACTTAGAGGCTGTTTGGCAAGTACTTAATCATTAAATGTTGAACCAATAAGAGGTCTAATGAATAAGAGACTCTGAATCAGTAAGTG
This sequence comes from Bidens hawaiensis, assembly GCF_021521415.1. Lineage (NCBI taxonomy): Eukaryota > Viridiplantae > Streptophyta > Magnoliopsida > Asterales > Asteraceae > Bidens > Bidens hawaiensis. Next base: position 421,654 of record NW_027491414.1, read on the forward strand.
CTGTTTGGTTGGACCTCTGATTGATTGTGCAGAATCACTATTTTACCCTTCTGAACTATTTCGTGTTGAATAAAATATATTTGTTTGGTAAGAACTTTGAATGGCTATGCTAAAAGATGAATAATTATAAGATGGAAATACAAAACATCATTAGCAAATTACACATAAATCCTTCAAAATCCATGGAAACATACTAAAATCTAAATACAAATTAATACTTTATGTACAATTTTAATTTTAATCATTTAAAATTTGTTGACCAGCTATTTATACTAAACAAAACGCCGAACTCGATCCTGCAAATCCTGAGGTAATTGGCGGTGTCTCATCCACTCCTCGGTGTCTCTTTTCTTGATCCTCCATTCTTCAAGTCTCACAGTCATGGATTGCAAATATGTCTTACAATAATATACATCATTTGAATACTGAAACCTTTATAAAACTGGAGCATGTAAAAAAGGTATTCATAAGTAATGATTTAAGGGAAAGAGATACCTGCATGTTGCCAATCAACTGTGCAAATAGAATCAAACCTCCAATGCATGTGAAGGTACAAAATAACGTCTCACCAATATAGATGCTAGTATCCAAATTCTGTCCGTATGAACTGGGAAGAAAGTGATAGAAAAAGAAATAAGCATGACAAGAAAACCAAACTAAACAAACATATACATTAGAGGTCAAGGCTTTGACCGATTTATATACAAATATGTAAGAATAAAAAATCAGTTTGAATAAGCAATCTCAAACTGCTTATAATAAACAGTTTCCTTTATATGCAACTTTAAAACACTCCATAAATATTATAAAGCAATCCTCTAATTAAAGCAATCCATAAATATCAGTTTAAATTCTTTTTTTTTTTTTTTGTTGATAATTTATGAAACTGCAAATCGAAGACGGGGCGGGTTATTTAGACTGGTCAAACGGGCCACTTTCTCAGTCAAAATCCTTCATGACCAGAGGTGAGGCGTTCTATTGCCTTAATTTAAATTCATAAACCAATCATCTCATTCTGTAACCCTCTATCAAAAGTAAAGAGAAAGAAACAACATTCATCTTAATTATTAGAACCAACACTTCCAAACACAGATATGTGCTGAACTGCTGATTAATATTTATCTTAATACAAAAGCAAGAATCAACCAAATTGAACATCAATCAGCATAAAATGAACATCAATTGGTCTTTCGAGTGATAAACCCTAGCTTCTAAGCCTATTCGTTCGAACTATAGTCGAACCCTACAAAAATCATACCTGGTTCAGCAGAAATCAAGCGAGGAATGTGGTGGTGTGCGTGGGGCGCCAGAAGATTAAGAAAAAGAAGGAACAGATTGACGATGGTGATGGAGGAGAATGATCGTAGCAGTAGCGATGGTGATGGAGGAGAAGGAAGGAGCGTGGGTAATTACATCTATTTTCTCATTCAGCGATGCCTCAAGGCTGAATGAATAAGAAGAGGTTAACTACATCGCTCAGATGTATTCTTTATCAAACCAAACAGCCCTAACACTGACCGAATCAGACATGCTCTCTAAATGGTTTCATTCGGAGGCCAAACAAACAGGCCCTTAGCTTATTATACATAAAAATATATTTAATTTTAAAACTAGAAGTTTATTCGGCTTTTTCCGGTTGACCCGAAACTTATAAATCAAACCCGAGAACCAACCCAAATTACTTTGGTTCGGGTTCGGGTTAGTCTTTCCTCGGCTTCGGGTTCTTCGGGTCGGGTTAGTTCGGGTTTGGGTACAGGTTTTTTCGGGTTTCGGGTAAAAGTGACAGCCCTATCATCAAGCCCTAAGTATATTATTAATTTCCTTACAATAAATAAAATTAAAATAAAAAAAATATAAAAATATTAGAAATGTAAAATGTAAAACAAACCTCGTAATCAAACCCTAATTTAATTTCTTAATATGGATTTAGTTACATTAGTAATTCTTTTTTCTTTTAAGTTTAACTTAAATGAAAAGTTTCATAAAATAATATCCAAATTAAAACAAATGAACATAATCGAATAAATATAAAAATTAAGTAGATAATCCATTTAACGTTTCATTATAAAATAAACATAACCCAATATAAATTAATCAAAATTGGTTCAAATATATTTTTAACTTTTTAAAATAAATAAACTAAAATCCAAAAAAAATATATTCACAATATTAGAAACGAAAAATTTAAATAACCCCTGTGATACGGGGGATAAAAACTAGTATATATATATGTATATATGTATGTATGTATGTATGTATTATATCATTTTAAGCTTGAAAGTTTTGGGTTTACGAAAAACTGGCACAAAATAATGAATCTTTGTTAATTAATAAGTAATTCATTATATACATTTGGATAAATATATGAGTTTAATATTTATTAAATTCTTATAGGTTCTTTAAAATAAAAAATGCTAACGAAATTCTACAAATTCTGTTTTTTTTATTACATGCAAAACAAAAATTGAACCGAAAATTCGGTTTCTACGAAATAAACTGTCAATTTTTGTTTTGGTTTTGCCTTTTCGATTTTGGTTCTTATTTTTTCCCGATTTCTTGCTCACTCTTACCTCAACTCATTCCAAACCGCACCACATGGATCTTCAATGTTGCATATGTCCGTGTGGGCACGTGATTATTATATTCGCCATATTTGAAGCTTCCTTCTCTCACGTTCAAGGCACCACTGCTCGTGAACTAAGGGTCTAATCTCTTGATCGTGTTTGTGCTCCACACACCTCTACATGAGAGTCCACTAAGACATAAGATAAAGATGGAAGGGGATGACACCCCTTGCTTATCTCAACCATGCAAATGAAATATGCATATGCACTAGCCAACATTGGTGAACCGGCCAAAGGCAAAGACCTTAGTTTGTTTGTACTTTCAGGTCTACGTGAAGAATACAACCACTGCTCAAGCTTTCTACAGTTCTCGTCCTTTTCACAGTCAAGGAAACATTAACCGTGGATGTTGAGGTCCCTCTCATGGGAAAAAAAAACAAAGGTTAGTCACAGTGAATTCTATTTGGTATCCTCTCAAAACATGGTTTATGCATGGTTCCTGCAACCACTCCGGCATTGGCCATATCCCAAGTGATTGTCCAAACTGTGACCAACCTACATTTTGTGCCAACCCCCAGCAACCAATTTTCTAGATGCCCATTCTAGTTTTGTAGATACGCGCTCTACTGCTAACACTACCTGGTACACTGACACTAGAGCTAATTGCCATGTAACATTAGATTTATCTGGTCTTGGACTTTTTAGAGGCATACTATGGTAACCACTCACTCCATGCTGTTAATGATAAGGGACTTCCCATTCTTCGTATTGTTCCCCTCAATAAGAGATTAAACATAATGAATTCTTTGAAATAAATAATATCTGATTACACACTTATTAATAGTTTAGAATTTTTGTAACATTATACTTATTTAATTACTCTATTCATCCAAAAAATTAGTTCTTGTTTTGAGCTGTGATTTTTTATAAGCATTGATCTAATTAGTCTACTGTAGTCTTTTACCTTATCAAGTAACTTTTAGAAACATTCAATAATATAAAGTTCCCGTATAAAGTCATGCATGGTTTGAACTTATCTGGGAGCCAGGATAAAGGTGGAGGCCACGGTGTAGGTCTCACATGAAATACACTCTCTGTCAAGTAGCCCCACCCGACATTATTAATTGGTTCATAAACCCAACTCAAAAGTGGGTTCTATCCATCACTAACCAGAAACTGTTCACCTCCATCTCACGGAATAACGGGCAATTCTTTTATTACAACATAATAACAAAACCAAAATAAATGTCATTTTACAAATTTACCCCTCAAATGGTCATGTATATATGCTACCCAGATCAATGCATGATCGAATTAATATGGGGAGTTTGATGAAAGAGTTTGGGTTGTGGGTGTTGGCTGCTTCCCTGTTAATGTTTACGGGAAAGGGTTGTTCACAAGCTATTACGTCACAAGTTCCAGGTTTCTTCATCTTTGGTGACTCGTTGGTTGATAACGGTAACAACAATGGGCTTGTCACTCTTGCTAGAGCCAACTATAGACCTTATGGCATCGACTTCCCTCAAGGCGCCAGTGGCCGCTTTACTAATGGCCGAACTTTCGTTGATGCATTGGGTTGGTTTCTCAATTCTTATGCTACTTTTCACCTTATATACTTGAAAAACATCTAGTGCATTTATGAATAATTTCATTGACTTTTTTTTTCTGACCATCTGATGATATACTCTTAAATCTACCTAACTCTTCTACTGTGAGACTTGAACCCTTGAGCTTCAAAAGGTGGGAGCATCTATTGCACCACCAGACTGCCAGAGATACCGTTGGGCGAAATGCATGCCCTTTGGTTCATCAAATTTAAATAGTATTTTTTAAATAAGCTTAGAAATATTTATTGTTCCGTTGCAGCTCAACTTCTAGGATTTCGAAACAACATCCCGCCCTTCGCAAGAACTCGTGGCCGGGCAATACTTGGTGGACTGAATTTCGCATCTGGAGCTGCTGGTATCCGTGATGAAACCGGTAATAATCTTGTAAAGCTACCTTTTTTTTTTTTTGTTTTTTGTATCACGTTTCTAAATATATGTGTTAACTTTAGTTCCTGACCAAAATTTAAAATTACTTGCATATATAGGGGGATCATATTACAATGAATCAGCAAGTAAATAACTTTGGGACTATAGTGCAGCAGATGAGGCGTTACTTTAGAGGAGATAGCAATGCTTTGGCAAGTTACCTTAGCAAGTGTATCTTCTACTCTGGAATGGGAAGCAATGACTATCTCAATAACTATTTCATGCGTGATTTCTACAATACCGGGTCCCAATACACCGCACAAGCCTATGCAGATGCACTCATTCATGATTATACTAGTCAGCTTACCGTGAGTATTTTTTTTTCTTGGCTGGGCTGGCTAAACAACGCTATCATGTTAATTTTTGGCATATATTATGCGCGGGTTTAGTTAAATTTTACCTTACTTTGGGTTCAAATATTCGTCAGGCATTGTATAATTTGGGCGCACGAAAAGTGATAGTAACTGGTGTGGGCCACGTTGGGTGCATACCATATCAGCTAGCTCGGTATAATGGTACTGGTAGCAACAGCAGGTGCAATGAAAACATAAACAATGCTATCCAGTTATTTAACTCAGGCTTACGGAAACTTGTGGATCGCTTTAATAATGGTGGACTTCAAGGCTCACAATTTGTTTACTTGGATTCTTATCAGGCAACCAAGGATCTTATCCTCAATGCTCAAACTAATGGTATCTCAAATTTACTGTTTATTCCAGCCTAAGCCATTTATTGTTAGGTATTAAACAGAGTCGGTACGCAGCGGAAACACAAACACACACACACAAACGAAAGCAATAAATAAGAGACACGAGATTTTTACGTGGTTCGGTCAAGGCGACCTACGTCCACGGGCTGCAACTAGGGTATCTTTATTAAGCACAGTACAAAAGACTACAATACATGACTAGGTATATATAGAGAATAATTAGGTTAAATGACTTAGCAACCAAGAAAACTCTAATGGGCCATCCTCCATAATTAAACGGGCCGTCCCTTTTAGTCTCTAATTGTCAACCAACAAACCCGACCCAAAGGCCTTCACTAATCCTAACAATCTCCCACTTGAAGGCCGTGCGATAAACTCTAGCCCGCCATTCAAGTACAAAGCAACCCAGTCGTCAGTAATATCAGTAATCTTTATTACCAAGTCTTCCAAGCTTCCAGTTCTCATAAACAAGCTAAGACTTACCCCCTAGTTGCAGCAACCCCCTTCAACATCAAGTACCAGAAGGGCCAGTTGAAGCTCCACCAAGCTCCAACTCATCAGCCAAAACTGATCCATCCTCCATCTCAACTGATACACACGATCCATCAGTTCCAGAGATAACCCGAGAACCACTAACACTCTCCTCTTTTAGCAAGAGTTCTCCAGGAGAGATTTTATCAATCGGAATAATGGTCTTCAAAACCCAACGTTGTTTTATAACTGTTCCCAGAACACAACCCGCGCTCCCACTGTCACCAAACACCTTACCTGTTTTAGACCTCCGACCCCGCTCAGCTTGAATCACCTTGGCACAAGGCTCTACTCTTGCAAATTGAACCTTATTTTGCCTCTTCGACTCAGCGAACTCGACTTTGTTTTGAGTTGTTTTGAGGGACGGCCATACTTCCCTCAGTAGGCACTTCCACCATGTATAATGAACCAAACCTGTTTCCACGAGCAATAACTAGATTACCTTTAGTTACCTTCCATTTACCTCCACCGAACTTTACTTCCATGCCTAGTTCATCCAGTTGACTAACAGAAATAAGCCTTCTCTTCAACGATGGAATAACCCTAACATTCTTCAAGTTCCAAACGGTTCCCAATGGAGTTACCAAATTAACGTCCCCCATGCCCGTAACATCAAGAACATCACCATTAGCAATACGTACCTTCCCAAAGTTACCAACCTTTAGATTCACCATTGTTTCCCCGTTGTGCGTAGCGTGAAACGAAGATCCGGAATCCATGACCCAAGAGTCCACCATGCCATCAACACTACAAAATAATGCCTTGTCATCACTGACGCCTTCATTAACCTGTTCAGCAGTGTTCACCTCAGCGGCCTTTCCCTGTAATCTATTTGGGCAATCACTCTTAACATGTCCAACTTCATTACACCTCCAGCACTTTACATTTTTCCTAGTTCTAGACGAACTCCTCCCCCGACTCCCACTGCTCCTGTTATTCCCTTCCCCTGCCTGCATAAAACATATCAGAAGATGATCCGCCACTAGTGCTTTTCCGGCGAACGTCTTCACCCAACACAATGTCTCGGACCCCCTCAAATGTCAAACCATCGGCCCCCGCAGAACTAGTAATGGCCGTTACAGTTCCAGACCAACTCTCGGGTAACTAAGATAACAATATAATAGCTTGAGTCTCATTATCCAACTTCATGCCCACAGAAGCTAACCTGGACATAATCGAGTTGAAATTATTAATGTGACCAGTGACTGAACTTCCCTCGTGCATCCTTGTCATAAACAATTCCCTCGTCAAGAACACCTTATTGGCCGTAGATGGTTTTTCATACATATTTGACAGAGCTGTCATCATACCACGAGCCGTGGTTTCTTTCATGATATTAAAAGCAACGCTCCTCGTCAAAGCCGATGTAATTTTACCTCTAGCCTTCTTGTCCTTTGAGTTCCAAATTGCTTCTTCGGCTTTATCCATATTATCCGGCTTTTCCTCCAATACCATATCCAAATCATGTTCCCCAAGCAACGCCTCTATTTGCATTTTCCACCATGCAAAATCAGTCCCGTTAAACTTGTCGATTCGGACCTTCCCGTCTTCAGACATCGCAAACGAGAAAACAGAGAAAAAAACCAATAAACAAAACTCTAACCCGAAACCCGAAACCTATCTTTTAACCCGAAACTCCTGTCAACAAATACCCGTATCACACAATCAAAGGAAACCCGAACAACAAACCTAATCTTGAACGTCCAACCTTCAATTTTAGTCCGACAACAAGAAGCAGCCAACACTGCTTCTTCTTTGATTAATAATCGTAAAACACGACCTAACACGCGATATCTTGTTAACAATGTCGGCGAAAATCCGATGACAAAAAAATAAAAAATAAAAACGAATGACAACTCCAAAGAGGCAAAACCCTAAACACTTAAGGACAAAATATGAATTTTCTTTCTCTCTGTTCCGTCGAAAAAAAAACCACACATGCACAAGCCACAAACCAAAAAACAAAACCCTATTTTGTTTTTATGTGGCTTTGTTTTGCTTGTAGTCTTGTAGATCACGATAGCCTAAAAAAAATTCCCTTTGACTAGCAAATTAACTACCCCACCTTGAATATTATGTCACACCAAGAAAAGAAATTTCCAAGAGTTTTTACGAAGAAAAAAAAGTTTACGAACCAGAATAATTCTCTAGTCTCAGTGCATCTGTGTGTTCAACGAACTTTCGACTCTGATGCCACTTGTTAGGTATTAAACAAAGTCGGTACGCATCGGAAACACAAACACACACGCACAAACGAAAGCAATAAATAAGAGACACGATATTTTTACGTGGTTTGGTCAAGGCGACCTACGTCCATGGGCTGCAACTAGGGTATCTTTATTAAGCACAGTACAAAAGACTACAATACATGACTAGGTATATATAGAGAACAATTAGGTTAAATGACTTAGGGACCAAGAAAACTCTAATGGGCCATCCTCCATAATTAAACGGGCCGTCCCTTTTAGTCTTCTAATTGTCAACCAACAAACCCGACCCAAAGGCCTTCACTAATCCTAACATTTATGACTACATATAATTTGCTTGGAAAGATGTCTTACTTGTTTTAAATTGTATATATGTATGTAACCTAGGATTTGAAGTAATTGATAAAGGATGTTGCGGGGTTGGAAGAAACAACGGTCAAGTGACATGCCTTCCTCTTCAACAAGCTTGCAGGGACCGCTCAAAGTACATATTCTAGGACGCGTTTCATCCGACTGAAGCTGCAAATATCGTGACTGCAAGAGTTATATACTCATCAAGGCCACCAACATATACATATCCAATTAATATTCAACAACTAGCGTCACTATGATGCACATACTTTAGAATGATTTGCTTATGAATTTGGATTTGTTATTTCAAGGTTGTTGAATTTGATTAAGAACTATGATAGTTCGGTTCGAACATGTTTCTCCCATTCGATGTTTGGCTTTTTAACACTACCAAGTAGTGACTCAAATAATTCAGATTAAGTAAGTTCTCATGGAACGTAATAAACCTTGTTATATTGGCATTACAGCATATTGATTTTGAATTATTGTATGCATCAATACAAGGAAGACACCCTATATATAACAAGGTCAAAAGAAATAAAAATAAACGGCTACTAATTGGTAGCCAAACAATTAGGAAATCTTAAGTAAGGAAACCATATATTTGAGGAATAATAAGATGAGCAAATTTCGATCCATTAGAACGCTCATAACATACTCTGATTATTCTTTTGATACATGTCCTTCCTAATATTGTTCCAACCCCAAGTCCCAATAGTGTTACAGTATATAGAGATGAACGAGACCTGTGAGCCCGATGCTAATAAACCCTAAAATACTATAATACTATATGCTCCATTATCAAAAACATGCGTTTCTCCATTTCCTTTGATTAAGCATATTGCTAGTTAATTTCCTAAGTATCTAGTAGTAGTGGGTCTAGTGGATTAATGGTTTTCTGATTATCTCTGATTAACTTCCTTTAATTGTAAGCCTATAAAAGAACCAGATAGGTTACAACTTTGAGGAATGCATTGTGAATTGAGTCTATTTCTCTCCTAATTATTTCTTGATATTATGTTTTCTCTCCGAATCAATTTGGCTTGTATCATCTATTTCTTTCATTAAACAAGACTGTTTTCCAGCACAAACTTAACTAACAGATGAAATGGATAAATGACCATTAATAAGAAAATATTTTCACAATAATTATTACAACAATAACCATAATCTTGAGTCAAATGCATAAAAATTTATAATGTAAGCTAGTATAACTTTTATGACTTAAGAGTATACAGTTATGTTGTAGGTTGTTTCTGTTGGGTTCTAGTGGTAATTAGTCAATGGTTTAACGATTAAAACCGGTTTTAATAAAGGTTTCGTAATTATTAATCTTGTTAATTATTATCAATGAAGTGAAATAATATAAACGAGTAATCCTCACTTTTGTGGAACCTGACATGATCCGGTTACAAACAATACGAGTAAGGATTTAAACAACAAAATTAAATATAAATCAAAATTGGCAATATTTAATTTTACCTTGTTTAATAATTAATCGGTTGAGACACTGAGGGATAACGAGCTCGTTAGGTAACTATACGAACACGACAAGACAAAGCCCTGACAGTGGCAGCAGCAGCGGTGACCGGCGGCGGCGGTGGCATAAGGCAGCGGCGACAGCACAATGTAGCGGCAACGGCGGCTGCTAGTTTCTGGCGGGCAGGATGGCCGGCGGCGGTGGAGTGGATGAGTTAAGAGAGAGAAAGAGAGAGAGAGAGATCCTTTGGTGGCTAGGGTTTTCTTGTATACTTATCCTCTTATGATTAGGTTAATTATATTAACTAATAAATTAGTTAATACATACTGGGCAAGCCCATCCCTAACTCCGAAGCCTAGTCCAATTGATATTACTGTCTCGTTATTATTAATCAATATCGGTTAACTAACTTAAGCGGGTTTGATGTTCATTACCCAAGGTGTAACTCTCACGGGCCATAAATCGACCGGCCACGTTAACTTAACCAAACCGGTCCATAATTTCCAACAGTCTCCCACTTGGACGGTTTCTGGTTGAGTTTCTTAACACTGGCAGCCAGCGGTGCTCTAGTTACACATGGATGCCCCCCAATAAAGTTATGACATTTTAAAGTCATTAACCAAAACATATTGTAATACACTATTGCAAGATAATGAACTTATAGTAATCGTTTTGTCTATCCTTTCTGATAAAACATCAATTGAACAATGAGACATGGATCAGATTCAATCTCATATGGCGCTCAATTATTATGTTCTCGATATAGAATTAAAGTGGTCAAATCAAACACATAGTAAGTTTGGGGTGAGGTCCCACACTTCACCAGTTTGAATCAATGAGGGCGCCACGATATCTAACTGTTAAATATAATGTAAGAGTATAGAATCCCATCTTGACTACATAAAACTCCACTAAACTTCAGAATATTCCCAACCAATGCATTTATAGCCGGTAGTTATGCGACAGCGGTTGACCCTGATCAAAGAATAACCTTTAGTAACCGAAAGTTCTAATATGTATCTTAGGTCTAAGTTCTAATATGTATCTTAGTTACGCGACAGCAGTTAACCCTGACCAAAGAATAGCCTTTAGTAAACGAAAGTTCTAATAACTACACTAATATCAAAACATATTATGACTAATATCCATGAAGATGATATGATGTGAGTCACATCCAATGTCATTCATAATGAGGTCTGTGTATTTAGAAGTCAACTCCTTGAGTCCAAAGTCAGAATAGTCTTTGTTCAGAATCGTTCTCATGAGTCTGATTGACTACGTATAATTTAGAGTACAATATTCATGGATTAAACGTATTAAAATTGAACCCTATTATAGAATTCAGCGTTAGCATTTAACCATTAAATCAAAAGTGAACTCAAAAGTATAATTGTTTAAATGTTCATACATCCAAATACTAAATCAAAACAAATGACTAACTAATCTAAGACTTATAGCAACCCTGTGTTGATCATGTTTGTCCTGAGTCATCGGCTTAGTGAACGGGTCAGCTAGGTTTTGATCCGTGTCTACCTTGCTTATTATGATGTCTCATCGTTCCAGTATTTCCCGTATAAGATGGAACTTCCTTATAATGTACTTGGCTCTAAGATCTGCGCTCTTTGGCCTAAGAAATAGCACCTGTGTTATCACTAAACACCTCGAGGTTTATGAATACTCGGAACCACATTAAGGTCAGTGATGAATTTCTTCTTCCAAGCAACCTCCTTAGCAGCATCTAATGCAGCTATGTATTCAGATTCGGTGGTAGAGTTCACCATCACGCTCTGCTTGGAGCTTTTCTAGTAAATAGCTCCTCCATTGAGAGTTAATACGAATCCTAATTGTGAGCGAGAATCATCTTGGTCAGTTTGGAAGCTAGCATCAGTGTAACACTTTATAGTGAGCTCTTCTTCCACTCCTCCAAACACTAAGAACATATCCTTAGTCCTTTTCAGGTACCTTAGAATGTTCTTTACTACAGTCCAATGGGTAACGCCAGGACTTTGCTGAAAACAAAAAGCATACGAGATGTCAGGTCTAGTGCATAACATAGAGAGCATGATAGAACCAATTGCTGAAGCATATGGAATTGCTTGCTTGTGCTTAGTTTCAATGTCCATTACCGGAGATTGAGATTTGTTCAACACGGTTCCTTTAGCAATGGGAACACCTCCTTTCTTGGAGTTATCCGTTGAGAAACGCGCCATTACTTTGTCTATGCATGTACTTTGACTTAGCCTTAGAAGCCGCTTAGATATATCTCGGTAGATCTTGATTCCTATAATATAAGATGCTTCACCAAGATCTTTCATTGTGAAACAAGATCCCAACCAGTTCTTAACTTCTTTAAGCATATGAATGTTGTTTCCAATGATCAGTATATCATCCACATACATGATGAGGAATGATATAGTGCTCCCACTAGCCTTTCTGTAAACACAAGGCTCATCTTTATTTTTGATAAAACTAAACCTTTTGATTTTCTCATCAAATGAAGATTCAAGCTGCGAGATGCTTGTTTGAGTCCAAAGCTGGACTTATTCAGTTTGCATACCATATTAGGATATTTGGGATCGACAAAATCTTCAGGTTAAACCATATAGGCATCTTCATATAGGTGTCCATTAAGAAAAGCGGTTTTGGCATCCATTTGCCATGTCTCGTAGTCATAATACGCAGCTATGGCAAGTAATATCCTTATCGATTTAGTCATAGAAACGGACGAGAAGGTTTCATTATAGTCAACACCTTGTGTTTGAGTAAAACCTTTCGCGACTAGCCGTGCTTTATAGGTCTGTACATTTTCATGCATGTCGGTTTTTCTTTTGAAAATCCACTAGCTCCCTACTGACCGAACTTCCGGGTAGCTCAACCAAGTTCCAGACTTAACTGTCATGCATAGCTTGCATCTTGGCGTTCATTAATTCTTGCCATTTCTCATATTCCGGATCTAAATCAGCAGATTTGTAGTTAGTAGGTTCGTCATTGGACTCAGCAACTAATAGGACTTTGGGACTATCTAGATGTCATTGGTTTCTATTTGGTTCTTTGTGATTCATAGTACTTTTACGAATGCTCATGTTTAGTTCTGATGTATCAGCAAAAACATCTTGTTGATCAGACGTTCCAACTTCCTCAGCGATTGTTTGTGGTTCTTGAATTTCTTCAAGATCAACAATATTATTTTCAGTTCCTTGATCGAGAATTTCCTTCTCTTGGAAGTGACCCTTCCTTTTGATAGAAATCAAATTTGTATATTGTAGAAAAAAATACCCGTTTTGGTTATAGTATTCGACGAAAACAAATTTTATGCCACGAGGATCAAGCTCGTCACTGGTGGCATATGCATAACATCCCCATACTTTAAGGTAAGACAAATTGGGTTTACGCCCATGCCATATCTCATATGGGGTTTTGTTTACCTTTTTAGTTGGAGCCAGATTGACAATGCGGGCAGTGGTTATAAAGGCAAAGCTCTAAAAGGAGTGAGGCAAGTTAGTTCTACACATCATCAATCGGACTATGTTTAGTAAGGTTCGATTTCTTCTCTCGCTCACGCCATTATGTTGGGATGTGTAGGGTGGAGTGAGCTGTGAAACCATTCCACGCTCTTTTAGATGATTGATGAATTCTGAGCTGAAATAATCTCCACCTCGATCTGATTAAAGCATTTTAATTATTTTTCCAAGTTGGTTTTCCACTTCGTTTTGAAACTCTTTGAACTTTTCAAAAGTTTCATACATGTGTTTCATAAGATACACACAAGCGTATCGACTGTAATCGTCAATAAAAGAAACAAAGTATCTTTCATGAATTCTAGACATGGCTTTGAAAGGGCCAGAGACATCAGTATGTATGAGTCCTAGCAGATCCTTTACTCGTTCACTTTTATGAATGAAGGAGTCTTTGGCGAGTTTGCCACCTAAACAAGTCGTCAAAAGAGTCCGGTCCTGTGAATTATAGAATCCCTTCGGATTAGAGTCTCTTAACTCATGCCTTGCTTATCTGACCAAGTCGACAATGCCATAGAAATGTATCATTGACGCTAAATCTGACAAGTTTTGAAAGATTATATATATTATTGTTTATTTGAACATCAATCTCATAGATACCATTTTGAGGTTTAGCCTCAAAATAAAAGACACCATTCAAGTAAGCAGAAATAGCAATACCATTAAAAGCGTACTTAAATCCTTGTTCAAAAAGAAAAGAAACTAAAATAATGTTTCTAGTCAAACCAGGTGCAAACAAACAGTTATTTAAAGTGACTACAAGGCTAGATGGACACACAAAACGATATGTGCCAGTTGCAAGAACTAGGACTCTTTTCCCATCACCAACGATGAGCTCCATGTCGCCTTGTTTCAACTTCTTCTAGTTTTTTGGCTCCTGCAAGACATTAACGATGTGGTATCCACACCCGGTATCAAATACCCATGTGTTGCTAGAAACAATGAGCAGTTCAATAAAGCAAATAGAAATACCTTTAGAGGAGCTTTCACCATTGGTCCTCTGTTTCTTTAGCTCAGCAAGATAGTCGAGACAATTACATTTCCAGTGTCCCATTGTGTTGCATTTGTAGCATTGGCGCTCCTTAGGAGGCGAACGGTGGTACCTTTGCAACATTCTTGCTAGTGTTGTTTGCATGCTTGGCAGCAACGGTAACCTTCTTCTTGCCTTTACCATTATAACCCCAGTTATTGGGGTTAGGCTTCTTGACACCAGCAGATCGGACCATTAGAACTTGATTTGTTTTATTTGGAATATTCATCTCAGACCATGAAGCTTCAGCACTATCTTCACCCATGCATTCATATTAAAATTCATCATGAACTGCTCGTAAGAGCAGGGGAGAGAGTTCAAGATGAAATCCGCTGTCATTTCTTCTGAGAGGGGATAATCAAGTTTCTTTAACTGATCAATGTACCTTTTCATTTTGACGGCATGCACACTATTAGAGGATCCATGTTCAATTTTGCATCTTTAGCTGCTTCATGGTGTTGAAGTGTTCTTGGCGGGCTTGTTTCTGGAACATGCCCTTGATTTGCTCAAGTATCTCATAGGCACCAAATCTTCCAAACCTTTAGCAAGCTTGGAGGACATGGTGGCTAGCATAATGCAGGGGACTTCAGTAGAGTCGTCTTTATGCTTATCAAGAACTTTTCTGGCAGCAGTTGCATTGTTCTCAGGCTCTTCTGGAACTGGTCCATTGAGAACACAGAGCTTATTTGCCATTATGTGAACAAGTCTCAAGTTACGGTGCCACTCAAGAAAGTTGGTGCCATTTAGTTTTTCTATCTCAAGAATGGTCTTGAGGGTGAATGAGGAGTTATTTTCAGCTGACATCTGTTAAATAAGCAAAAGTAATCTAATTAGTATTTTTAATGTTATAATCCTTTTATCAATGACCCAATAACATTAATAAAATAAGAAAACTAAATGGCACCTGACATCTGTTAAATAAGCAAAAGTAATCTAATTAGTATTTTTAATGTTATAATCCTTTTATCAATGACCCAATAACATTAATAAAATAGGAACAAGAGAATCTGGCTTCCAGTTAGTAATGCAGCTATAGCACACAACATTAGTAAGTGGTTAGGCAGACTAACAACTGTCACAACCCAACCTAAGGCGAAAATGCCGGGGCGTGAGCATGATTGTTCATAGCTCGAGGTAACTATCATACAATAATGGTGACAATATCTAATAATTAATTTATTCCATTTAAAACAAAAATATTCAAATATAGAAAATCACCCAAACAAGAATCCATAACAATAAAAGAAATAATCCATAATTTAAACTTGAATAAAATAGTTTTTGATAAAGCCTATGGTCTCATCAAGCAATCCAATACTCCAAGTCTTCAGTTTAAATGATAACCTGCATATACGTAGAAAATAGATAGGTTTGCCAACAATAATGTTGAGTGAGCATGCCATTAGTTTTGCAATGATATATCATAATATGAAAAGTAGCAAAACGTAAGTAAAGCGGAAAATATAACCAAACCAATTAGCAGATAAGTGTCAAGTGAACCATCGCCAAGCGAATCGGGCGCCGATTAAACAAGACGGTCGTATGATCATACTATATGAGAATATGGTGGACCTCTCCGAATGCGCAAAATAACCAAGTAAGCAAGTAGCAAATATGTTTAGCAATTCACACACAATAGAACGTTTGCTAATGTTAAGATATATATAATACAAATACTTTAAGTACGTATACGCCCCCAAAACGTTTGAAAATAAGTAAAACAGGGGAATGACAAAACTCACCTTAGATATTAAGCGAGTTAATTAAATATTAAGAATAAGCAAAGAGGTCTTTCGATTAACGGGCCGAAAGAAAGTAATAAGCAGGACCTGAAACTTAGCGATATGAAAGTATAAGTAAAACCGAACCTAATGCCGCTGGAATCAATCCAAACGGACGAGTATAACTCGAGTTATGTTAATTTTAAATGTCTAAACGAGTCGAGTCTGATCAGAATCCGAACTTCGAGTCGGAAGTCGGGTTTTGATCAGAACTCTTAAAATTTTATTAAAAGAAGAAAAGTCTTCTGGACCGAACGTTGAATCCGACTAGAAGTATGAGAAAACGACAAGTCATACAAATTGACTATTTTGCCCTTTATCGGGTTTTAAAGCAATTGACCAGCCAATACCCTTCAATCTCAGATATTGATCGAAGGTTATCGACTAGAGGATGTTTATGAATGAAAACTCAGTTTACAACTTACCCGGAAAGTGAACGAACAAAGAGATATATCGAGGCAATGGTCCTTAAACTTGCAAAGTCAACCGGTTTATGAACGGTTCTTCAACAAATCATCAAAAACCGAGCAGAATACAAGATCGAAGAGGATATTGACGGCTGAGGGATGATGTTTAGGGTTTTTGTAAATATTTATGGCAAGTGAATGAGGTTAGTTTATATAGGAAAAGCTAAAACGACTATTTATGGGCTTTTTGACTCGATTAAGTAAGTGAATACGATTTTAATGATGAAATAACTGAATATAATCAAAAGATTTGATCTTGGTGATTAAGAAACGAATTATAATATGTATTCCAGTTATATTAAGATGTCTTGGTCCTTAATTCTCTCAAATGTGCTTACAATAAACGATTCATGCTATAAATGAGTTTAGGAAACAATATTTCGCGAAGGATCTGCCCAGATGAGCCACCGTGCTGCGCGGCCAACTTGTGGCTAGCCACCGCACGGCGCCCGGGGTGTCCAAGAGGCAGGTTTCATTTTGTGCATTAATAGTCCCTCTAATTTGATGTTTTGGTCATTTTAGGAACTTGTTTGTGATCATTAATGAATAAAAGTAGGAAGGACTTAACGCGAACATTAGAAAACTAGATAACTCATAAGTGAAATGCATTATTAAAGATTAAGATTTGAAATAGGTTCGTACAATAATAAAACAAAAATAAACGGATATGATAAAACCCGAAATGTTACAAGAACGATTGCCGATTGTGAATAAAGCACAACTCTCGGGTATGAGACCTATTAAGATAACATTTGCCTAATTAGATACGTTAAGCCTCATCTATGCCCACCTTAGTCTCCAGACGGCTGTGGCACGTATTAAACTATTAAGTTTGTCCGCTATATGGATAATCAATTTTAAGTTAATAGTTGAACTATTATTAAACTATTAAGTTATTAATTTTGGAAAACCAAATTTAGTTTAATTCTATAAAAACATAATTGGTTAATAAATTTATTTTAAAATATTTGGTATTAGGTTGGTGATGTTATAACTAAAAATCATATAACAAGAAACCACAATAGCAAATAAGAATATGTAAATATTAAATGGCCAAGATTAATGATTGATCCTGCTAGAGCCTATTAGCAAGATCAATCGTGCCAAGGGGTCACAACACAAAACAACCACAAGGATGGACTCATGTTGCATCCCGTCATCTTTAGTGTCTCCCACTGACTTCAAGAACACCATGTCCTAGTCCTCGGTTTCTTATTTCTTCAGGTCTTCCTCATTACAATATTCAACCAATACACATAATTAAAAACAAAACCCTACCTATTACAATTTTGAACCCTAAAATGGCCTAAAACCATAAAATAAAAACCAAAAGTAAATACAACTTTTGAACCACCCATATGGTCAAAACCAAAATTAATCAACCAAACACACAAGGTCGGGCTAGATTTACATATTCAACAAAATAAATAAGATCGGGCAATCCTTTTGGTCAAATAAAATAAACACAAGTTTGACTAAACCAATGTTCCCTAAATTTTTATCAAAATCAAAAACTTCAACAACCTTGAAGTTTGTGATATAGAACCGGTCAAAATACTGGATTCGACTCGTATGTTGTAATCAAGTCTCTGATACCATTGTTAGGTTCCAATGGTAATCAGTCCACGGTTTTACAATTAAACCCGGTTTTAATAAAGGTTTCATAATTATTAATCTTATTAATTATTATCAACACAATGGAATAAATATAAACGAGTAATCATTACCTTTAAGGAATTTAATGACGGTCGGGTATAAATCATGTGTATATATGTGGTATTTCATGTCTTTTAATTGTTTATGTATCGCGCAAATGATTGTTTTGAGTTCTTTTATGATTTTAGGTGTTTGGAGCTTAAACGAGCTAATTCTGAGCCATCCACATGAAGATTAAGCAAGTCTCGAGAAGACGGAAGCATAGCAAAGCATATATGATGGTTAAGAAGGATTCGAGAACGGTTTGAATGAGAAACCCAGAGCCGAAACGAAAACTGAACAAGACGGGTTAACAGGAAAGTGTCTTTTAGTAAAACGAGCAAATCTCGGGCTAGAAAATGAGTTACGGGACCCATAATATATGAATTTCAGGTTTCTCAACAAGACAAATCTGAATATGAGGTTATCGTACTTTTTGCTATGCGAACTGAGGGGGGAAATCCTTCGCGCTACGCAAAGGACATAAAGAAATAAGGAAAAAAAAAAGCCTAACCAATATATAATTAGTTTTCAGGCCCGTTCGACATATCTCTTTTTCCAGCAGCCATAGACGAACACCATGGCGATTTTGCATCATTCTGGAGCTTTCAGTTCTTCCAATAGTGCATGCTTTCGTCCTTTCATCATATAAGCGAGTTAATCGTTATGCCGATGCCAGGCTAAATACCTTTGTGATCACTTTAGGCTAGGGTTTTGTATAAACTGATTATGATACGATTATTTGTGCTTCATTGATTAAGAGTTTGATTGAATATGATGTTCTATCGTTCTTTGCTTTAGTAATTGATTGGTTAAACAGTTTGTGTTTTTGTTTATCAAATTTTGCATCAACTATTCGATTGTGTTCATCAACATTTAGGACTAGGCTCTTGTGTCATTGATCCGATAACCGTTAGTCATTGCATAATAATTGGTTTTCATAATATAAAAATGGTAATTGGATAGATCGCATTTATTTGTGTCAACAATTCAGATAGGGTTTTGCTTGTCATCACAACCAAACTACTAGGTTAAGTAATTATTTGAACCTGAAGTGAATCACTTGTTTCTCATAATTGTTTACAATATCTAAAAGTCATCTTGTTGCTTTCAATCATCTTTCTAAATTGCTTCGCATTGTCTGTCCGCCTAGTTAAATAGTTTTCCAAATCATGAGTCAAACTTGCACTTTCCACTGATTCCCGGTGAAGACTACCTTACTTATTCATACTAGTTATAGGTATTTAAGATTCATAAATACTTGTTTTTTTATTAGAGCACGGCATCCACATCACCTGACAGGATCCGATTACAAACAATACGAGTACGGATTTAAACAACCAAATTAAATATAAATTGAAACCGAAAATATTTAATATTACATCGTTTAATAGTTAACCGGTTGAGACACCGAGGGATAACAAGCTTCGCTAGGTGACTATACGAACGAGACAAAGCCCCGACAGTGGCGATGCACTGTGGCAGCGGCTGCGGCGGTGGACAGCGCCGGTAGCACAAGGCAGCGGCGGCGGTGCAATGTAGCGGTGGCTGCTGGTCTCCGGCGGGCAAGGATGGCCGCGGTGGTGGAGTGGATGAGTTGAGAGAGAGAGAGAGCTACTTTGGTGGCTAGGGTTTTCTTGTGTACTTAACCTCTTATGATTAGGTTAATTATATTAACTAATAAATTAGTTGATACATATCAGGCCACCAAGCCCATCTCTAACTCCGAAGCCCAGTCCAACAGATATTACCATTTCGTTATTATTAGTCAATACCGTTTAACTAACTTAAGCTGGTTTGATGTTCATTATCAAGGTGTAACTCTAACCGGTCATAACTCGGCCGGCTGCGTTGACTTAACCGAACTAATCCATAATCTCCAACAGCCCCGTAACTTATGCGCCTAGATTCAAAGATAAGGTTGTCCCATAATTTAAAGGGATTTTTATATATTTCCTCTTCCTAAACCTTTGAAATTACATATTTCCTCAAAATACAAGTTTTTAATGCAAAATGTACAATGCTCTTTAAGTATGGTTTGGGGAAATATGTAAATGCTCCTAATTTAAATGCCTACATTAAAAGATAGTGAGGGTACAAATTTCAAATGTGAGTTAAAGTTACATGTACAAGCAAATAAAGGATGGTTATGCAATTTTTAGCAATGTCTCACAATCCTGTTGGCAATCAAGAAGCAATTGAACATACAATCAAACTGGTATGAATGAGAATTAGATAAACATGAATTGAATTAAACAATCTGTACTTTGATTTATGAAGAATACGATACATATAGGGACGGATTTAGGGCTAAACTACGGTGGGCCGGTGCCCACCGTCCGCCTGCCAGAGTTCCGTTTATGCAGGTATGCATCTCTATATGACGAGTCTAAAATCAGTCAATGCCACCATCGGTTACCGTCAATAACATTCACAAGGATGAATACTTAATGAAGAGAGAACGAGTTCAAAAATGTTGGTTCATTGAGTTTTCGGCAGCCGGCGATGGTTAGCGGGTGCTGCGTGTAAAGATGTTAACAAGCCATGGGAAGGAACGTGAAAATGATATTACTTTTTTTTGGAACGACCAACTAAGTAACGCCGAGTACTCCGTACACGGCCTCCAATGGCTAAAGGTAGCCCGAGCCGGCCACAAGTCCGGACGGACGGAGCCCCTAGCGGTCCACCTATTGAGGGATTCCCCGAATAAAACCCGACCCCCACGCCCGCCAAACGGCACGACAACGAGGAGCCGGTAAAACCGGGTGAGATCAGGACTCAAACCCTGGCAAGCCAGGGTCATCCCTCATATCTCCCATATAAATTGGTGATTGTGAGGTTTGAACCCCCTACCTTTCACTAATAAAGTGAGTGCTCTACCATTGAGTCATAACCAATTTATGTGAAAATGATGTTACTGCTTTTATTTTATTAATTTGTCTTTTCTGTTTTTAATTGTTTGTTGTTTTTTGATTATTATTTAACATGGGCGGCCCTTGGGGGTGGCAGGGTGGTCGACGGTTACAGGCCCGACACCCGTTAGGCCCGAATTTTTTTTTTGAAAAAAAATTATATGCATTTTTATTAAAAACAATATGTATATTTAATTTTTAAACGCAGTTGCATAACCACTAGCTTGGTCTAGTGGCAAACGAGTATTACTCACAATCAAGGGGCTATAGGTTATAGCATCACTTGAAACATGTTTAATTCTATTTTTTTTTACAAAAGTTTTTTACACAATCCAAATTATAACCAATTAAGCCCATATAAAATTAAACTATTTAAACACAACAAAATACTCTTTTTACCTAAGGCCCAATAAAAAATTTCGACTTCGGTCCAAATGTTTTTTTGCTTTCTCAGGAGCTGGCCTTGTATTATTATTATTATTGATATTAATTTTTAATAAATTTGTTGACCAGTAACACAACACAACTAGCAACAAATGATAATAAATTTTATTATGTTTAAAATTTAAAGAGATGAAAGAAAATAAACTTTATTATATTAAATTTCTTAAATATACAGTTTAACTTGTTTTTCACTTTTTTACTTAAATAACTTATATGATTTTAAGTTTAAATATTTGACATTTCCTCTATTTTATTTGATTTAGGGTTTAATTTTTAACAAAATGCAACTTAGATTTTAAATAGTGTGAAAGAGACCAATTTACTATTTCATGTGTCCCGAAAGGTTATTCTGCTCCGGGCCTTAAAAAGTGTTGGTAGGCCTGTTCTCTTTGAGCCGATCCATTTTTTACCCGATCCATTTGTGCCCCTGTAATGAAAATTTCTGATACATCGACAGACAAAATTGACATTGTTTGTTCGATTATATATAGTTTTTGGCTTCAATTAGATCGTTTTCAGGCTACGGTGGCCAGTGCTTGGAATAGTGGTCGGTTCTCTGGGTATAATGATCAAATATTAGCAAAAAACTAAAGCTTCTCAAAATAGAAGTAAAATTGGGAGCAAATAACATGTCAGACAAAGGATATAGAAATAGAGGATTTTAGCTTAAAAACTAAAATGATGAGCATGCTTGCGGAACAAATTATACTCTCCCATCTAAGGGGGTGGGCCAAAGATCCCGAAAAGACGTGTATTCTTTTCTAAATTGATTTCGAGAAAGCCTTTGATACGATCAAATAATGAGATCTTATTGGCTCAGTTGTGGATTATATGTGCTTTGTTCCGAATAGAGGCCAAATCACAACGCCCATTTGTGAAATTTCGACCATTTGTGAAATTTTCTCCTTTGATAAATTAAGATATTTTCTTTCATGATCGAAACATGATACCATCACAAGTCATCAAATCATAAACTAATTTCGTACTTTGTTTTTTATACGTACACAATCACATTTTTTATTTTAACAATTTATAACGTAATCCGGTGCACAATTAATCCGGTCAATAGGTCCAATAAGTAAACATGTTGGGCGACTTTTTTTGAATTTTTTCTAGAAGTGGGGCTAATTTCAAACATTTAATCACAAGGGGTGTTGGGCATTATTTTTAATCACAAGAGGGGTTTTTGGGGTTAGTATTGACGAATAACAGAGTAATAAGAGAATGAAAAGCTTTATGTCAGATCAAGAGTTAATTGCCACTGCTAGTGGCGAATAAGAGTTAATTGTCATTGTTAGTGGTGAATAAGAGTTAATTGTCATTTCTAGTAGCGAATACGAGTTAAATTGTCATCTCTGATGCACGGGGACGGCATAGAGGTTAGGGTACCGGTCTCGGGGACGGAAACACGATGGAAACGCGTCGGAGACGTTTCCTAAACGAATCCGTTAAATGGGGACGGTCAACAAACAATTCCGAGATGTTTCTGTAACCAATAGCATGGCGAAGCGGCCATATAGCATATTCCGGTGAAGAATTCCGGCGCCAGAAAACAATGAAGAAGAAAAAGAAGAAAGTAGGCAGCTGTTAACTTTTCTAGGGTTAAATAAGTTTATAGTTAACATTAACCACTTGACCTTTCAGTTATTCATATTTAGCCCCTAAAACTTGTTAACTTTTACATTTTATAAGTTAAGTTAAGTTATGCATTTTTAAATTTAACCCTATCTATCTAGACTGGTTTACATTTGGTCCTTAACTTATAATTTTATAAATAAATTGTTTAACATTGACTATATATATATATATAAAAATTATATATTTATTTATTTTTTATTGATAATTAATTACCTATGGTTGATATAGTTTTTTTTGTAGTTTGCACTTTATAAGTGTAAATCTATTTTGAACTTTGTTTAATATATTTTTATTTTTTTATATTTTTTTGCCGTACCCTAGCCGTACCCGTATCTTGGATTTTTGATTTTTGCCGTTTCCCGTACCCATAACGTCCCCGTATCCTGGTCCCCGCCCCCGTTCCCGTGCTACTTAGATTGTCATTGCTAGTGACGAATAAGAGTTAAATTGCAATTGCTAATGGCGAATAAGTGGTTTACAATCTAATCTCTCCTATACCCCTATTATTTTCTTATTTGCCAATACTAATCCCGAAAACCCCTCCTGTGATTAAAAATAATACCCAACACCTCAATTGTTTTGAGATAAGCACCGCTTAAAAAAAATCACTTTTTTTTAGCCGGTCCAGTTTTGTAAATATTGATCTAGTCAAATTTCGATGAAAACCAAAAAGTAGGCCTACCAAAAGGGTGTCTTATTATAATAGAATGGGTACATCAGGAGTGGAAAGTCATCTGTTTATGGTTTAAAGATTATATGTTATTTTTTGTATTCTAGAATGGATAGAGCAGCAAAATAAGCCTACATGTATCTCATCGTAATAGTGGCTTTGGTGCATAATCAAGAACAACATCAAATGCTTGCTAGCTGTTGAATGTTGATCGGATAAATAAACTGAGGAGTGCCACTGAAAGCCTTCCTTCCCATCAAAACATTCACTGCTTCTGTTGGGTGGAATGCATCCCAAAACACATACTCGTTCCGATTTGGACATGGAGTTTGGAAAGGCAAACATGTTACTTCCCCTCTGTTTCTTCCAATCCCGCAACATCCCCTATCCACAACACGAAATCCTGCATCACCAACCCAAAAACATTTACAATTTTATTAGATTATGTCCGATGGAAGCTAAATACTTGAAGTGTAATTAAGTACTACCGTAGGATCTGGCGTTGGAAAGTAAATCTTCGAACATGTTATCAATATTCATGAAGACAAATTTAGAACCCGGGAGATTGGTGCTTAAATTGTCAATCATGGTCTTCATGTTCTGATTGAAAGGTAGGACTAGCTGGTTCACTTCCTCAGAACATCTCCCAGTCGTGCCTTGCGCTATGATATTTGGGATACAACCCATCCGCCCGATCCCAGCCAAAACAAATTTCCGGGCTCCAAGATTATAAAGTTTCTAAATTGAAAGGTCACATTATGAAATCAGTTGCAAAAGCTAGTTGTAAGATTTGAAACTAGTGGGAATATATATATAGTCAGCTTACAGTGAGTTGAGTGGTGTACTCCTTAGACAAAAGGTCTGCAAACTGTGGGCCATTGTACTGGTTGCGGGTAGGGTAGTTTGGCATGAGGTAATTGTTTAGGTAGTCATTGCTACCCATTCCCACAAAGAAAATACTTCGAGAAAGCATATTCATGGCATCGCCTATACTCAAATTGTCGGTTATTTGGTCCAAAGAGTTTTCGAAGTTCTTGATCTGTTGGTTGAATGGAAGGCGACCAACCTGTATGTATTTAGCAGAAAAATATAAATCACTAATATTAATATAAACAACCGTACCCGGTAAATCCCAGTCCCACCTATAGAGAAGCTATTGGCAGGATCTGGTGACTGGGGAGGGTGGGTTGTATACTAGAGGTAAGGTTTGTATACAAGAGACTCAATCACTAATAATATATTATCTCCAATACCTACATGAACCACTTTTGAAGTCGCCTAAAGTCCAAAAAATAAGTGAGATAAAAAAGAACTTACAAAATTCCGGCCGGTAATATCGAGGATCCCAGAAGCTGCCGAAGCGAAATTGACACCATGAACCATTTGATCTTTAGAATTTAATGCTTGGGAATAGGGTGGTATCAGTGGCAGTCCCAGCAATAACGCTGTATTCATACATGCATGTATTATAAATCAGAATAGGGTTTTTGTTTTTTTTTTTCATTCTAAAGAAACAGTCAATTTAGTGTTAAGTCTGTTATAAATAGAACAAGGAGCCAACTATCACACATCATCTGAATCTTATTCAACCCCTTTAAAACGGCCATATACATGTTGGGTGCCCATTTTGATAATAAATTTTCAAAGTTAGACCGTCGATCTATGGTTAAACAATTGTCCGAATATTGTTCAAACGGCCGTTCTGACCAGTGATTTTCAAAGTTTAGTTTCTTCTTTTTGGTCAAATTGAATGTCTGAGTGCTTTGTGGACGGCCATTTGATGGTGTAAAATCAAATAGGGGTGGTGTAACTATACCATGACTCGTCAAAGAAGCTATTTAAATTATGTTGCATTTGCATATATGTATTTGAAACTAGGTGATAATTTGATGTAAAGCAAACACAAACACAGAAGTAGAGATAAGGGACCTATTTCATCAACAATGGTGTAACCATTGGAGAATCGACCAGTAGGACCTCCATTGAAGTCAATTCCGTATGGAAAATAATTAGCCTTAGCGAAGGAAGTCAAGTCATTGTTGTTCCCATTGTCAATTAGCGAGTCACCAAATATGAACAACGCTGGAACCATTGCTCCACTGTCTTGTGCCATGACTAATCGACCACCACACGAGAACATGCCAACAACCAACAGGTACAAGAAGCAATATAATTTTAAGTTTATTATCTCTTCATGACCCATGCTAATTATTTTGTATATCAGGTTGTTCTTGTATGAGATAGACATAGACTATGATAAAGTGAGAGTAGAATGGGGTTTTGTACAAAACCTGTAGGGGGTGTAATAGAGGGGAGAATATATAGTGGTTAAAGCGTCTACCGTGTAGTATATTTTAAAGTTAGTTGGAGAGTAATAAATGCTTCCACTTCAATTTGAAAACGTAATTAACTAGTAAGACGTGATGATCTGTTTCTTGCATTATGGTATTGACTGCCAAAGGCCGTCTGGCGTCCGATAATACAAAAAGATTCGGGGCCAAGTCGCCTGGAAGATGTAAAAAAAAAGGGCCTTAAAATACAAACGCACTAACTCATTATGATTTTGATTATTGTGATCACAATAAAGAAAGCAGGGGGTTTAATTTTATAAATGGGCTTAAACTATCTTGAATAGCAGATCCCTCCATAAACAAAACCGATGGAATAAACACATCACCCTGATCATGCATGAGTAAACCCTCTATGCTTTAATATCGCCTGAAGAGCTTCGGCCTTAGCTTTTGCAAAGCTTCCTTCCCTTTCCTTTTTGCACAACCTCTTCTATGATAGAGCCCATTCGCAAGAGTCTAAACTTCGTTGCACTAGTTTTTAGTGGATGTTAGTATGTTGCCACTCTTGGGAAGACGTTATAAAATTTTAAAGCAATTTATAGTGGACATCTTATAGCGGTTTTATGTTGTCAAATTATCATAAACTAACACTTTTCTTTATAAGCTACTTTAGTTTTGGTAATTAACTGTAGGATTTTTCTAATTAGATTAGAACTTTTTCTTAGACGACAAAGTTCTAAAATCAACACAACTAGCTAGATGCTAGAAATGAATAACCAATTAAGTTACATGCTAAAATCAAAATTACACCACATACTCCAGTCAGCCTCCTGAAATCTTGCTCTACTTTCAACCACGAAAACAAATTCGCTTTAATTTCTTCCAAGATTATATCTAGTCCCTTTTTGATATTGAACGCCAGTTCGTTCGACCCTCACTTTATAAAGCATCCAAAGTGAAACCTAGATGATATTGAGGCCCAACTTCTTGTACAGTTTGCTCCCTCTCCTTCACCCCTAGCTCCCCATATTAACTTTGAGGGACTCTGTTATTAGATAACACCCGGCCCGATTATCCAAAACCCCATACCCATTTACCCGAACTGTATATCCGAGTCATATACCGAAAAAATTATTTAGTTTAAGTATATGTAAAACATTATATAAAGTTATAATTATATTATTTATTTATTGTACCCTTATATATATTGAGTGTATTATATTTTAATTTGTAATATTTGTTCTACAAATAAAATATATAAAAGAATTATAATGATAAAAAATGTACTTCAAAATTCAACGGATATACCCAATACCCGCGGGTATGGCCGATACCTGATGGATAATTACCCGTCAAATACCCAATGAGTAATGGGCCAGGTATGAGACAAATGGGTATGGGCATGGATTACCAATACCCGACTCGAACCTGTCCCTTTGTCATCCCTAACACCCACCTACGTGATCCACCTACTTAATCAAGTGCCCGGGGGAGACGATGATCGACAACAAGGATGGGGAGTCAATGGTGGAGGCGATGGCGGTGGGTGGTGACAAGGGAGGTGATGATCGGCGGAGACTGGAAGGGATGACCGGGGGGGGGGGGGTAGAGGAAGTGGGAGATGGGTAGCGACGATGATGAGTTGTGAGGGAGAAGTTGATGCAGCGTGAGTGGTGAGATACGGGTGCAAAGTGAAAGTATGTATGATATGGGTGTGAAAGATTGTAACACCGTTGATAAGTGAAAGAAGACAAATGGACTCATTTGCTTCTACTATAAAACCAAGGGACTCAAACGGTTCATTTTAACTTTGAGGGACTCAATGTGGTCCCGTCCACAAACCATACGGACAAACAAATTATATTAACCTTAGTTTCGTATGATTAAGACTATTCGTTGTGGAGATGCCACCCATAGCCACATGGGCATCATGGCGCCATCCACGCCACCCTGTCTAGATCAAATGGAGCGCCATTGATGGGAAGTGTCATCTCCTTAACAACTTGATATCAAATAAAAAGTGGGTCCACCCTACTAACAAGCAATCACATCTTTTATTTTTTTAATAATTTATTTTTTATCTACGTAAAACCTAGTCAATACACAACGTTCTAATTAAAGGGCGTGGTAGTTAAAGCCCCATGACCTACATGACAGTGATATGACACTTAATTAACTAGCCTTTGCTAGTTTAATCATAACGCACAGCATAACCATCAACATGTAATGCACACTTTGCATGTCGTTGCTAAAAAAGTTCAATTTTGCATAATCTTATAGTTACGTATTGTTAGAACTTTTTTTTCTTTTTGTGCAAACTACTG